>NC_071572.1:82324304-82637876 GCF_024509145.1 Vidua macroura
TGGGGGGTATATGTGCAGCAGTTCTGTTTTGTGCTTTCCATACACTGCTAGTGGGGGAGTATGAAATGTTATTTTCTTCTTAATTCCTGGGAAGGGTGAAGTTTACACTGTCTGTTAGGCATAGCAAATGAAGTTATAGCTGAAATCGATTAAAGCTGTGGAGAAGCATAGCCTTACAAGGCTCTTCAACTTAGCCTGAGAGTCAGAAGATACTTTATTAAAATATTTTTTTGCTCTGCATTGTATTATGCAGAATTGTAAGCAGGAAGGCATCTTCACCAAGAAGAATTAGCAGTGAATGATGCTGGACTAGATCATTATGTCATTTATGTGTTAGAAACCTGTTTAATCCACAACCTTGGTGCGCACTGCTTTTTTGTGCGTGTGTGCTGGATACATCTTTCAACAGCCTCTTAGTTCAAGAGGGCATTGTTTTCTAAAATGTGTTAATGTGTTTCTGCTTTGCAGGCAGGCAGAAGTGCTCTCTGTAACTGTCCCCTTAGCTGTGACACAGCCAGTTACTTGGCATTTTGGAAAGGGCTGATTTTAGGGCTTGGTTTGTTTTCTTTCAGTTATTTGTGTTCTTACTTCTTAGCTGTTAGTTCTCTGCATGGAAAATGCATCTTAACTGTGCTCATTTCTCATGCTTTGCAATCATAAGTGGCTGAGACAGTTGAGCAACCTGATTTAGTGGTGTCGCTTTACCAGGAATGTTGCATTGCTTATTTGAATAACCAGGAATGCCAGTAAATATGTAGTTACTTTGAAAACAGTCTAAAAATACGAAGTGTGAAGGAAGAGAGAAAAGTCCTGTCTGCAGGCATTAATTTCTTTCTGTACTGTGGCTGTTTATAAATGTTATTTCAAAATCGGGTATTTTCTAACACATGCTTTGTGACTCTTATTTTCCCATTGTTGTTGCATTATATCAGCACTGAGAAAACAGTCATTTAGATAACAGGTTTTCATTGATATTCTTTTTATAATATAGAAGGCAGTATAAGAAGCAGTAATAAATTAAATTGGCATCTGCTAATTATGCTGAATACAGATTGCGAGCTCTTCAAGTCGTCCCTTGCCTTAATGTTGTTAGCATATTTTAGCACTGGCAACCAAAGGAAAGAAACTGGAATGTTCCTGCTTGGGGTTTTTTTAGGGGAAAAAAAAAAAAAACCCCACCAAAAAAAACCAACCAAAACGACTTGTGAAGAAGTGTGAAGTTAATGTTGCTGTGCTGGTTGTGAACAGAACATCATACACAGTTTGGTAGCATTTGGCAGAATTGTGATTCCTGATAAACTGACCTGCTTGGCGATCACTAGAATTAAATTTGACCTTTGGAGACAAAACCATTGTTGTCTGATATAAAACTTAGTCTTAGGGCAGGTAAAGTTTGAGAGTTTAATTGTCACCAAATACGTGATTCTTTTGGATCTCTAAGAGAGACAATTAAAAATATAACTCTCTGAACTTAGTTGTGGTTCTTCATACTATATGGCAATTTGCTCACCTCCTCTCAAAACTGGAAATCTTGGGCTTCCGTGGAAGCAGGAGAGCTGCGCTTCTGCCCAGAGGTGCTCAGCTGTGCTCTGTGCGCTCTGCCTGTGCAGCAGTGCTGCTGTCCGGCCGTGGCTCGGAGCGCAGGGGGCGGTGGCTGTGCCCGCACAGGACGCAGCTCCGTGCCGGCCGCGGGCAGCGGGACCGGCGGCGGCGGCGGGTCAGCCGCTAGAGGGGAGGCGAGAGCCGCTTATCCCGGTGCCTGGCACCGCCGGGGGAACACCGGGAGCCGCTTGTCCGCGGCTGGGTGTGCACCGAGCACGGACACAGCCGGCGTCTCCTGGGTGCCGCGAACTTGCAGCGGTGCTTGCTGCGGCGTAGTGTGGGCTGATACAGGTGCTCTTCGCAAGGAGCTTCCCGCTGCTGTGGTGGGCGGTGTCCTGAGACAGGTTTAGATGGAGCAGAAACGTACTCACGCTTCGCGTGCGCTGGAGTTTCTGCCTATGGACCTCCCTGTGCCTCTGTACACAGCCTTCCTCTCGCTGGGCTCTGTCCTGCAGAAGAGGAGACTGAGGGGAGCTCTCCTTGTGGTCTTCAGCATCCTCATGAGAGGAAGCAGAGGGGCAGGCATTGATCTCTCCTCTCTGGTGACCAGTGACAGGAAACGAGGGAATGGCATGAAGCTGTGTTGAGCAGAGTTTAGGTTGGATATCAGGAAAAGGTTCTTCACCCAGAGGATGGTTGGGCACTGGAACAGGCTCCCCAGGGACGTGGTCACAGCACCGAGCCTGACAGAGTTCAAGGAGCATTTGGACAGCACTCTCAGGCATGGGGTCATATTCCTGGGGGGGTGTCCTGTGCAGGCCCAGGAGATGGACTTGAGTGATCCCTCTGGGTCCCTTCCAACTCAGGATATCATATGGTTTTTACCAGTAATGATGATTTGGCACATAGATTTACCATAAGTTGTTGCATCCTTCTGTAGAGAACTTGTAGGCACACAGTTTGTGGTAATTGGGAGTGGGGCTGCAGCTGAGCCTCATCTCCAGTTGGCTACAGCTGTGCAGGGCAGGTGAGCAGCATTGGAGGTAGTGAGACCTGGAGTGCCCAGGTCCCTGACCCATCAGGAAAGGGAACAGAGGGCACACAGGTGCCATGCATGAACATGAGTGGTATAAAAGGTTGGACTGAAAAACTAGACGGGCAGATGCTTGCAGCCTTCTGAAGTGGTGTAATGTTACTCTATATGAGGAGATGTCTGAAGTCTTCTGATGTGGTATGGTGTTACTCTGTGTGGGTCGAAGCCTTCTGATGTTGTGTGGTGGCCCTCTCGACTGCGTCGCGTGCTGTGGCGTATGCTGCGACAAGAACTGGTATCTTGAACTTCAAGGATTGCTCTGTGTGATGGGAATGGGCACAGTGGGAAGTGTCCTGTGTGGGGAAGTGTAGGGCTGAGTGGAGACAGGAGAGCTCCTAGCCAGTGAGTCCTCCAAGTCAAGGTGAGGTTGCTTAGGGATGGATGGGCAGTGCAGGAACTGCGTGCTTTGGGTGTTGGTGTGTTATGGCAGTGCTGTAAATCTTGTCTTCATATGAGCCTAATTTTAATAAGAGCGGTGTCAGAGTATTTTTAATAAGACATTATAATTTTGGCTTCAGTTTTGGATTTTCTTGCTCTCCTATGTGTATGTGTAAAATGTAAAGCATATTTAATGAGGGAATACTTCAAATGCTTCCAAATTAATTAAAAACAGTTCCACATCTGGAATAAATCCAGTACCTTTTATGGATGGCTTCAACTTCACGGTTTTTCCCTCCTGTGAGAAGCTTTGTGAATATTCCTGTGTGGATGCTTGTGAAAACTGGAATAGCAGAATCCAGGCTTATTTTACAAAGGAGAGAGAACTGGAACCCACAGAGATCAACAGAATCTTGGCTTTTATTCCAGCAGACTTTGGATAAGACCTAATAATATTATATGATAGGCCTGTACATGGTCAGGTTTTCTCAGGGTACCTTGTCTTGAAGGTAACTGCAAATCTTAATTAAAATTTGTTGTGTCTTGTGGTTCAACTGCTGTTTAAATTCACACAAGTTTCAGTGGGGCTTGAACTAGGCACCACAAACAAAAAAAATAGGTTTTTTTATAATAAGCTTTTTTTCCCTTCTGCCTTCTCTGTCCCCAGAAGTAAAAAAAAAAAAAAAAAAAAAGAGTTTTTTTTCTCTGTGAGAATGTTGTGATTTAAACTGACACAACTAAGTGACCTAAAGATAGGCTTATTGCATAGATAAAAAATGCAGGGTTGGGTTGTTTGAACTGCATTAGCATCAGAATAAGAAATGGCAGGGCAAGTTGGCTGAGGTGCCCATGCAGAACTGGGGAGGGTTGTTCTTTGGAAGGCTTCTGAGCTGGGAATTCTTTTCTGAGCCATAAATAAATAAATCTGTGTCCTGAACAGTTAATGAATGCAGGAGTCTGGGCAACTTTAAGCTGTTTGGGATATTTAAGAAACCCACATGGTGCTTTTGTTAGTATTGTTGATTTCAATTTTTCCCCTAATATTTTCATTTTAAGGTTTTTGTTGCATTGATTATTTTTTTTTTTTTACTTGCCTTATTTATGCTGAAAGATGCTGTTGATAATGTTTTTGCCAGCACTTTTCACTTTAACTCCCACAGCAGTTCTGTTGTGTGTTGCACCAAAATACTGCCCCTGAAACACTTGATTCTTGAGCTACGGACGGAGATTGCAGAATTTTGTGCATCGAGTACAAACTGGTCTTTGGAGTTGTCCTCTGGCTGCTTGTGCTGGGTCCTCTAGGGATGCCAAGAAAATTATCTTGCAGGGATCATACTGTGATTGCATATACAGGTTTTCCAGGGGAACTTGGTGTGTTTTGCAGACCAAAACTAATTAAACCTCATGACATTCATGATAGATAGATAAGCATAAACCACAATAAGTAAACTAAAACAGGAAGAGGTGAAGAACTCAAGTTTCCCATGGTAGTGAACAGTGACGTTCCCACTGAACAAGCTATAGGTGCCATTTACCTCTGAAAATGAGGATACTATTGACTTAGCTGGGAGAGCTACCCTTTTGGCAGAGAATTTTGTGGAGATAGTTGATATTTACAGTTTTGAATCTAGCACCTGCCTATTAAAGATTTAATTAATTCAAATTGCCTTAGCATTTCCTTGCTGCTGAGTTCTTGGTGAGTCTGCATTAGCAGTATCATCTTGGGAAGTTACTGAAATGTCCTCATGCCCTTTCAGACTTTTTTTTTAATTCGGAGTTTTCTGAATTAAGCAGCCCTGACTGGAATTGTAACTTTTTGCATTAAGTAGAAAGTGCCTGACAAAGATGTGCCAGCTCTCACAACGCTGACAGGTTGTGACCATTACTGGGGTCTGACTTCATTGATGTAGTGTTGCTAGGTATTCCAGCTTTGATGTGGCTTTTAAGAAAGGTTTGATACTTTTGGCATTGCTGCTGTTGATCACAGGCAAAAAAAAAAAAAAAAAAAAAACCAAAACAAAAAAAATGCTGGTGAAGTGGATGAGCTGACCATACAGTAAAATGGAATGGGAATGAGCAAGTTCACTCACTTAAATGCTTTGAGTGCACAGCTGCTTCAGGTACAAGAGTACAGGGCAATGCCTCTAGAAAATAGAGGGTTTAGCCAGTCTGCTAATCAGATAATTATGGTGCTGTAAGCCAGATTTGTAGGTATATGATACAATGCAGAAATTCCCATTAAGACATGCTGTACAACTGGGATATACTGACAGAGAGAAAGTAGTGAGAGAAAACCATGGCCCTAACTTGTACAGCCTTTTAAGAAAACATTTTAGGCATAAGAGCCAGTTAAAAGGTTAATTGGGCGAGATCTTTTCTTGTGGTATGTGAAAGTGGGCTTTGGAGCTTGAGAAGAGAAAGCAGCAGGCAAAGCAGTGAGGTGTTCCAGGAGATGAAGCTGTTCACGATGGAAAAATGAGGATCATCCCTACACAATCTGGAAGAGAGGAAGTGTAAAAAAAGTATCAGAATATACTGAGGATGTGAAAGTTCTTTAAATGATACAAGACCCCTCCCCAAAACAGTGTGAGTGGAAAGAGCAGGGTAGACAAGTTGCCTTTAGGTCTTACAGAGATGACAAGGGTTACACTGGGAAAGGAGTAGTTTGGGAAGACAGAAGAGACAAGGCCTAAAAGAGGAAGGAGCATGAAGGTACTGGTGGAACCTCTTTTACCAAATTAGCATCCCTGAAAGCATCCAGGATAGCGACAGAGTTCTGTTACTCTGTGTGTTGTTGGTCAGTCGTGGAAAAAAATGAGCCAAGAAGGAACGTAAAGGTCACATAGAAAGACTGCAGGGACATCTGGAGAAGCAGGGATGTTGAGGTGTGTGCTCCTATAAACACACCTCAGTCACATGTACTGGAAGAGCAGAATACCAAAGTTCATCCTCAGCATGACAGAGTGGTTGAACCCACCAGGACTGCTTTATATTCAGTGGTTGTTGGGGGGAATAAGCTGCCACAGAAATCAGGAGAATAAATGAATGCTTGCTGAAATTGAGACGAAAACCCAGGGGTTTGGCATGGTGTTCTAAGTGCTAACACCAAAGCAGGAGTTAATTTTGCGTTGGCTTCCTTACTGTAGCCTGCCTTCCTACAAAGTATCCCAGAGCATGAGCTGTTGATATTGGAGCATAAGTATTCCTTTTTGAATTAATTTTAATAATGTAGACATGAGTCAATATGCAGTAGTGCTTGGTGCCAATGAAGTGGATTTCAGACCAATGGGGTCTGGAGAAGAGTGCAGTTTCAGTATTTCTCCTGTTGCACATTTCAGTTTGCTGATAACTTGGGGCAAAGGACAGCATCTCTTCTTCACTTGTTGCTGGTTATGTGGTTTAATTCATTTAAATATTAATTTAATTAATAAGTGCCCATCATTACTGAAAAACTCCCATGAAGGTGAATACAAGCTTAGAGAAATAGTCAGCTCTGCAGAGGAGCTCTGTAACTAGATGGTAAGAAGGGGCATTTCATACACAGGAAACAAAAGGGTCCTTTATGTAAAAGTAGCTTGTTAGCTTTTTGTTTTTAAGCTGTAGCGCATCTAAGCGATCAGGGTGTCACACACTAATAAACTGGCCAGTTCCTCTGGAGCAGACATTCTTGGTGGTGATTTAGAAGGTGCATTTATACAGTAGTCTCCAACTTCATTACTACGCTGTTTCCTTGGTTACTGAACGTTTTGCATATAATTACAAGAGGGACGTTAACAATGCTTCGTGGTTCTAATGGTTTTAATAAAAGTTTTTCATATTACTTGGTGAGTCTCTTTTTCCTTTAATATTCTATACTCAAGAGGAAGAACAAAAGGAAGTGATTCTTGTCAGCTAATTTGCACGAATTCTTTTGAGCCAAGAACAGGTTTTATTTTTTAGAGTGTGGAAATCCTGCATGCTATTTCTGGAATTATGTTGCTGAATGGGTTGTAAATAGGGGTTAGAGTGCTACTATTCATTGTAACATGGAATTCACACTGTTTGGGAACAATTTTACAATAGTAAAGAAAAAGCTGTTTAAATGCTGGGCAGTAAACAAAACTTGTTATGGGTGTGAATGCATTTAAATACTTCATGTGTCTATTTAAGGCTTGGGTATTTTGATAGTGTTCAGTATGTTTCTCAAAGGTACTTTCTGCTCTTTACACACCATCTTGGTTGCCTCAACTCCGGCTGTTGTTTAACAAACAGTTTGAGCTGCCATGGACATGGAAAGGATCCTGCCTGCCCCAGGCACCCGTTCCCATCTCTCTCCCTCCCTCCCTCCCTTTTGTTCACAGGCATATTTGCAATAGGGCAGCTCAATCTCCACTGAGAACAAAATCAACAGAAAACAAATAAACAAAACCCAAACTAAACCAAAACAACTAACTAAGACAAAACCATGCATACACACACAAACAACAAAAAATAAAAACAGAAAAAAACCCAAACCAACAGGAAAAAGCAGAGGAATTGAGCCTGGGACAGCTGCTTTGGTGGCCACAGTGGCTTATCCTGCTGTAAAGTGATCACCAGGCTGTGGCTTGAAAGGATTATGCCTGAATATAATTAGTTTTAGTTGTGCAGAGTGTCTGCAACTCTTGCAGAGAAGTTGTTAGGAGCCTCCAGGCTGTGGTGCCCAGGCTCACATGGTGATGCACTGTCTGTTGTGGCCCTTAACTGATGCTGCACATGGGCATGAAGCTCTGTGTGTGTTACCGCCATGATTTTTGCACATCTCTTTGTTCCCCTGGCTGCAGAGGATGTTTTCATATGCACTTGAGGAACATCTGCTTGGGAGCAGTATTTTTGCATGTCAAAAAAAGAATTACTGCTTTCGTGTTCTTCAAGACTCTGTTAGACCTTGGGATATTCCCTAGAAACACAGCAACAAGGGTTTAAACTCTGAAATGTCTGTAACTGTCACAGGCTGTGTAGTTACATGAGGTATGAGGGCAGCTGGGCCTGATGAAATGGGCTGTACATGTCTGTGTACACCCTCACTCGAACTAGAAGTGTGCTCTTACTGAAAGCTGGTTTCAAGTTCAAAATGTTGTGTATTTTTTAGTGTTGAAAGAACTACTTTATATTCCTACTGATGCTTTTTCTTCAGAGAAACAATATATTGTGTAGATTTCATTTAATCAAAAGCATTTTTCCAAAAGCCAGAGAATACAAAATTTAATAAAGTGGCATTTGAAGATAAATTCTAGGGATGCATATGAGAAGGTTTTTAACAGTATACTCAGTTTTATTGAAGTCTTCACAGCAGCTTTCATATGCCAAAAGCTGTTGGCAGTCTTTTCCCATCAAAGTGCTACAGAACAATATTATATACAGATATTTTGTCCTTACCCACCGTAGTTTCCCCCCTCATTGTGGATTTGTAAGTTTGCTTTGTAAGCTTATACACTTCTATTTTATATTTTTCCCCCCCTACATAATTTAATCTTAAAAACACAGAGGAAACAGGTTAAATTATTTCCAGTGATGTTGATCTTTGACCTGATGCTCTCTGAAACAACTTATTTTGGTTTTTTACTTTTCTGGAGATTTGCAGGGGTCAGGTTGAAATGGCAGCTGACTTTCAGTTAGTGCATGGTGGAGCCTGTGGAAGAGCTATCTGCAAGTAGTGCCTTGTTATGTGGAACTTCATTTTAAACTGAGGTTTCAAATTCAGGAGCAGGGAGCCTCACTGAGCATGAGTTGAGTTGTTATTTAGGTTGGAGTCCTGTTTATTTCATCTTGCAGTTTTCCCCTTCTCTTGTCAGAAGAACGGTAAGAGAATGGTGAATATTTAGCCTGAGCTTGCTTCTGTGGGATGCTGTAAGAAGGAACATCCATGTACCTTTGCCTGCTGCAGCTCCTTGGAGCTGTGCACCGTCACAGCACCTTTGGGATGAGGCTGGAGTGATGGAGCAGTATGGCATAGCCATGCCTGGGATTTGAGGGAACAGGTAGGTTGGTATGGGGGTGCTAGCACTGGTTACTCCCCTCTGGGTGAACAAACAGAAGATGTAGAGCCAGTGACTGACTATGTTTTGGGAACATGGATGAGCAGCTTGGGGACATGGGTTGGATGTTCAGCATGTGATGTGGTCACTTCACTGGCAATTTCTCTGCTTGTCAAAGTGTCTAAGGGATGGGGTGGCTCTATTGGGAAGATTCATCCACGGGAGCCTGGTGTGGTACCAGCAGGCAGGGAGCAGACGAAGGAGTCTGACAGCAAACTGATTCACAGGAGGGAGACATGATGAATTCATGGTCAGGGGGACAGGGCCTGACCTTGCCTTGCATGTGTAGGTGATTTACTCCAGCCAGTGTTTGGTGTACATGCCCAGGATTTGGGAGCACAGGCTTTGCAACTTGACCTTTGGGCTGCATGTGATCCTTTCTCCAGGAGAACAAATAGAAAAGGGTGAGACATTGAGATGGGGCTGCTCTTCTTGGTGGCTGCCACTGTAAACAACGTAATAGAGTCATAACACTGTTGTTGGTGTTATAAGTATTATTATTACCTCTGCCTTACTTGTCTCCATTTCATGATCAGTGTCCACTTAACTTTCCAAGATCTACATGTAATTTTGAAGACTAAACCCAAACTCCTAACCAAGCCCGAACTCCTGACCTGTGAATAAATGATGAGTTTTGAATGGTAGCCATGGCAGTGGTGGTGGGAAACACAACCGTATGACCCTCTGTTTTGGGAATCTAGGCCATAAATGCTGATGAATATTGCTTTGTAGGGAAGCCTTCCTGCCCTAGATTTTGCAGGTACCAAGGGCAGCATAACAAGGCAGTGAAAGCTGGAGTATGTGGGAAGGGTTTCCTGTGTACCCCAGAGCAACAGGCTTGAGATGCTGTGCCTGTTTCCTCAGCTGGGAATGGGCTAAGTGTGCACTAGCCTGACCTTCAAGTGTGCACGAAAATCAGGGACCTCAAGGGCACTGCTGTCAGGCAGGTGGAGGCACTTCACAGTCAAAGTTGATGTGACAGCCAGTGAGTGTGGGTGCTTCAGTCCAGTACCCATGGGGATTTCAGGAGGTAGATAGCACTCTGCCATGGAAGTTCGTTCCTGCTTCCTCATTGTGCCTGGTTGTGAGGCTCTCCATGAAGCCTGGCTGCTGTGCTTCTTTAAAGTGTGTTTCATAGGGAAATGGCTGATCATAGCTCTGTATGGCTGTTTCCCTTGGTTTTCCATGCACTGCTCCTGTAGCTATTTGAGGAACATGCTTCTCTAGAGGGAAGCATGGAGCTCTCTTAGTGAGGAGAGCTAAAAGAAAGCTAAGCTTCTTTTTTCTTTTTTAAATTTTATATGATTTTGACATTTGAAACTGGATCATAAATGAAAATAGACTTTTTCTGAGGTTCTGCCTCTTATGCCAAATATTTTAAAGGCACTTTTCCAAGGTGATTATCAGATATCTGCATTAAGAGATACCTCATTTAATCTAACATATGCTGATTGCCATGAAGATATTTTCAACAGATACTCTGCCATGGTGTCTGTTATTCTTCAGGACATAAATAACTGCTGGACTGTAGATGACTCAGTGGGTAACTGGTGGCTTATGGGTAACCTCTTTTCTGGCACAGAAATAATGGGTTGTTTGTTCCTTCAGTTGAAGTCCTGATGTGTTTTGATGTTTCTGATTTACATTTTTAGCACTGTTCCTGATACCATTCAGTGTTCTGTGAACAGTCTTTAAACTTGGTGTTTATTTTGGAGCATTGGTTTTCCAGCAAACAAATATGTGATTAGCAATTAATGGTTTTGCTATAAATAAACAAAAGTGAACAGTTCAGCTTTAAATAGTGATCTGTGCTCTGTGGAGCTTTTAATTGAGCTGTGTCTGCAAAGTTGAACGTTTCCAAACACGCAACTGACTTTGAGAGACTCCCAGCTGTGGTGACTGAACTGGCCGAGTTGGAAAGCTGAAGCTGTGGTGGTTTCAGTTAATGTATGGTTAGCTGTAAAGTGGTTATCATCTCAAATATGTATGCATGAACTGACCATTGGAGGGGGGGTAGAATCGTGGTTTCAGTATGGATGAAATATTTGAACGTGGAAGGAATTTCAGCATGCTAAAGACTTCCAGTGCTGTGTTTTTCCCTTGAGGGCTGCTCTCTGAGTGGTGGTGACTGGTGGAGGTGCTATCAGAGGCTCTTCCACACAGCCAAGATAGATCTGTCTCTCCAAGTGCCACAAGCACTCCCTCATGTGCATCAAAAATAGTATATTATTATATTCCCTTCAAAATAATTGCATTTAGCACCTTGTATGGATTTGGGCATTTCCAATGCAGATAGCTGTCCAAGACCAGCTTTGTTGGAGAGCTTTTCTTCTTACGGTGATTTAACCTTAACACATGAGCTGGAAGGAAATTTCTAGGTTTTTCTCACAACTGTTAGGTTTAAGGCTGACTCAATCTACTTTTCTATTTCCCACATGATGTCTGCAGTGTGTATTCCACTTATCTGAGAGAAAGTATGATTTATTTGACCTGATGTAGCTGTGCATTGCTTTTTACTTAGGCAGGTTAACCAACTACTATGGCCAGAGCTGGATGTAATTTTAAAAAGTAATGGCAAGAGCCCTCTCTCTAAATACTGCCTCTTAAAACAAATGACAAAATTTCTGATTTTTTTGCAGAAAAAGTTGGAGAGCAGCCACTGTATTTATCAACAATCCTTTTTTTTTTTTTTTTTTCTTCTTCTTTCTTTTTTCTTGTGAACACTTATGGGCTTTCAGAGTTTGTCCAAGTTTTTGGAGACTCTTTCATGAGTCTCCAAGATTTTGGGGAGCTGGCTTTCAGAAAGGTGGCTGCTCTGCAGTGCCTAGCAGCCAGACCCGTGTAGAGATCTCTAGCTGGTTGTAGACAACTCTGGTGTGTTGCTTCAGAAGCAGCTCCATGTCAGCCTGTGACATAGCAACAAGTGCCAACACCCTGCAGATTCCTGCCCTACCGAAAGAATAATGTTCATTGCTAAATCTAGGTTTTGTTCTCAAATCTCAAACTTGTTGAGAATCTCAATCAAAATATTTTCTCCTTCCACTTCCATCATGTTCTCTTTCTATTGCTGCATGTCACAGCTCTCTTGAAAAGATATGGCACTGCAAAATCAATGATCCAATTCCTAGCCTCAAGAAAGGTATTTTTTTTCTTTCTTTCTTCCTGACTAGATTAGTAAGATCTAGCTAGTTCTCAAGTGACTGTTCTGTTTAATTGTGTTTTTATTTAAAGGCACCTGGCTACATTCATATATCTTCTTTGGTGTAGAGTGAAAAGCTTTATCCTACAGTCTCTTTGTAAAGTCCTTCCTGGACTATCATGATTTTGATTTGGCATCTCATAATCATAGAACCATAGAATGGTTAGGGTTGGGATAGATCTTTAAATATCATCTAGTCCAACCTGACAGTGATTTTCCTTAACCTCAATTTTATGTTGTGTGTTTTACATGGAGCTGTCAGCGGTGAAGAAGCTTTTGTATATGCATCTCTATTTTCAATCTCCCTTCATTTGCCCATCTATAAAGGCCTGGACCATTTGAGCTGCTCTGCCTCCCCACACAGAGTGTCTGAGGGAGATATATAATATTTTTTTCCTTTGAGAGTAACAGCTTACTGCTGTCCTTATACCTACATACCTATTTATGGCCCTAGAAACAGTGGTTGTAAATCTCATGGACTTCTTTCTTACTATAAACTATATCCAAATAGTTTATACAAGTCTCTGCAAGCTGTCAGAAGGAGTATGTGCAGTACCCCAAACACAGAGCAGACCGGAGGCAGCAACCAGCAGCAGCTGGGGCTAGTGGGTGTGAGTTTGCAGGAAAACAACCATGGAAGAGAGTTCATGGTGGGAGCTGAGCCTTGCGTGGCAAAGGTGGAATATGCTTTTTAAGGTGCAGGTACATCACCTTCAGGTACATCAGTGCTGCAGATCAAAAAGTGCTTATTTCATTGCTGTGTTTCACCAGATATTGTAAAAAGCTGAGATTCAGATTGCTCTAGGGTTTTATACAAGGACAATCTCGTCTCAATTGTTGTATTATTATTATGTAGCATTATTATTTGCATTATGGTAAGGGTGGAGTTGCAAAAAGCCCAGTCAAATCACTGCTCAAGTCCTACTCTATGTAGCTGGAATGTGCCTGAAGGCAGGCTGTACTGCTGCTCCCCATCCTCAGCAGCCTCTGGGTGTATGAGTAGAGCTCTTGCCCCTAAGGATCAGAGGTGCAGCTTGGTAAAAAGCTGGCTGCTTGGAGGGGATCCAAATTTACTTGTGGTGAAGGGAGAACTGGGGAAAGACCAGCAGTGACAGGAGTGGGACTCAGTAATGCTGATGACATTACACCTTGAAAGAACTTTCAAGCTAGGACTCCTTGGATGGGGGTCGAAGTTAGTTTATGAATAATACATAAGGGGGTAAAAAAAAGGCCATTTAAGCAAGAAATACTATCATTGAATTTGTTCCAAAAGGAAGCCCCTGTGAAAATAACTGGCTCATTTTGATACTGTCCCAAAGCATCCCCATTTTACAGTGACTAAGAAGCAGGAGCCAGGGGGATTTGAGATACACAAAGCGTGAAAAACGGGTAGCAGCCTTTGTTTCCCTGGAGGCAGACCACCAAGGGACAAGCTCAAATCCTTTGTAAGGTGGCTCCCAGGAATTCACTTTTGACAGATCTCACATGGCGGCAAATTATTCCTCTCTCTCCTCCTCCATTTTCCTCAAGCCACGTTTCAGCCTCGAGGGGAAAGGGAGAGTCCAACAGACCCTTTGCACCCTTTATTTGGGAAGAAAAATGGTGCTTAGTCCCTGCTCGCAAGTGGAAGCATTTGCTGATGAACTGATACTTGGCAAAAATTGGTGTTGTATGGAAAAAATCCCCAGCACCTGCTAGCAAAACAAAGTTATTCATAACATACGGTTGGGTGGCTAAATCTTCACTTCCTAGGGACGGGCTGAATTACACTTGCTACACACTGAGCGGCCTGTCTCCCGTGTGGAATGACATGCAGGCAGCAGGAGGATTTGCAGCTCTGAGAAAGGTTAGGATTTATAGTGCTGTCTCTTGCAAGGGCTTACTCTGCAGAAATGATCCTTTTGTCTTCACCTTCTCTTCTGGGGATAAACACATCATGATATAATCATATATATGGAAAAGCAGATCTTTGTGCTCATCGGGGAGCAGGTAGCTCCATGAATATATCTCCTGTTGTAAATCTGTCAGTGTCAGTAAGGTTTTTTTGCCTCCTGCCTAGACTTGAACACAAATCTTTAATTTATTTCTGTATGGCACATGTTCTAAATTCCTATTCTGTATTCTGACTTGTTTTCCTGGACAGTAAATTGTTAGCCTTTCCTGACTGGGTGAATTATTGTGGCATGCAAGGAAATTGTCTGGCTAGGTGAAGTGTTGTTCCAATATGCTTTTTTTTCCCCCCTTACTCACTATTCATTAGACGACATGCTAATGATATTGCCTGTGAAATGAGAGGAGAGTTAAAAAATCCATGTCTCTCTCTAGTCTGTGTTTTTCAGCTTTGCAGATAGACCTTGGTCTTTAAAGTCCTAGATCAATATCTTCCATTTGCCCAAATAATAATTTCCATGAGTTCAGAAGAGGTTTCATTGGTTCTGTGCTATGGAAGAGACTTCTTCCAAGATGGCACTGATATACATGGACACTCACCTCCTGATTGCAATATTGACAACAGATTTGTTGACCATTCTTTTTCTATCACTGATGCAGCTTGATGAAAGCCTTTCATAGGTGACAACTACCACAATGCTTTGCAATCTTCCTTGTATCCTTTTTGCAGATCCTAATGGTCTGGTCATGCAGAAGTTTTTTTGTAGTCAAATTGCTGTTGTTGATAGAAAAGAATACTGAGAAGAGTTATTCTTATGGTTAGACCATGAGAATAGATCAGCTGTTGTTGATATTGACGTTTAAATGACAGGAGTTACCTTGGAAGATTAAGGCCACTTCCAAGGAAATCAACAGCTTCTGTTCCTGGAGCACGTGCATGACTTGGCCACGTACTATTTAGACTTCATGTGCATGTGATGTTACTGTTCTTCTGCTTCCCAAAAATACCTTTACGTTTTCAAATATACTGGTTTTGATGTAAAGCTGCTTAGAGAATTGTGGCAACTCTCTCAAAGAAGCAATAGTAATTTCAAATGGTAGTATTTGTCCATACTGTGAGGTCTCCAGTCCTGTCCTGTGTGAGGAGACGTGTCCTTTCCCAGCTTCACCAAGAGAAATGCAAATTAGGATGAAAACCTTTAAGTCAAGGTTTCTTGACCCCCTTTTTTCCCCCCATACACATAGGTGCATGAATACCTTGACTCTAAGAAATTTATCTGAAGTTGAGAAACTTTTTTCCTTCTCATAGCCCAGAGCTATATATGGGCTCTATTGGGTTCTTCACCCTTCACTGAAGCTGGATGTTAAAGCACAAATGAGTTTCTTCTGTCTTCAAAGGACATGTTAAAAAGTCTTTAATGGTTGTTTCGTATTAGCTAGTCACATTTCCTGAATTAATTTGCTTGATGACCAGCTGGAACCATGCTCTCAAAATATAACTGGGCTTAGAGGCACAGTAGGGAGAGAGGAGGTGGCTCTTTTGTTATCCCTTCTGTTGCCTGCTAAAAGCTTATTCCTCCTGTTTGCTGAAGAAATTTTTCTGTTATATTCCTTATATTTTATAAAAGACTTTTTGGCTCTTGTTTACCCAAAGATATATGCACTGTTTTCTTTTTCAAGTAGTTTATGGTTTGGAGATCTTTAGAATTAGAAAAATTAGCCTAGGGAGAGGGAGTCAAACCAAGGAACAGATAACACTTGTTTCATATCTGCACGTGGAGTTAGAGCCACATTTTTGGTGCGTAGGAATCCTGGCAGTTCCTGGGACTTCAGTCTTCCTTCTCTGTCTGGTGGGGTGTTATGTTTGGGTGCAGCCCAAACTGGAGGTTGCCAGAGCCAAGATGAGATAAAGAAATGATGATCATACCTCTCTGAATTCCTCTAAGGAGCACCAGCCACATACAGGTCCTTGCAGCTATTCTGCATGGTTTGGGTCACATAGTTAGCCAACTTTTTCAAGGAGCAAAGGAAAATGACTCAAATGATGAATTGAATTTAAAATCATAGACGATGTTCAAGTTTATTTTAAAGAGTATTAAAAATGAAGACACACTGTTCTATTTTTCCATTTTTTCCTTCCCAGTTCAAGGCCAGAGTAATTTATGAGAGCTAGAGTGGAAAGATTCTTGACTCCTATATTGTGTTGTTTTTTTCACTTCGTTGGGTAGTTAGAAGGGAATTGTTCCCTTTAAGTCTCTGCTGCTATTGTAGAGCAGTTTTCCTCTCTCAGAAAGCTTTTACCTTTTCCCCTGTTCCCTTTTCCCTTAATTTCCTTTTCTTTTTTCCCCCCTTTTTTTTCTTTCGTACTATCCATGCTGAGCAGTACTGGGGAATTTTTTTTTAGTAGCTCCTGCCCAAACATTTTAAAATCAAGCAAAAGTAATCACAACCTTTCTCTTCACTTTAAACATAACACTTTTTGACAAGGAGTGCCTTTAAAGAAATGCCTCCTAATTTGCAGCGGGTTGCTTTGTACTTTGTTTCTGTAACCTATCTCATTACATTTCCTGTGTGTTAAGTATGTATGTATTATGAACTCTTAAAAACAAATATCCCAGAAGAAAGGAATTCAGTAAACGAATAAAACATTCTTGGGTTGCCCAAGTGGCAGCTTAATAGCTCATCCATTGGGACTTTAATATAATGTAATGGTGACAGCCATATAAATATATGGATAGATGAAGAACTTCAATGGGGAGCTTGTTACAACTCTGCATACCACACTTGAGATCAAATCAAACTCTGAAAGTGCTGCCTGATGTGAAGGTCCAATTTTTCCAGTGGCAACCATGAAATTCTACCTAAAAATACATAATCTGTGTGTCTGTGTATGCATATGTACACATAGCTAAAATATGCTTTCAGTAGCACACTCACACATATATATATGCTGCTTCTAGGTGGAATTTAGTGTTTCAGGACTGATATTGATTGCACTGAACCTCTAAAACTTGGTGGACTATTGACATGACTGAGTTTGCAGCAGTGTGTTTGAGATTAGGTCTTAGCTCCAGCTTTCTTTAAAATTATAAGATAAATGGAATAGGAGCATAAGGTTGTCATGTTATATTGCCTAGGATATACACAACTTTTTCATTAGGTTCCCCTAATCTCAGAGCTTTGTAAATATCTACTTTGATACCTGTCTGCCACAGCAGTCTGTAACCTTGGGTAGGGCTGAAAGTAAAGTTTCAAATAATTTTGTTTTTTAGCAATGATATTCTCAGGAAAACTGATTTCCAGTTATGCTGGACTTGAAACCTGATGTTGATGACCCTGAAAGGTAGAAAGAAACCAGCTCATGCTGGGCTATGGCATGGACAGGAGAAACTAGACCACCAAATGAGACAAATAGTATAAGACAATTCATTTCCTTATTTCAAAGAATAGGAAAATTAATTTCTAGGAAGTTGCTGAACTGTAGTGATAGAAATCTAGATGCTCATATGAAACATGACATCAGTCTCTTTAGTAAGCCAGCAAAAATTGTCTTTCTCTTAGCAGGGGGAGAGATGAGTATTGTGGTATAGACAAAGGATGCTGAAGTGCTCTTCATGAAAGGCAGCAATACAGTGATTGTCTGTTGATTATTTTAATAATGCACATCATAGAAGAGGTCTGGCCCTTTATTTTCCCATGAGTTGTGTCTCATTAGAATTTCTCATTTCATTGGCTGAATTTCCTCAGCAGTTTATTGTATGTTTTGTATATATTTATATATATATTAAAAAAAATACAAGTAGCATAATCTCCCACACTAGTGTGAAGCAACAGCTTTTAGTTTCAGTACTCAAAAGTGATCCCATAAAGCCCCATGAAAATAAGGGACTTAGATATTTTCATACTGGTGGATTAAATTGATGAATGTTTGTTGTGCTGAAGAATATGGTGCCACTGATGGAATGAAATGGTAACAACAATAAAATGATCTTTCCTATATGAAGTAGACGAATTCCATCCTGGGACTTCTGGAGGTCAATCTGTTCCCTCATGTACCCTAGGCATATTGGAGAATTGTTCTTATTTGATGTATGAACCGTATGGAACAAGATGTTAATCGTAGGACTCACATGCTATGCACACAGTAATTGAGTGGGCGTATTCAGAAAAGGAACTGCCACAAATGAAATTTGCTGGCTACTGGGGAATGCAGGTCCAGAAGGTGATATAATCTTACATTTTTATTATCTTTTTAAAGAGTTTATTTCCTTTTTTTCTTTAATAGAAAACAAAATAAGGAAACAAAGGAAAATAAGGAAAATTGCATGTGAAAATAAGTGTATTGGAAGATGAGTGCTTTGACAAACACTTGGGAGAATTGACCAAATTGATCAGTGTGATAAATAATGGGATATAGACTGTGGGATCAGGAAGTTGTGTTGTGTGTGGACATTGCAACATCAACATGATAAATTGTTTGTTGTTAGTACTGAAACTGCAGTAGTGCCTCTGTTACATTGGAGGTGATAACTAATACGAATTCATATTCCAAAACTTGCATGCAATTTATAAATCTCCTTGGAGAAGTTGAAATCTTGTTAGAAGTTTAAATTAACCTGTGTCATTGACAACTTTTCCTATCCTTTTCCTCCCTGTATTCTAGCTTGAAGAAAACTCCATTTTCAAGTAGCTTTTAAACAACGAGAACAATGTGTGTGTGCAGTGGGTCTTTCAATAGTTGCCTTTTAAAACTGATTTTTATGATTTTTCACAAGTAGCAGTGCGTGTACTCTGTAACAAAGATACTTATTCCCACTGCCTATGCTAGCACCTGCCTAGTTTTCTCAGGCTTATTTCCTCTGCTTTCAAGGTAGAAGCGACAGATAAGCAGGACTTGGCTTCCACCTTCTGCAGTACCCTCCAGCAACTTTCAGCCAGTGCCTCCACTTACTCTGTCTCTACTTAACCTCACAATTTAGATTATTGGAGTGAGGCAATGCGCCTTTTCTGAAGGTATTTGTACTCAAAGTAATGACTGCATAATGACTTTCTTATTCTACTTGTTCTTGGTGACTCAAATTTCATCATTCTAAACTGACCATAAAAAAAAAAGAGTAACATTTGACTATGATAGTGCCACATACATATGAAAATCCTGTCTCTCTTCCAAATATTGGGACTGAAAATGAATTTTCCAATATCCTCTGAAAACAAACAAGTTCAGGCTTAGTTGGAGCTGCTGATAAATAAGAAAAAATAATTTCTGTATGTGCTTCATCTGTCAATATAAATTTATACAAATGCTTATAGTGGATTTAATTTTTTTTTTTTTACTGTGATTATTATTCTGGACTGTGTGCATGTGTATATGGATATGGTAGGGTCTTTTATGTTAAAAATGTGTGCATACATACATTATGTAGTTATATATATATGTGCACATGCACATATACTACTCAGACAAGTGTGAAAATACCCAGAGCTGGTGTGAGTGTGTGTGTGTGTGTGTCTAGTTTTGTTAAAGATGTGGTGAATTGATGTTATGTAGATTTTACTTCCGGTCAGAAATTTAGTAAGTCGCTTTGGCATGTCACTTCACAGTACTGTTTTTATCCCTTGATCAGCTATTTCATGTTTTCTCTCTCTGTCACAGGGTGAAAGAATGATGTGATGGACGTGAATATGGGCCGCTGGTCAGGCTCACGGCTACCTCCGTCATGCCTTGCCCTTCTGATTGTCAAGCTCCTGGCTTCCATTTGCCAGGTGGCTCACGGGACTGCCCCGCTTGGCTTTCACTTCACACATTCCACTTACAATGCCACAGTGTACGAGAATTCTGCAGCGAGGACCTATGTCAACAGTCAGACGAGGATGGGCATTACCATGGCTGACCTTTCATGGGATATCAAGTACAAAATAGTGTCTGGTGATGATGAGGGCTTTTTTAAAGCAGAGGAAGTCATCATTGCTGACTTCTGCTTCCTCAGAATAAGGACTAAAGGTGGGAATTCTGCGATATTGAACAGAGAAATCCAGGACAGCTATTTATTGATGGTAAAAGGGTCTGTCAGAGGAGAGGACTTGGAAGCATGGACAAAAGTGAACATCCAGGTTTTGGATATGAATGACCTAAGACCTTTGTTTTCACCAACCACGTACTCTGTCACAATAGCAGAAAGCACTCCCTTAAGGACTAGCATTGCACAGGTGACCGCAACAGATGCGGACATTGGGTCCAATGGTGAATTTTATTACTACTTTAAAGGTAAAGTTGAGCTCTTCTCAGTTCATCCTACGAGTGGTGTTATCTCCTTAAGTGGCCGGTTAAATTATGATGAGAAAAACAGATACGACCTTGAGGTTTTGGCAGTGGACCGTGGGATGAAGCTTTATGGAAACAATGGCGTAAGCAGCACTGCCAAGCTTTATGTTCACATTGAACGTATAAATGAACATGCCCCAACAATAAGTGTAGTAACCCACATTCCCTTCCCATCAGACAAGGAACCTACCTATGCAGTTGTTAATGTTGATGACCTAGATGAAGGAGCCAATGGAGAAATAGAATCTGTTTCTATTGTTGCTGGAGATCCTCTAGAACAATTCTTTCTGACTAAAGAAGGAAAATGGATGAATGAGTACAAAATCAAAGAAAGAAAACCTATTGATTGGGACAGCTTCCCTTATGGTTACAACCTCACTCTCCAAGCTAAGGACAAAGGATCTCCTCAGAAATTTTCTGCGGTCAAACTGGTCCACATTGCTAGTCCCAAGAAAGAAAGTATCCCCCTGAAGTTTGAAAAGGAAGCATATGATATTTTCATCAGTGAATTTTCACCTCCTGGTGTGGTGGTTGCAGTAGTTAAGCTGATGCATGAGCCACAGGGTGTGGAATATAGAATATCTCCAAGTGAGGAAGCTGAGTATTTTAAGATCAATCCTAACACAGGCCTTATTACTACTGCTCGTCCTTTGAAAATCATTGAGAAAGACCTCTATGAATTAGAAGTATATGCAAACAAAGGCAGTGATTTAAAAGCACAGGTTACTGTCAGGCTAGAGGATGCCAACGATCACACTCCGGAGTTCCAGCAGCTCTCCTACAGCTCATTTGTCAATGAAAGTGTCCCCGTGGGGTCCAGCGTTTTGGCAGTGTCAGCAGTCGATGAAGACAGAGGGGAGAACGGATACATTACATACAGTATTGCCAGTCTGAACTCACTGCCATTTACAATAAACCAGTTTACAGGTGTCATCAGCACATCTGAAGAACTGGATTTTGAGTCCTCACCAGAAAGCTACAGGTTCATTGTGAGAGCATCTGACTGGGGTTCTCCCTACCGCCATGAAAGTGAGGTGAATGTCACCATATACATAGGCAATGTCAACGACAACAAGCCCCTCTTTGAAAAAGTGGCCTGTCAGGGAGTGATTTCATCTGATTTTCCTGTTGGTGGTCACATTACTGCTGTTTCTGCAATAGACATAGATGAGTTAGAGCTTGTGAAGTACAAAATAATTTCTGGAAATGAACTTGGCCTTTTTTATTTAAGTCCAGACTCTGGTGTTCTGCAACTTAAAAAATCTCTTGTTAACTCTGGCATAAAGAATAGCAATTTTGGCCTTAAGATAACAGCAACTGATGGAGAGAACTTTGCTGATGCTATGTTTGTTAATATTTCAGTAGTTCATGGGAAAGTGTCTTCAAAGACCTTTAGCTGTAGAGAAACTAGAGTTGCTCAGAAGCTAGCAGAAAAATTGCTCAAAAAGGCAAAAGCAAATGTGAAACTGAATTTGGAAGATGGTTTTCTTGATTTTTATTCGATCAACAGGCAGGCACCTCATTTTGACAAATCCTTTCCTACTGATGTGAAGGTTTCAGAAGATCTGCCAGTTGGTGCCACCATCCTGAGGATAAAAGCCTATGATGCTGACTCAGGCTTTAATGGAAGAGTACTTTATACAATTTCTGATGGTAATGTAGATAGTTGTTTCAACATTGACATGGAGATGGGGATACTTAGTGTTCTCATGCCCTTGGACCGTGAAAAAACAGAGCTCTATCTCCTTAATATTACAATTTATGATTTAGGTAATCCACAGAAATCTGCATGGAGACTGCTGACTGTCACTGTGGAGGATGCAAATGATAACAAGCCTGTTTTTCTACAGGACAGTTACTCGGTTAATATTTTAGAAAGTACAAGTCTTGGTACAGAGATTATCCAGGTAGAAGCCAGAGATAAAGACCTAGGATCTAATGGTGAAGTGACTTACTCAGTGCTGACAGACACCCATCAATTTGCTATCAACAGTTCCACAGGAGTGGTGTATGTCGCAGATCAACTAGACCGGGAAGCAAAAGCAAACTACACACTGAAGATTGAGGCTAGGGACAGAGCAGAGAGTGGCCATCAGCAGTTTTCCGTTGTGCCTCTGAAGGTTTTCTTGGATGACGTTAACGACTGCTCTCCAGCCTTTATCCCATCCAGCTACAATGTGAAGGTCCTTGAGGACCTGCCAGTTGGCACTGTCATAGCTTGGTTGGAAACTCACGATCCAGACATGGGCTTGGGAGGCCAAGTCCGCTACTCACTGGTAAACGATTACAATGGGCGGTTTGAGATCGACAAAGCCAGCGGCGCCATCCGCCTGAACAAGGAGCTCGACTATGAGAAGCAGCAGTTCTACAACCTGACCGTGCGTGCCAAGGACAAGGGGCGGCCAGTTTCTCTCTCTTCTCTTTCTTTTGTGGAAGTTGAAGTGGTGGATGTTAACGAAAATCTTTATACCCCTTATTTTCCTGACTTTGCTGTCATTGGATCTGTAAAGGAAAACTCCCGCATTGGTACAAGTGTTTTGCAAGTTGTTGCTCGAGATGAGGACTCTGGAAGAGATGGCGAGATCCAGTATTCCATCAGGGATGGCAGTGGCCTGGGGAGATTCAGCATTGATGAAGAAACTGGTGAGTTTTGTTTCTAATTTCTCCTTCATAGAGGTTTTTTTCAAAAGCAAAGCTGAGGCATAATTGTTTTCTATCCTTAACAAGAAATTCAGTTCTTCTTAACAGGCAAGATAAAATTATAAGTAAGGATTTTCCAGGCACAGCAGTGACATGATTTAATTACCCGGTTACATTCATCACTCTGTGGATGTGAAATAATACACATTTCTTTCCAGCAGCTACATGAGGACTCCATTTAGAAGGCAGTGATAGTTACAGGATGACTCGCTTACAGTCACTGCATTATCTGTTGATCACTGATCAACAGATTACTCAGGCTACCTCCACAAAGTCACAATACTCATGACTTTGAATCCAGTATTAAACCCAATGAAAGGAAATAAGGAGCATGAAAGAAAGATTATTTTTTCCTAAAACCTATTTGTGGCCTTGTTCTTGGTGCTGAGAGTAATTTTTCATGGGAGTTATTCTGGAATGACACACCATCCTGTGTAATACACTTTCTTGTGTTTATCAGTGTTGGTATGCTTATATAAAAGGCAGAAATCCAGGGAAATGTTCATAGCTCTAAGTGAGGTGTTCTAGTTTTCCTTTCATGGCAGTAGTATTATAAACATTGATTTTAGAAAGCATTGTTAATATAGTGAAGGTTCTTCAGATGCTGAATTTTATTACCACATCACCCTATTGGAAAACATTCAGAATACTAAATATAAAAGTGTGTTTAGTAAAACACTTAAAAACTTGCTGTATAAATGTCTGATAGTTGTTGGGAATAATGGTGCAGCTGTGCACCACTAGAAGTAGTGAGGAAATTAGAAAATATTAGTCAACAGTTTCAGAAATTACATTAAATATGTTAGGTTTGTGGGTTTACTGTGGTTTGTATGTCTTCTTCTGAAGCTTTTAATTGAGAATGTGGTATTAAACATAAGATTAAAATGTATGTTTTGGCAAATTCAAACTGTTTAATCAAATGTCAACTTTCTAAACTGAACATTATGAAAAACAGATGACATCACAAATGCTGTGGCTCTCATAGTATAAGCAGAGAAAAATATTTTTATTCTATTTTTGCTACAGCCTTGCTGCTACAGCTGTACGCAGATGATTGCAGTCAAAACCTTATGTCCAGAAACATCAGACTTGAGTGTTAGAAGTCAAGAGGGCATCTAGTGTAATTTCCAGAAATGTTAGAAACTCACATATTCTGTATTGCTGATAGTAGTGGAAGGCATTCAGGCAACATTGTTTAGACATTTGGACATGTGTTTAAATATTAAGCTTCTGCATTTGAAAATGTCATCCTACCTATTTATTGAGTAGTATCAACTTCATCTCAATGGGTTCTTTATAAAGCACTGTGAGGTTGGTGCCAATGCTGCAGTATTGATACAGAAATCACAGCATTTGACATTTATTGAATTTAAAAGAGCTGGTAGGGAAAGTAACTCTGTGTGTGTCACTCATAAGTAAAATAACTAGTTTTTTTACCCTGTGCCTACCCTAGTAGAGGTGATGGCCTAGAATAAGTTGGGTCCCTTGTTCAGTAAAGCACAAATCATGTTTTAATGGGAATGGAAATTGTACTCAGTGTTCCACATTAAATATACTTATTTTCTTTCTAAAATTGAAATACATTTTTTGGAGGCAAAAAAGCCCCAAATCTCCCAAGATACAAAGATTTTTCTGCCTTTCACTCATTCACAAGTGTTAAGTGAAAATGAGCTAACCTGTGCGATTTTACTTAATCATTCCAGAAGATAATCCAGCAGATAAAAAGATTTGAGATTCTTGTTTCTGATATCCCCAAATGTTCAATGTCATATAAGCCTTCTTGAAAGCAGTTTGAAGAACGCTTTGGGTGCCGAGCTACAGCCAGGGCAGTGTGGAGGGCAGGGCTTCAGGGTTACTCCGGGTCATGCTGTTGTAAGATGAATGCAGGATTTGACCTTCTGTGTCAAATAGAATGCAACATTAATACTCAACTATTGAACTGGTGGCAACTTAAATGCTGCTGAATGATGAATCAGCTTTCTAGCTGTAGAAAAGGGCTTAAGTCGCATATTGAATTAATTTATATAGAGATAGCTGTTTATTTACTTTCAGTGCAGTTCATTTGTCACTTTTAAATTGACCAACTCTATTGGCTTATGTGCCGTCTCTCCTGAAATTTGTGAAGGTAAGCAGGAGTGTGAAGTATAACAAATCAATATTTTTGGCTGCTGCCTTAATGAAAAGATGACTGCAGCATCCATTATAATCATTAGGATATAAACTGGGCCAAATTCATCCTGATACATGAGCAAGCTGGACAGCAAGCAAGTCTGTGCTTTCAGCAAAATTCTGCTCAAACACATTATTTTTATTTTTATGAAATGTTACATGTTATTGGTGTTACCCTGTGTGTTGAGTGAGATGTGCTTTTGCTTCCTGAGGCACATTGATACTGAGGAGTTCAAATGAGGAGAAGCAGGCCTTCATGATGGATACACACTGTACCATGCAGCTGCACATGTGTTGTCACGATGGCTGCTTCTTCTTCCACTACAGATGTACATAGGTGCATAATGGTGCATCTGGAAAAAATGATGCTCAGGGGAGATCTTCTCACTCTCTACAACTGCCTGAAAGGAGCTTGTAGTGAGGTAAGGGTCAGTCTGTTCTCCAAGTAACAAGTGTCAGGTCAAGAAGAAATGGCCTGGAGAGGTTTAGATTGGGTGTTAAGGAAAAATTATTCACTATAAGAGTTGAGAGCCATTGGAACAGGCTGCCCAGGGATGTGGTGGAATTCCATCTCTAAAAGTGTTCGAAACGTGTGGATGTTGTAGTCATGGCTATGGCTTAGTGATTGACTTTGCAGTGCTAGGTTAGTGATTGGACTCAATGATCTTGGAGGTCTTGTCAAAGTTAAATGATTCTGTAATTCTGTGATCTATCTCCACCAAGCTTGATCTAGCTTTTGGTGTGGGTTCCACAACCAGCTATTCTCCACTCAGGTAAGAACAGTGAATTGCAGTCAGGAAGCTTGGGAGTCATCTCTGTATTAGTCCTTATGGATCCTTCTGCACAGTGTAAATGTGCAAATCTGGGTGCTGTTGTAGTTTGGTAAGAGTTGTGCCATGGAGTGAGCCTGGGATTCCCTTCCTACAGTGCTGCTTTTTGCCTCATGTCATATAGAATTGGTTTGGAAGATGATTGTTGTTATAGCATTCACTGCTAAATATGCCAGTTCATACATGGTAGTAACCAGAAGCATAGCAAGTATTTGCCAGAAAGAAGTGTGAATCACTTCCAAATTTTCTTCAGTGGATTTACTTTCCATTTCCAGGAGTCAGAGCCAGTACAAATCTGTAAATAAATAGAAAGTCTCCTGAAGTGGATTGCTGCACTTCCTGACCTTTCAACTCCATCTGTGGTTTTCCACTACTTTAGATAGAAAATGAAATTTCTCATGGGTTTGGAAGTCAGTCATGATTTATAACTAAAAAATCTGGTTTCAGAGTTTTCAAGAGGTTAAAAAAAATGGAGGAAGTTTTTTTTTAATTTATTGAGTGTTGATATAAATGTCACAAACATGCCATTTAAAAACCTTACACTGAGGAACATGTAATGTGATCCTTCTGTCTCCTGTTCAGAACTGCCTTTGTTGGTTTTTTTTTCCCCCTGTCATGTTCATTTTTTTGGGATCCAGATATGTAATCTGTTATAAAATATGGTCGTCTACAATGAGAACTAGTCACTGCAAGCTTCTTCAAGTCAACAGAAGGAAACAAGTCACTGAGAAATATGATTCATTTGACCCTAATGTAAAAATATGAAAGAAGTTGGGTGAATCATTCTCTAAAAATGTGCAGAGGTCCTTGTGAGACTAGCTCAGGTAGAGGTCTACACTGAGTGCCCTGCTTTGGTCAGATATAGCCCATCCCTGTTAACTGTGAACAAGAAGATACACTGTCAGCCTTACTGCTAGGTAATTTGTTATGATTCCTCTCTACCAGGTGGTTTTAATCTAGTTACTGGGAATTATCTTTCATTCTGAAACCCACACATAAGTGCACTCCTAGAAATACAAAGTGGAAAAAAAAATTTAATAGTGTAGGGGTGAGAGTAATGTAAATAATAGTTTATGATTTTTCATTTTCTGACAACATAGTGTTACAGCATCTGACCCTCTTTTCTATCTACAGAAATTGATCAATATTTTATATTTGGATCTTGCAAAAGTGACTAGTAACCTTCCCCTTGTGCAACTCTCGTGCTAAAGAGAAGCTGGAGCCATTTCCTCATCTTCAGTACTGCTTCCTGCCTGGTGTGCATCTCTCCTCTCTTTGCCAGTCTGCTAATTGCAGTTTCTTAAAAGAAAATTGTGTAAAACGCACTCTTTTATCTCCAGATTGTTGTGACACAAATGAGCAGACATGTGGCAAAAAATTTTGTGGTATGAGAGTATGCTCTGAGTTTCCATCACAGGTTAGCTCTAATAGTTATGACTACTCTTGTGGAAATTGTCTCTGTCAGAAGTCCTACACTGTCTTATTAAAAACCTGGATTTTCTTCTCTCTGGTATGTACACCCTTGTAGTGCCAATAGCACAGCAAAGTGGTGTATTTTTGTTGTTTCAGGAGTTGGTGGCAAGTCCAACAAATGCATATGGGTTTATGATATCACCCACCTTGGGAGACTAAATACTATCTATCAGAACCTCTTTTCTGGCTGCAGTGGAGATCTGAACAACTAGTGGGAGTTCTTGACTTCTTGAAACATTGAGTTAGATGAGATCAGGCCTTAAATGCTGGAATCCTCCTTCTCCTTTTTTTGATGATTTGTAATTCAGCTAAACTGCATTTTTACTTTAGCTCCACTTTTTAGTCTGGCATCTGTTTCTATATGTTAATATGACAGTCTGGCACACAAAGAGTTTCTATATTTACCCTTACACTACCCATGGACATACTGGTAATAGGAAATTATCAAAGTGAATTCTAGAGGTGCAGAGAGACGAGACAAAGTCAACATCTTCTGCTGCAGAGGCTTCTGTAGGGTTTGTCACAGTTGGTGGAGCATCATCCTGACGTGCAAGGAATTACTAACTCCACTGCACAGCGGGGAAAACTGAAGCAACAAGTTTTTTACTTGTTCTCAGGAAAGCAGAGAAACATCTTTAGTCCCAATGAAATTGAACATGAAGATAAAACAGTGGTATTAATGAAATGCTTACGGGATCTCTAATGTTCTTGCAAAGCCCATGAGCACGGACTTAAGGAATGCTTTCAAAACTCACCAACTTTATTTTCTAGGGTTGTTCAGGAATCTGAGTCCCCTAACATTCATTAGAACTTTAAATTTAGGAGTTAGCTAGCACTAATTTCTAACCCTGTAGAGGACATCTGATAAGAATGCAATTTGTAGATGACCCTCTTAACTTAATATCTTTACGCGTTTCAGCCCTGGAATTCACATTAGCAGGCCAGTCCTGTCTTTCACAGTGCTGAAAGCTTAAAGGTACTGTTAAATGGAGGTAGAGTTCAAATTATTACAGACTCCATGGGTATATTTATGGTGCCAAGGATAATGGTCTGATCTTCTATACCTCAAAAGTGATAGAAATTCCTAACAAACTATGGCTAGAGAAGGCAGTTGGTGCTGGAAAATCCTAATCATGGCTTCAAACATCTCATAATGGAAACTAGAAACACCAGATGATATAGTTTACAATAAACCAGACCTGCCTGCACTGTTCAATCTATTTGACAAAAAGGAATTAATTTACTGGTTCAGACTCCTTGCATCTTCTTGCTGTCTCTTGAAATAGTTTTCAGTTATTTTGTATGCAGGTTGAAGGATATTTCCATTTACTACAATTTGAGTGGTGTGATAAATATTTATGTGGGACCATTGCTAGTGTTTCCTTGAAACAAAGTAAAGTAAAATGAAAATCATTTGTGAAACATGTTTTTCTTCCTCTCAGTTGTTTAATTTTATGGAGGAGTGTAGGAGCTAGTGGGTGGATCTGGGTGGACTCACTGGCAGAATTTAATTCACTGTAGGGTTTGGAGACACTAGTATTACAGATGTTATCCATCTTCCTCGAGAGTGTAGGCAAATTTCATTACCAGAGCCAGTATTTTGTAGCCTCTTTATTATCCCAGGCTTATAAACCAAATTTTCGAGGTAACTTCAGGCCGTACCACAGGAGAAGTGCCAGTGGGTGCTGCTGGGAGGTGGTTTGGGAAAAGAGGGCTGCTCACAGGGGAGACACTTGATGCAGGCACTCATGACAAGATCATCAGCCCTCTGCCTGTCCATGGTGTCTCTCCTGAGTAGCCTCTTTGGGGAGGAGTGTGGCAGATGGATCACAGAGCACAGTCCTGGCCAAAATCTGGTCTGTCAGCCTGTATCTGTGTCAGGCAGGAATGAAGCATGCCTGAGAGCAGCTATTTCTGAGCCTGTGGTGCTGTGTTATTATTGTTCTCTGAGTTATCTCTGGCAGCTTTTAACAGTGGAAGTGGTCTTTCATATAAGATTTCTACTTTTAGGACAACAACCACTTTTTCTTTAAAATTAGTTGTGGTAGAAAACCAATAATTTTTATACAAATTCTGTGTCTGTGTGTTTATAATTTCCCTGTCATTTCTAGATGTAAATTAGTAAGGAACAAGTCTTGTCTTAATTTCACTGAAGCAAATTTGTTTAACTTTTTTTTTAGTAATATGAATCCTAAAACAATGCATCAGCTTATGAAAATATTTGCTTTAAAAGGCTCTGAGTATCATTCTGACATACTTTCAAAGTTTCCAAAGTGAGGCCAGTAATGAAGAATTGTTTTATTCAAGCTGTTCAGCTCTCTAGGTTTAAACCCCATAAAACAACTCACAACATTCAATTTTTATATCTAGCTGTAATTTGCATGATTTCCCTTCTTTGGAAAATGTTCAGAGAATCTCCTTTATTATTCGGGATGCTCCCAGTGATAGCCCATTTTGTCTCAATCACTGAGTAATTTATTTATTAATAAAGGAATGTGTAGTCTCTATTTCCTCCTGTCACCTTTATTATCCTTGAGAGATGTTTCCGAGAGCATTTTGTATTATATCTCTGTTAGTGTATAATCCCAAAAGTGACCTCTATATTAGCTCATGCATCATCATCTATTAAATTATACCCAGGTGCTCCTGCAGAAGGCTTATCTCTAAGGTGCCAGCAAAGGTACCAAGACACAAGGTGGTGAGTTTGATGATATTAGAGGAAAATTGACTTCCAATGTCTGATGTTCAGTCTGAGCACATGAGCACCATCTTCACCCTGGCAACTGCTGAACTCTCAGCAGTTCATGGCAGCTCAGAGAAAATGGGAGAAAAAACCCTTTTAGCTGTTCCAAAGCACCGTGGGAGCCCAGGGCATTGAGAAGTGATGTTGTTCATGCAGAAATGCAAATTTACGAGCATATGGAGGGCAATATGGGCACTCCTCTTCAGGGGTATGCAGAGGAGCATGTTTGGGCAATGTCTAAGATTACATGGAGCCATTTCGTTGTTCTGCCTAATCCTTTGCTGTAACAAGTCCGAGATAGAGAAAAATCTCCGCTGGCTAATAAAACTGAGGACCCATTTTGCTGTCTGACCTTGCAGCAGGTTGTGTGGCTTTTTAGGGAGCAGTAGAACTTGACAGAGTTAATCAGGAATTTGTAGAGCTGGTTTGGAGTGATAACACTGGACTGATCATGCATCTCTTCCCCTGCTTGAATACGTAGGTAGGCTCAAGGATTTACCTTGGAAGCTGGATTAAAGCGTACTTTCTATTAAGCTGTTTGCAGTTCAAGGACTACAAGTAATGGTTAATCAATCAGTTGCTTGGAAAGCTTTTCCAAGCTTTCATTGCTTTCATTGCTAAAAATTGTGTCATATTGTAAGGCTGTTTGGCTAATTTCGGTGTTGGAGTCTTAGAACTTGTTAGGTGTTTGCCAACAAGGTAAAAATAAAATGAAATTAAAAAGCCCTTCCACTGTCAGATCTCTTTGAATTCACATATACATGTTTACCTGAAAATAGATGTTTGGAGATGAGCTTCTGTAGCTCATTGAACAGATTATTTCAATCTGTAGTCTGCTGTTTAATGTAAACATCTTTATTGCATTTTTTACACTTATGGTGTCTTATTAGCATTGAAGTGTTGCCAGTAAGAAATAACTGAGAGAAAGCCAAACAGAGTGCATGTGGGGAGGGGGTTTTCATAGCAGTTGGTTTGCGTTAGGTGTTTGCATTAATACATCTGTGTATCTCGGAGTGAAGTTGTCTGCTGGCATTGACCTGGTCATTTTGTCCATGGTGAACAAAAGGGGTAGATCCATTCAGTTGTGGCAAGAAGTTTGTTCCAAGTGTTGCTGCAGTGTTCCATTAGAATGGGAACTGTATGAAGGTGCAGGACTCTGTTTCCTCCATGCTGAGAGCTGTGGTACATGCCAGTACATCCCCACCTAAATGACTGGGAACATCAGGACATGCTGTGGCACTTACCCACCCCTCCACTGAGATACATGTGTGATTTTTTGCTTAAGAGCAAAATGTCTCAACTTTGCAGCTGTTACCCACAGGAGACGGTCTGGTTACCGCAACCCTCCTTGTGAGGGAGGCAGCCTGAAGCTACTTCTCTTACGAAATGTTTTTCAATTATTTTGATGATAATCTTGGAGTTGAGCAAAATGTGCTCACTGTACATGAGCAACAATTCTTTAAGGTGATGGATGGGAAAGGTGAGAGTAATCTCATTGTGTGTGTTTTCAGCAGCTCTCTGCTTCCACTGTGATGGCAAGGTCTGCCTGTCTTTCACAGCTGAAGGTTTTGGTTTTTCAGTTTTGCTAAAATATGCATAGCAAATGAATTTCCGATTTTAGATCTTTGCAGCCCGTAATGAATTATTTGCATCTTTGTTTGGGAATTTTTTGTCTTCATTTGAAAATTTCACTGAGAATTTGTGTTCTGGAAATGTAACTTTATGTATATGTCATTAAAAATGGTTTTACTTCATACCAGTGGTTCACTCTGTAGGGTAGAGATTTGGCAAAAAGAAGAAAACAGATACTGGGAATCAGTTAATTTTTTTTGCCCAAAAACTTTATTTTTGCAAGAGAATAACTATGTGATTTAATTAAATTTGCCAGAATACTTCACAGTCCCAGAACACCTTTCATCTAAAGTACACAAATTATTTTCCACATTTTAATGAAAGAAGCTCTTTGATGTACAATGTTTATGGTAGTTTCTATTTTACTGAAAGGTGTAGATAAGTTAATAGTTTGAGATGTTTTTCTCTCTTTTTTGAAAGGGAAGAATGACAATGCACAAATTCATTAAAAGCCATGGGAACTTCAGGTGTTTGGCATCTCTGTGATGAAATTGTACTTTTCCACAGCAAATAGGGGTGGATGGGACAGATTCTTCTGAGTCCCAGCCTGTTGTTCCATGTAAGACCACCCTTCTTACACTGTACAGGATCTTGGAGCTGGTTTTAAAAGGGTTGGATTTTACTGTTTCTTTTTGAGATAGTTTGTAAGGATGAACTGGTTTGGTTAGCTCTGCTCTACTACCACTGGCTATGTTAGTTTGTTTTGGTTTTTTACTGTGCTTTAATTATCATTTAACAGTAACTCTTTGATGATGGCAGGTTGTAGCGTAAGCCACTGTCAATGATTAATGCAGCTTCCTCTGGGGTGATAACCTTCTGGTTTGCTGTGGGGGAAAGAGCAGTGGATAGACACAGCCATCAGCAGTGAGGGTCAGTCCAGGGATAACCAGAGTCCCTGGGCTGCCCACAGGACTGGCAGCTGGACAGAAAGCTCAGCTGGCCTTTGGGAATGATTCTTCTGGGTGGCTCTGACTGGCTGTGGGGGCCTTCCCAATATGGGGCAGACTTCCTGGTATGGAGCAGCCTCCCTCACTTTACCCTCTCCCAGACTCATTCTTCTCTTTAAGTAAATCCTGAAGACAGCAGATTGAGCCCCTGTGAGCTCAATACAGCTTCATTGGAAACAGCTTCCATTGGAAACATAACAAACATCTAATGTGCTATTTTCACTCCCACGGTACCAGGATAGGGCAGTCTGTTCCATGCCTTCTGTACCTCAAATTAGTGATGTGTCTTCATCTCCACGAGGAGCATTTGCTAATGAGATGAGATGCTTTTTGTGAGTGTGTGGCTCCTTTGCAACCCAGTGTGGGTCTGCCTTTAATGAAGTATCTTCCTTTTTGGAATACTCAGTGTGGGCAGTAGTTCAGTGTGGGCAGCAAGCTGCTTCTGAGGTACAGAGTGTCATGCTGGAGACAAGCAAAATAATCAAAAAAGGAAGATTGTGCCCATAGTGACATTTGTAAGGGAGATGGGAGCTGTTTATGAGGCAGGGCCAGGACTGACATTTAGCTATGCCTGGCTAAAGGGTAAAGAGCAAAATCTGTTTCATAAATGTGACCTAATGAATTTATGACTGCTGATTCTAAAGTTTGTCCCCCCATCAGTTTATTGTCAAAACCTGTAGCAGCTTCTCTCTAAAAATGAAGGTAATACCTAAATAATGTTGGAATTTTTTCAACTGCAAAAATTGAATTTGTTGATGCTGGAAGTAGAAAAAGCCCTTCAGCTGGTGCTGTTGCTGGCCATAGCCACTGCTGCATTGCAAAGTGCTCTACTCCTATATTGTTAGGAGCACAGAAGGGTTCCTGTTGTCTTTGTGTAAACATACCAGTGTTTAAAACTTTTTGCATATGCTTCTGCTCTTTCATGGGGATTTCTTTTAATTGCTTAATCTTTCATAATGAACGTTAATCTGTCACTGGCAAAGATAAAACCCAGCTAATTCTCAGAAAATCTGTTTTTCTTTCTCTGTACCCACAAATTAAAACTCATCTGATTACAGTTGGAAGCTCTATCTACACATTTAATGTGGTCAGAAATAACTGTATGGTCACCCTGTCAATCATAATCCAGTCCACTTTAACAAGAGGGTTTAGACTTTGCTGGCAAGTCCCTGGAGGGTATGGGAACCTCTGGTAAAGGGGCCATGGATTCCCTTTCCCTGATCATGTGGATCTAGGAGAGACAATCTTACTGGTGGGATTCCTAAAGGGTTGAAGTATACACAAAAAATCCCCCAGCCAAGCAAACTAACAGCAGGCTTTTGCAACTTGAATTGCTTCTGAAGAATCTCATGTTTTCAATTAAAAAAGGCTGTGATTTCCACTCCCTTTATACCTGGCATTTATCTGTTCTGAAAGCAGCAGAGGCAGCCCATTCCTGGACCTGAGTGCTGTTTCCTACTACCTCCCCTCCATGGCTCTGCTTTTTCCCACAGCCACTGCTGAACCAGCTCAAGAAAGCCATGAGGGAAGAACTCATTTTTTTGAGGAAAAGAGTGGGGGGACCAGCTCCCTGGTTGCATTTAAAGGCCTTGCAAGCACAAGCCATTTGGGTTGACTAGAGAAGGAGATCAGGTGCAAAAGAAAGTATTGCATTGCCCTTTTGATGCTTGTGGCCCTGTGGGTTTGGGAACATCCATGCACACAGCTGCAATGGTGTAATTCATGTCCTTGAAATTCATACTGACGTATAGTAGACATTTACTTGTTGATATGGGAAATTCGTAATCCTAAAATTTGTTTTGTAGAAGTTGCTGGGTGGAGAGTCGACCTAATAAACTAGAAGTGAATTTAGTGTGATTGAGGAATGGCTTGGAAATAACACGTGCAAGAGCTACTGCTTTGTCCTGGCTTTGGTGTGGAAGAGGCAGTTGTGATGGAGCAAGCAAGATGTGTGCTAATGTGGGGATTTGGTGTGTTAGCCTATTGGGATGCTTATTTGCTACATGGTGTTTATGGTGTGGGTCCCTGGGCCTTGAGCTGAAATCACAGATCAGAACAACTATCAGATGGCTAAAGCCACTTACTACATGTCACGGAGAGAGACAGAATCCCTCTGGCAGTATAACTAACCTTTTCATTCCTCACTTTACCTGTCTGTACAATAAGTCTAATGATCATCACATTGTCAAAGGCAGTTTTGTGCCAGTTGTTATGCTTGCATGATTAATGGCTTTAAAATGCTGTGAGTGATTTTGATGGAAACACATACCAAAATACAACGCAGCAACTGGGTAATGCAGTCACTTGGTATTTGGAGGGTGTTAAAATAGAAGTCCCTTCAGGAGTTGCTTCTTCCCAGTTTGATTTCCCAGGAGAACTGTAGAATCACAGTGACCTATTTAAGCCAGTACATTTATTCCAAATAATTAACGATAGAAACATTACACTGACTGCACTGGACGTATTCAACAGCCATGTGCTTAGGTTGCTCAGTCATTCCTTTCAGCCTTCCAGGGGTGAGTGATGCTTCAAATCCTGGCTCACTGCAGTGCAGTGGGTGGAAACAAAATGCTAAATAAATTTCAGGATCAAATGAGACAAATCCTTAATGTTGCTCCCTGCATGCCATAATTGCTGTGTCTCTGTTTGACCTGGACAAGGGGCTGGCTGTGATTTTGTGTTGCAAGTATGATGCATCATTTTAAATGGATAAAAAATGAAGCTACAATATTGTTTTTAGCCATTCTTCCCAGTTGTGGAGGTGATAGCCATAGGTGGATAGAGCTGTTGAACTTTTGCCTTGGGAAAGCATTCCTTTTAAGACATAATGGGAGACCATTTTGGTGGACTCAGAATTTTTTGGAATTAGGCTTCTGGCTTTCAGGTACCATGGGAGAAGGCCACTTTAATATTCCTGAGACAGGTAATACTTTTTAGTGATACCATACATAATTTATTGAGGGAACATGCTAAGATAGGGCTCTGCTGTTGTCCAGAACCAGGATTTTTGTGCCCCAGAAAGCAGGAGCACCTCTAGCCCAGCATGATCAGCTGCAGGACAGTAGATAGCAAAGCGTGCCAAAAATATGCAGGTTTTGTGCCCATACCATGGGTGCAGTGTGAGTGTAGCATGGAGGGAAAGCTGTAGATGAGAGCAAAGTGCAGCAGAAACTGATTTGAAGATTCTCTCTGTTTATCTAAATAAATAGTTCTGGCAGCTGCTAGCTAACTTGCCAGCTTAGAGTATTTTCCATGTCAATAAAGAGCACTGCCATGGTGTCCTCATTTTAAATCCAATATGAGGCTCACCAGAAGTGACAGAAATAAAGCTGAGCTACTAATTCCCATTTTTGGGTTTGGGGCCAGGAATTTTGAGGCAGCATGCAGAAGCTGGGGAAGCAGATTAATGCTGCTTGCAGCACGTGCTATTTTGGCTCAAAAACGTGCTGAAACAAGACGTGTCTACCATGGCTTCATGCCTTGCCAAAATATATGCTGCATTGTGTGGCATAGAAGGTGGTAGTTGTTTTAGGGAAGCATGCTCTGCCATATCATATTCCTCCCATTTTGATTAAGCTTAGGAATTCTACCCCACAAGCAGAGTTGCAGACTTCTCCTTTCTTTCATGTGATGCTTGACCTTCTCTGTTTTTTTTGGCTTTTTATCGTTTTTTCTTCATGTGGAAGTGTTTCTCTTCCCAGTACCATCTAAATTCCAAGCAGTTCTCCATCAAACCCCTTGCACTGCTTCAACTCCGTAATCAGTTGGGTGGGTTTTTTTTCAGTTTTTCACTAACTGGAGATAAGCACAGGACTGGAAACATTCCTAAAGATTTCAGGAATCTATAGTGATTGGGAATAATTTGATTTGCCAGTGTCACAGCCTGGCATCGGTATGAACAGGGCTAGGTAATGTAGGAAAGTTTTTTTTTTTTATTTAATGGAGGTACCTAAGATTTAGGCAAACACAAACATGGATTCTACAGCCTTGGTTGAGTTGCTTGATGCCACTGAAGTTTATTTATTTATTTGTTCAAAAGTTGTAGAATCTTTGGGATAGAAAATATTACAGACTTTAGAGAGTTACTACACTACGTGGCAATAAAAAAAGATTACCCTATCCCTAATCATTCATATATTGTCTTTTTTGTGTGAAAATGGCTTTGTGTTTCTAATCAGCCAGAAAGGAAGTTGGTCTCTTGGTAGTGATATTGCTAATGGTGATAAGCAAAAGCAACACGGAAAAAGTCATGCTGAAAGCAATGTTCCCTGGTCCTTGTCACCAGCCTCTGTTTTGACTTTTTCATTTGTGCTGGCAATGAGTGATGTTAAGAGTGTCTCCTGGGCAACATACTGCCTGAGTGGTGTGATTTATGGTCCACTATTTTAGAGAAATTGCAGTATTCTGCTTCTTACTAAAGAGAGCTTTAAAAACATACAGAAGTTGGGAAAATATTATCTGTCTTTTAAAGACAAAATCTGTGAACAGATGTATGTGCCTATTCTGTCACCATACAGATGGGCAGAAAACATTTAGTTGTCATGGCAACAAAATGTATAGTGCCACAAATGAAAAAGAAATATATAAAAGAGAAGTATTTGTCTTGCCAGTTGTTATATCATGACAGCAGCTGCTGAATTTGAGTTTTATTGTCCTGAAACTTCAACACAAAATCCTCCAGACCATGTTTCTCCTTAATGCAGTATTTGTATCCTGTAGGCTTCCTGAAATTTGCCTTCAGATTTCTTTACTCTGGGAGGCATTGGCATTTTCATGTCTGGTTGTTTATTTAGATGTGGTTTCTCTCTTGAATAAGCACGGGGCAGTAAGCAGTAGATGGATATCTCTGTTCTCATGAAGCAGCTCCTAGATGAATTAACATTTCTATTTTGTTGTTAACTGAGATTTCCATATTGCTGAGCATGATGGGTTGTACTCTTAATATTAGGATGAAACAGGAACTGTTTAGGCTGTATATGAAGTGAACAGAAGAAAATAAGGTAGCCTATTTGTATTATTCATCGGGATTTTCTGTTCTGAGAAAATCAGTCTTTGAAAATGAAATGATGCAGTTCAAATGACTGTGTCGTGGTGGTGGCAAGGTCACTTTCCCGTAGCATGGAGTTGGGTTGTGCCGTGCCCTCCTAGCCCTGTGGGCTCAGCCTGTGGCAGTGATTGGCCTTGAGCATGGCTGTGGTTTCCTCCATGATGTCTGAAATTGGCATGCAAGCACCCATTGGGTCTGCCACCATGCTGGTGCAGGGTGCTGCTATTTTACCTGAGGCACAAGTACAAAATGCCAGTAGGAATTACAGTATTTGGAAATGAGCACGTGAAGGAGTAGTAGCAATTAAGTAACTCTCAATACTAAACTCAGAGCTATCCTCAAAATTCCTTTTACTCCTGTGTCTTGCTAGATGCTTTAGACTGCTTTTTAAAGTGTTTTCAAAAAAAAAAAAAAGTGAGAATTGCTGGTACCACTTGTTTGCTTTTTTGGTTTTGTGTAATATTGCGAACATTTAGGGTGTATCCTCCTGGTCACTGCAAATGTGGTGTGTAGCCACTTCTATTTAAATGACTTTTTTTTTTTTCTGTAGCTGCTTGAAGCAGTGTTTCTTTTTTTGAATAATTAAAGAGAAAGCCAGGCTCTCTGAAGGTCACAACTGTTTATAGTGCTCTTCCCTGCTTTGCTTTTGTTTTCACAAAAATTAAAAAAACAAATAAAAATCAGGTTTTTGGGGATTTTAGGATTAGTTAATATATTTACCCAGGCTTTAAAAGATAATTTTAATGGGATAGAGAGATCTTGTTTACAATATGTATAAAAAGATTAAAAGGAATTAATTTAATTGTGTAAAAATATAAGTAATCTTCTGCCTTCTTCTGTCAACCTTTTGTACCTTCAGTTGAGTGGCACTTCCTATTTCTACTTTTTCTTAATCTTCAATTAAGTAGAGAGCTTTCTCCCATTTTTAATTCTGTCTTTTATTTTCTTCCAAAGCCTTCTCTAGCAAATTTGCGCTTACCCTGGTATGTCCCCTCTTCTTGTCTGTCTGTCATGTATTTTCATTCTCTGCAATCAGCACTGGCCTCCTATTTAGCTGAGTGCTTTTAACCCAATTAAGCCAGTGGGATTTAAATACCTGAGTGTTTTGGAAGGGGATTAGCTTTACAGCCCTTTATTATTATGAAAGCAATGTTTCAGTCTGCATCTGCAGTTGTGTAGATGAAGAGTTGAGCCAGAGATAAGAAAACACTGAGAATTCAGATGTGCTTGCAGTCAGTTTGCAGCCTCTGAATATTGAAGAGTCTTCTGTATGTATGGTTTAGGTTTTTAAATTTCTCTGTAAGTCCAAATGCCTATTTCCAGAACTCAAAGCCAGTGAATGAGTCACAAGAGTGGTCCATCCTGCTGGGTCCCTCTCCTCTTCACCAGCACAATCTTCATACCTAAGGAGAAGTTGTCACTGAGCACAGGGGAAGAAGTTAATAGTCAGGTTTGCCTTGTGGTAAATGCCAATATTTTAATTCACATCACCAAACAAGAAAATGTACTTTTTATTTTTTCCATCTTCTTCAGTATGTTATCAGAGCTTTTGCAATCATTTCCAACTGGCCCAGCCTTGGCCAGTGGCACATCCATCTTGGAGTTGCCTGACACTGGCTCTGCTAGACACGGGGAAGTTTCTGGCACTGTCTCACAGAAGCCAGTCTTGCAACCCATCCTGCTACCGAAACCTGGCCATGCAAACTCAATATACCTGCCCATGGTGGGAGGGTTGGAAGTAGGTCTTGAGTTAAATAAAGCATCTTTAAGGTGCCTTCTGATCTAAGCCATTCTATCATTCTGTGATCATGTGATTCTAATTTTTCCTCAGCAGTAACTGACAAGTGCTCTGCCTCTTCCACTGGGAGAATTCCCCCTGTAGAGCACAGCTCATTTTTTCAGAGGTGTCTTCCATGGCTCTTGCTCTGCTTGCAGTGCGACAGACTTCAGCAGTATTCCAGCTAGAAAACTTCCACTGTTATTTTTCTCTCTGGGTGCATATTACTTGTGTGATCACTGGGTCTGATCTCACTTGTGCGTGCTAGAGCTTGCTTGCCTTCTTAAAACTGTGCATGCGGCATGAAAAGATTCATGGATATGAGCCCTTGCTAGTTCACAACCGGTAAATGAGCTAATGATGATACATCTTCCCCTCCCTGCTGCACTCAGAATTTTTATTGCAAGGCCAGTGTCATTTGTTTTCATCTCTAGCAAATCCTCCCTACATCCTTCTCCATCCTAATAATTTCCTTTGAAAAACACCTACTGCAGTGACCTCCATTTGACTATGAAATTGAAGCACTAATCAGCAGGGCTGGTATCCAGGAGGTTTTGTAAGTGTTGCATAGTACAGACCCCTTTCCAGCTACATTAGCCACCAAAAGGCTGCACTTCTAAGCAATACAGAGCCAGGTACTTTCTTATACGATCTTTGGTCTCAGCATCTACATCCCTTCTTAAAAGCAAATTTAAGAAGACAATTTGAGTGTAACTGTTTGCAAAATACAAAGTTCACCACTAATTTAACCCAGGCTAATATGTATCATGTAAGGTTGAAGAGATTAAAGTGAAACACTTTCCAGGCTTAGAAGCAGCCAGCATGGGGTTTTCCATGTGAAAATTTTAATTATGGATCTTGATGTCCTCTGGTTCTGCTTGAACAGTGAGCCCTGCCATGAGTGTCTGCTTTATGAATGGCATTTCCACATGCCAATGGCACTCAAAGCAGTCATAAATTCCTATTTTGATGTCAAATGCTTGGATGTACGTAGCTCCTCTTTCAAGTAGGAGCCAGGATATAAAGATTGGAGTGCACACCTCAGTGGAGGAAGATTTTCTGAATTTTGGAAGGTGACTTGGACAGGTGACGCTCTTATCTAAAGAAATGGATTTCAGCTGAATTTTGAAAAGGACAAATGTGTGTCTGCATTATGTATTTATTACTTAATGTCAAGAAGCAAATTATGGATTTAGCAGATCTCTGTAATAGATGTCTATAAGTGATTCTAGCAGTGTAAGCTGAATGAAAAAGCAGATTTGTGAACTAACATGTCTGTAAAAGAAATTATGTTTTGACTTTGTGCAAGATTTGTTAAAATATATTTTTGTTCTGTTTGGGTAGTGGTGCATTGGATGAGTACACGTGTGGGTGTACAGAAGCCTGCTGAATGGTGTATTTTTTTAATAGCAACAATTCAGTTCCTGAGTTTTTTTGAGTACATGATGAAGTGATAAGTTGCAGTCATAATTACTTGACCTTGCAGGTAATTTAATGGTATTCCTGACCTCTTGCATTATGACCTTAGACCCTCATTTTAAATGTCCCAAGTGTGGGGATATTTATTCTGGAAGATTTTTATTAGTGCAGGGATCTGTGGCTATGCTTGGACAGCAGATAGAAATTCATGCTACTTTTTCTTACAAATATTTTTGGACACAGTATGCAGAGTGCTTCTCCTCTCTCTGTCACAGGAAGCCTTTTCCTTCTCATCATCCATCTTGGGACTGACTTCATGCCCAGAGACTGCCCCTCTTTCACATAGGGCATGCTGGGCTGGTAAAGGGGGGTTTCCTTTTTGCCACTTTGGCCCCTTCTTCCTCAGCCTCATCATTACTTCTGTGATGTCCCAGTGTCCGGCATGGTGACAGATAAACCTTTTTAACACTGTTTAATACTGTTTCAGAGAGGTGAAGCTGAATCTTGATGTGTGCCTGGTCCCTCCCTAAGACCATGTTTAGAGCTGCAGTTCATGCATTTTTAAAAATAATTATATTTCCACCACATTAGGAGGCCCCCGCTTCGCCCCCCCCCCCCCCCCCATTGTCTTCATACCCAATTAGTCATTCCCTAAGAAAATACTGTGGTGCCTCCCAAATTACTTGCACCATGAGGGAATACAGTTCTCTGTCTCCCAAATACAATCTGTTTTGTGCTTCAAGGGAGTGATGGATTTGTCTCATGGAAAAACTTACTGAGAACATTTTTCATAACTTCTTAGCTTGAGGCATGTTTATGTTTTGAATCAAATATCACATTTTTTGATGTTTCTCTTCTTTGAAGGCTATCACTGTCTCATTCCTTGAGGAGGCATGGGGTGGGGTTTCCTAGTGTTTCTTCTGATGGTCTCCTTAGTCCTTTAATGTTCCATTTTCTCCTTGTTTGAGCTGGTTATTTCTTACATTCCAGCAATGTAGTATAATTTTGTAGCTTTTTGTCTTCTGGTTGACTACCAGTCCTTTAACTTGAAAAATGTTGTATTTTGACTTTTAATGTCCTTTGTATGTTTAACAGTTGGCATATACATCTTTATCTCTCAGCATTGCTCTCTGCATTTAGCTGGAAGGAAATGCTCTCCATGAGATAAAGCTAATCAAATGATGAAACTCTAGTCACACTTTGAACTCCTAATTTAATGAAAAAAATCACCTGCACTATAAAGTGTGTAATTATGCTGATTTTCATGACATTTGGGTCACAAATGGATTCTTCCTTGTGTACAGATGACATCAATTAATACCCGTTAGAGCTTTCTGGTAAGCCACAGATTTACCAATGTTTTTTTATTAACTGGGCATTAATTCTTGCTAAATATGAAGTGAGTCTTTCAATATTACTACTACTGATCAGATACCTGAAGATTTCCTTTTTTGTCCTAATGCTAGAAGGCTATACCATGGAAAGTTCTTTCAACTGGGAATATGCCTTCTCAGAGAATAAGTATTTTGAGATTAAAAGAATATTTTTAACTAATTAAAATTCCCTTTATGTGGAAATAGAGATTTGTATGGAATATTCATAGTGTTCATTTCTGTATTGTTGAAAGAAGACAGCTACTTCTGTGGTTATACCCCAAAAGTTCGGCAGAGCAACAGAGATACAAAATTGCCCAGGTTAATCTTAATTGTTAATGTCCAGAGTGAATGGGGCAGTGCTGCCCATTTTCCATGCTAAAGCAGATCTGTCTTCTCTACTGGAAGGGTATGCTTGGTTAGGTGGTAGGCTAATGTGAATGCTGAAACTGGGGTGACTTCACAGACAAACACTGCTCAGGCCATTTCTTCACAAATTCACATTACAAATAAACAAACCTTTGTACCATATCGCAAAAGATTAAAAAAAAATCCAGTTGAGACAGAAAGGAGAGTAAGGAACCATATTTCTGGTGTCATGTTGCTCTTAGGTGAGCATTTTCCCCCTTAAAATACCTTAAGCACTTTTAAAGAAATTGCTATTCCTATAGCATGCAATACATATGGAGTATGTAATAAATATATGTAAATTGCATACTACTAATATTCATAGGGTTTTTTATAAATCTCTAGGACATACTAAATTTTCTCCCTTCAGTGTCATGTTTTGAACTTAAATCCTTCATCTGCTGTGTTATTATTCTTTGATATTTCATTATGACTAAATTTTCTTAAATTATAAGCATAGTTCTTATTTCTGCAGAAATGCTAATAAAAGATGGCATGCCATATTTGGGATTTTTATTGAATTTAATTAATAACAAAGCAAACTAATCAGGTAACATTCACCTTGAACTTTTTCCTTTAAAGGGAGATAATTTCTCATCTTTTGCATTTTTGTGTTAGGTGGAAATTTTTCAAGCACATTCTGACAGCTACATTTGAATATCTTTGTAGAGTGTAGTTAAATATTCTGTAAGCACTGCTGCTTAGTGATCTAATGAGCACAATACCAGTCTCTTGCTACATTATATTGCTGATTCTTCACAATCAGGAAATGCATCTGGATGCTTTCAGCATGTAGAGCTGTTGTCAATTTGTGTTATTTAATATGATAGGAAATAAAATAATATTTTTAAACATTTAATTGCTGAAAAATTATAATCTTAAAGGTCAAGTGCTTTTATTTTGTACCCTGAAGAAACCCTTCATTTTAGGGCATTTGATAGAAAACAGTACTGATGCTGTAAAATAATGGCTTTATTTCACAGCCATGTGCTAGTTTATATTTTAGGTTAAGTGCATATGCAAAAGTATTCACTTCTTTCCTTAATGGAGTGACTGAATGTGGATTTCACTGGAATGTTGCCAGCCTCAACCTACTTTGTGTATGAACTATTAGGACAAAAACTCCTTAAAATAGGTATTCAGATCATGATATTATGGATGTAATTCATAAAGCAGCAAGAATGATTTCAAGAAGAAAAAGTAAGGCTGTATAAAATTACATTATAAATCTCAAGCTGGGAAGGAGGGGGAGGAAGATGTCAGAAGGATAAAGAAATTACCCTGGTCTTCAGGGAGACAAATGTTAATCCAACACTGAGTGTCTTTGAAAACTTTACCCTTTAGTATTCATATACTCATGACTGTGCCTGGAACGCTGCACACTGAAAGTGCATTAAAATAATAGGATTAAGGTGAGAAAGTCAGAAAACTTGCAAGTTAGGGAAATACCTATGTGTGAATCTAGTCTGTCCACCCTCTGCATTATCGGGTACTCTTTAATTATACAGTCATTAGTGGTAGCAGTAGTATTTTTGCAAGGTCTTTATTATTCAAAGCACAGTATTTTGGGGACTGTTCATTACTTTGCTTTTCCTTTGTCTTTTATTTATTGTAGCCCAATTCACTATTTTTAAACATATTTTTAAAAAAGATAAATTCCATTATATTTAACTCAAATTTCCATGATGCTCTTCACTCCCCTCTGTATCTTATATCTTAATTATTTTTTTTTGAGACAACTCTTACTTGCTGTGGAAATCATGGTTAGGATTCAGCTGGAGTTGAGACTTGAAAGTGGAGACTCATGGGCATGATGTCAGGCATTTCTGAGCCTGACATTTTTCCAGCTGAAGGGCTAGCGGGGCTATTTTATATGTCCTAGCATTGCCTACCCAGTCTCCTGCTTGAACTACAGAGGAGTATCAATCCAAGCATAATTTCTGTCATATCTGTCAGTCCCTTGAGGATGCCTCAGGTAATACGCTGAGGAGCCTTAAATGGCAATAATGACAGTGTGGAGGGAGCTGATTTTTCAGATGTTCCTTGAGCATGAGGAGAGCGTAGGTGTTTGGCTCACATCGAGACACCTACATTTAAGAATCTGAATCTGGACTTGGACTCCATCCTTGGTAATAATGTTAATAACACATTACAGATGGGAAACAGAGGCACGAAGAAATAAAAACAGGAAATACACAGAAATGTTATGGCCTGATTTTTCAGAAAATACAACAATCTGTATTTCAAAGCACATCAGAAAAATAGCAGAACCTTTTAGATGAGGAGGTCCTCTTACTCCAGCTTCATCTCACCTCAGTGTTGTGTCCAGTTACTCCAGGGAGGCCTTGTCCAAATTGGTTGAGCAAATGTCTCTGGGAGGGCTGTTCCAGTGTTTAACCACCCTTCTGGCAATGAGTTTTCACTTACTTCCAGCAGAGGTTTATTTTGCTGCCATGCATGACGGTTTCCTCTCTGTGCTTTGTCTTCTCTGCAGCCTCTCTTTAGGTGGGAAGACTGCAATGAGATTTCCCTCTGCCACTGCTAGTGTTTTCTTTACAGACCCAGTTCCCTTATCTTTTCCTCTACTGCATGCTTGGGTCCTCTGACAGTCTTACTGGAGAGATATCAGTTTGTCATTAGGGGCACTGGCACTGGGGAGTCTAAAACTGGGCCTGCTGTTCCATCATCACTGCATGGAGACACTGCTGGCTCGTTTTGTTACCCACCAGAATCACCATGACATTTTCTTCTGACTTGCTCCCATGGGGCTCCAGTGGATGAACAGCAAATCCCAGTGCAGGTTTTATTCATTGACGTTTTGATGGTTCTTGTCAATTGCTTTAATATCAGTCAATCTTCCATCTTACTGCAGTGCCTCTGAAGAAAGCCGCACTCTCCACAATATCTGTTGTTCCTTCTAAACTGGTGTCATTTGTGAAGTGGGTGAGGCTGGTTTTTATCCACCACCCAAGTTGTGGGTGAACAGCAACAGTTCCACTCCTTACCTTTTAGGATCCCTTGTCACAATGAACCCCTGGATGTGTGATGAGCCAGAACACTTGGAACTACAGACCTCTGTTATTTGTATGCAGCAGTCCAGCCAGTAACTTCACCTTGTCCACTAATCCAGTCCAAATCCCTTAAATTATGCTGCAAACACTATGGAAAACCATACTGAGTTGTGTTTGAGTAAAGCTTTGATTTGGCCACTGGTAAATCCACTTGAGTACCAAATTTATGACTTTGACTCTCTTTCAGCTGAAAGAGAGCTCCACCCACCTTGTGGTTTTTTTTAGAGGACAGCCTGTTGCAGATGCTCAGCATGGTGCCTCTGTGCAGATCCAGTACTGCAGGCTCAGCACCTGCTGTAATGACCTGGATTCCACTGGCACATCCCATTGGTACATCCCTTGCGTGCTCCTGGTTGGGTGGGAAGACCCACTTGAGGCTGTTCTTACCCCTTGTAGAATTTTTTTCTTGGCTGCCAACTCCTTATACTGCCTTTTGCAATTTGCTCACTTTGTGAGCATGGGTTGCCCTCCCTGATCCTCCTTTCTTGACTGGGCTCAACCCTGGGCAGCAGCAGCCTGAACCAAGCTCTCCAAAAACTTTGGTTACATCTGTGTACCTGCCTGCTGCTTCTGACCCCTTTTCCAGGGTGAATCATGGAAATGCTATAACCTCTCATAGAAATTATTTTAACTTTTTTAAAAAACATTTTAAAATTGTTTTCACCAATGCAGTTCTTGAACGTGTTATTAATTTAAGCTGAACTGTAGGAAAAGGTTGAGTTGAAGGCAGGTATGTGGCATAGAAGGCTTAGTGAAGAAATGCTTAGTAATGGGGTAAACTTTCAAACAAATGAAGGGATACTTCTAAAATTAATTTTGAGCAATTTTAATGTCAGCACTGCAGCCCAACTCTTTGACTCTTTCATTGAACTGAAAAGGTGACTTGTGATGCTTGTAATGAGAGTTTTGATTATTAGTCTGCAGATGCATTCTTTCTTATTAAATGTTACTTGAAATAGTCATATTTACCAGGAAACTTCTTCACAGTGGTATAAGTGTCAGCACACTTTGGTTTTATCCCTCATAAACTTCTAATACATGGTATTAGCATCTCTGTTGAGTACAGCCTTGATCTTAGCCCTGTGGGGTGGAAGGGGCCAAGCTCTGCCTGGCTGTGGGAGCCAGAGTGCATCAAGGAGAAGTTTATTTGCAGCCTAGTCTGGATTAGGTATTTGATACACTTACTGACACTGTGTTTTGCCAGTCAGATGGTGTAGCACGTGTTCACCTGATGTCATTTGTCTAGGAATTGCCTGTTGTGTCCAATCCCTTGAGCTTCCTGTGTAATAGGCTCTTCTGAAGATGGTTTGCCCTCTGGAAATGGCTCCCTCTCTATTCTGAATGCCCAGTGAGTCTATCAGACCAGGCTGCACTAGACACCAAACTTTTAGACATATAAGGGTAGTTGTAGAGGAGTTATATCCTTAAATAAAATATAAAATGACTTCCAGGACAGTGGGAAATGACACCAGTTTTGTTGCTTAACATCTACCTTTTTCATTAGGAAGGCAGACATAGAAAACTTTTGATTTGTGCTTGTAGGCTCTGTGATCTGCAGCTTTAGTTAATCTCAGTCTATTTAGCTTTGGCCAAATCACATCAATTAGGTAAAATATACCCAGTCCATGGAGCAGAGCCCAGCTGAGCCCTGGTGTGGAGGCAGGATGGGCAGTACATGCAGTAGAGCTGATGTGCTGGCAAAAATTATGGGAGTAACTGGAATATCATCCAGGAATTTCATAACCATCCGGACACATCAAGAGATACTTAGGGATTATGCATATCAATCAGTCAACCCTGAGTGATCGAGGGTCAGCTGTGTCTCCCACCGTGTCTAGGTTTGGTAAATGTTCCTGTTATGCTGCCATCTGATTTGAATGAACTTCACCTCTTCTTGTTCACTGTATTTTAGATGCACTATTGCCACAATTTTAGATGCATTATAAGGTCTTTGTTTTATTGTTAGTCTTGGCAAAACATGTCTACAGTTTTACATTTCTGAGATCATAGAAGAAAAAAAATAAAATTTCTCTCTCCTTGTCTTTCACCCAGAATCATGTCTGAATTTTGTGAGCTCAAAAAAGGAGCTTTTATTCCTGAAGATTTCAAGATAAGGTCTTGCATCTTCTTCCATAGCAGATTTCAGGTTAAGACACTAATTTAAATGCATTTGAAATCAAAGTAAGTTATTTCCTTTTAATTTGAAAGGAAGATGGATTTAAAAGCGAAGCTTATAGGATTGCTTGGGTATGTTCTGTAAATTGTTTGTATAAATTATATGAGAATAAATAGCAAAGAGCTTTAACTCTTCCCTTTTAATTTTCCATGGATTCGAACTTGTTTATTCAGAAGTTAGAGAGTATCATTTGTGGCATTTACATTATACTGAAAATATCTGCTCTCCATTTTCATTATTTTTCATGCTGTGAGGTTCCTGAGTTCCTTTATTTCCATGGAGTTGGACAGTCAGGGCAGATGGAGAATCTGCGAGTCCTTTATCCTGGAGTGTTCCCCGTTTTTTTCCTCTACCCTTCAGTTTTACAGCTTGCTGTATTTTGTCCATCTGGTATTTATAGCAGTTTTAGCAATTTCAGATTGCTTTCCTTCATACATTTCCTCAGAAAGTAAAATGAAATAAAGAGGAATGCAGATGCCACAGCTTGCAGCTTTAGAATCAGAATGGTTTGGGTTGGAAGGGAAAGATTCAAAGATCCACTCCCTCTGCTGTGAGCTGGGATGCCATTCACTAGATCAGGTTGCTCAGGGCCCCATCCAGCCTGGCCTTGTGCACTTGCAGGGATGGGGCATCCTCAGCTTGTCTGTGCAACCTGTTCCAGGTCCTCACCAACCTCACAGTAAAGAATTTCTTAATAAAACGTAATCCAAACCTGCTCTTTTTCTATGGAAAGCCGTTCCCCCTTGTCTTAGCGTGCCCTTGTGAGAAGTCCTTCTCCAGCTCTTTTGTAGTCTCTTTAGATAGTTGGAAGGGTGTTAGGAGTTCTCCCTGGAGCCTTCTCCAGGCTGAGCAACCCCAGCTTTCTCAGCTTGTCTTCATAGAATAGGTGATCCAGTCCTCTGATCATCTTCATGGCCCTCATCTGGACTGCTCCAACAGGGCCATGCCCTTTTTGTGCTGAGACCCCAGAGCTGGACACAGCCCTGCAGGTGGGGTCTCACCAGAGCAGAGGGGCAGAATCCCCTTCCTCATCCTGCTGCCCACGCTGCTTTGGATGCAGCCCAGGATGAGGTTGGGTTTCTGGACTGTGAGCACACACTGTTGGCTCATGTCCAGCTTTTCATGCATAAGAACCCCCCAAGCCCTTCACCACAGAGCTGCTCTCAGAGAGTTGTTCTTGCAGTCCGTGCTCAGATCTGCAGCTCCTTGCACTGAGATTTTCGGCACTTCCTGAGATTCAAGGGAGGTGCTTGGATTTATGGAGGTCTCCTCCTCACACGCCATGTACTAGTCTTGTGTCACAGGATTACTTCTGCCAGAATTTCTAAAGAGAAATTTGAAGAAATTTGTAAAGGTTTATGGCATTGTTGGTAGAAACAGACTTATTAATTTATAGCCCTGGGCTGATAACATTGCTGTCTGATGTCAGCTTGATAACTTGCAAAAAGTAATTTGAAGGCATCCTGTGTTTTAAACCAGATTTCTGAAAGCCATGAAGATTTATCATTATTGATGTTAAGAATTTTAGGAGGGATATTAGATCTTCTGCTTCAGAGTTTCATCCAGTTTCTGAATGATCTTCTGTTGTGGCCTTGAGTTACTTTAATAATAATGTAAATATCAAATGAGATTGAAGTCTGGATGGCTTGTAACCCCATTTGTCACTGTCATAACCTGCTTGTGCTTCCTAGGCTCTGGGTTAAACCAATGCCTGGCTTCTGCAGTAATTAAAAAGAGATTATTCCATATGTTTCTATAGGTGCCCGCTGATACATAATCCTTGTGGAAGTTCAGTAAACTGGAAGTATTTTGTGTCTGGTCCTGTTGAGATGAAAACATAGTGGTTTTTTTCAGTTCTTATTTTTCGTTTTGAGTTTACATGCCTTTGGATTTTATCTTAGTGGTTGAAGATTTAAGCATATGAAATTGCGCGGTCACTGAAAAATGACAATTCTTGACTCAGAAATTAAAGTCCAGAAGCTATTCCCAGTGTTCCATCTATTAGGACGTGTTGCCCATATTAGTAGGTGTCAGTGCCAAGGGTTTGGTGAGTTTCTGTTGGCGCTGTCTGTGTGTGACCGAGGCTCAGGTGGATGTGACTGCTGGAGTTTCACCTTCTCAGCTGAGCCTAGTGGCCATGTGAGCAGAGAAGGAGCAGAAGCAATTCCACTGTCAGGGAATAAAATCCAGTGGTTTTGCTTTAGATTACTCCATAAATTTCATTCTGTTTCCAAGAGAAAGTAGCACTGTCCATTAAGGTAAACAATTTCACAGTCCATTTGGCATCATACAATGAAGGGCTGAGTTCAGAGATAACTCTGGTACACCCTGTAAGATAAGGGAGGGAGCTCTGGTAGGTTTTATTTTTATTTTTTCCCTCTGTGGAATGCCAAGCAACTAACAAGAAAATTGGTGGTCTACATTTACTTTTCCTCCAAATATTTAGGGACTAGGATCTACAGATGTGTTGCCTTGATAGGAATTATTTAATTCACGAGTATCTTCTGTATTTTGAAGGTTCTTCTTTCTTGAATTGATCCAAAAAGCCCAAACTGAACATTATCACAAACTAAGAATCCAGCAAATCTAGGTCAAGATTGTCAACTAATTCCATTCAGTGTTTAAATTTTAGTCTACATTAGATTTTAAGCTGATTTTAAGCTTTTACAATGAACTGAGAAATGGAATTTTTCATTCTGAGTTTCTCAAAGTAGAAAATTCTTATAATTGTAATGGTTTTAACTTCCCAATTCTAACTTCATTTTATTAGTTGTAGTTTTAGGACAGAAAAAAAAAAAGGAAGAGAGAAAGAAACAAGGGAAAAGGTGTGTCCAGTTGCACCATAGTTCTGGAGTAAAATTCCAAACTATTTCCAGTTTTTCCACTGAAGAAAGCTTCCTGTGAGTAAATGGAGAGAAAGTAGCTGCCATACTGAGAGTCTTTGACTGTTTCACATTGTCTCTCTTAGGTTTGCAAAAACAGTATTCTTGGGATTTTAATCCTTGAAGTTAAAAAGCTGTGTTTTGAAGGCATGCATAGGGGGCTGCTTTATTAAGGAATTATAATTGAAATGAAATTATTAATTTGCAATAGACTTCCTAATCTTTATACAGTGAAAATAGGATGACTTTCATCCCTACTGTTCAGATTCTAATGCAAAATCCCTGCCCTTTTAATATACTTTCTAATCACAGTGTTAGTCAAAGAGTAACTGTAGTTAGTGAAGTACTGTATTTAGGGTTGTTAATAAACGATTTTTTTTCTTCCTCTTTCAAGTTGGGTGTGAAGCACTTATTTTGAACTCTGTATTAGTCATAGCCAAAAATAAAAAGTCATATCCTGCTCCTTCTCCTTCTCCTCCCATGTTTTCTGTGGAGCTCTTCTCATGCTCCTTATCTCAGGAGACTCGTGAGTTTCATGTTTCTGTGATAGACCTGTACTATAGCTTCGCTGCCTGGTGGCGTGCTGCAGTTCAGTCTTTAGCAAATATCTGTCCCTCATATGAGAAAAAAAATGGATTTCCTTACTTTCCATTCCAAACTGCCAATGCCTGCTGGTTTACACCGTGCTTGACAGAGGCCAGGGAATGCATCCCAGCATCTGTGTGTTGGCTGCATCCTTCTGAAGTGTGTGGTTGAGTTATGCCAATGGTCACCCAGCAGTGGGGACTGGCTGGGCTGCTCCTGGGCACTGACATCTGGATCCTGCTGCAGAGCCTCAGAGTGCTGCTCCTGCAGTCCTGCTCTTGGCTTGCCAAGGGAGATTTACTGACCTGACCTTTTAGCTATGGGGTAGGTGATGTACAGCAAGAGCGGCCAGAGGTCTTCCAGCAAGCTCTGGGCTCAGAAGGAACAATTTGGAAGGCTGACAACAAAGTAACTTACAAAAAGGTGATGCCTCAGGTTTTAGCTTTTGTATTTCTCAGATTCTGTACTGCTTTAGTGTGTAGTTCTGAGCTTCATAGTAGGGGGCTATCACAGAGTAGGTAGACAAAACTATTCCTTCTCTTGCTGGGGACCAAGGACAAATGGTCCAAATTTCAGGCCCAAGAGCATAAACAGTGGTGGACTGAAGAGAGAAAAACAAGAAGGATAGGACTTCATGGGCTAAAGCTATAATTGGACAATTAGCTCCAATATGCTAATGGACCAGAACTTAGAAAAGTGTGAGACCCCGTGACTGGTCATCCATTTTGTGACCATTTTGGGTTCATCTTGTGTGTAGCCCTGGCTGGGCTCTTGTATTGCTCAAGGTCTATCCATTGAGGCCTCCTAATAAATATCTATTTTAGTCTTTAACTCCATCTAGTCTCTGTTCTAGGTCAGCCTTCACAAGGCATCAAAAGTATGAGAACAAAATGAAATAAGAATGTGTAAATGAAGGAAGGCAGCAGCTTAAATCAATTGTGTTGCGATTTGGCATTGGCTTTAAGACCATGGAAGTCTTCTCTCAAGTCTTAAGGTTCGGGGTTTTTTATGGCCCATTTTTCCAAATTAGCATTTAATCATAACCAGGAGGAAGGAAGTAATCCTCTGGTACTTTGCACTAGTGGAGGCTGTAATAGAGCCATCTCTGGGGGAACAATGCTGTATTTTACTTCCTGTTGTATTTTCTACTGTTTAGTCTGGTTTAGTTGTAAAACACTTCATTATTGTGGATGTCACAGCACTTTCCTTGAGATGTGTTCAGATAATAATCGCAGGTCAGATGCAGAATGGAGTGGTCTTTCTGAAATGTCACAGGAATAACAAAAGGCATCTTCATGTTCCTGAATTGCTACACCTTGAAGCATCTAATTTCACTCTGTACCTTTGGAACTGACATGGGTATCACGATTTTGCTTCCTCTGAGCATGTGAAACTTGGGAAACTTTGGTGGAATTTTTTGTGGTTTTGGTTTTAATTTCCCCTTGCCCCCTCAGGAGTTAGTTTGCAGTTGTAGAATTTCAGTTTGCTTTGTTTAACGTGAAGGGCTGCATGCTAATGGATCAGAGAAAATTTGGCCTCTTGAAGTGTCTGTTCTTTACCAGGGAAGAAAGGCAAGGAGCACGATACAATTATATTTATTCTTCACATGGGAAGAATTTATTCTTCCACACCTTATGTGTTGCTTATAAAATACCAGTCCCAAAGTAGTTGTCATTCTGCAAACTGCTCATATTTAATACATACTGACTTGCAAATCCCTCATAAATAACTTGTGTTCAGTGCAGGAGTTGGTGGGAAATGAGGCTGCCTGGGACATCCAGACAATGCTGTCCTGGGCTCTCCCAGCAACCTTAAAGGATTTATTTGCAGCTTGCCTGTCCCTGCAGCTACAGGGTCCGTTTTTATGAATGATTTCAAACACCTCTCAGGGGACAGCAATAGGACTAGGATTCAGCACTGGATCTCCTTTTCAGTATCTTGGAGGACATATATGACAAAAAATACAGAAGAAAGCATCACAAATTCTGTGTAAAAGTGGGGTTTTTGTCAGAAATCAATCCAAGTTCCTCACAAGGAGAAGCAGAGGGACAGGCACTGATCTCTTTTTTGGGCTGACTAGTGATAGGACCCGAGGGAATGGCATGAAGCTGTGTTGGGCAGGGTTTGAGTTGGATATTAGAAAATGCTTCTTTATCCAGAGGGTGGTTGGACACTGGAACAGGATGCCCAGGGAAGTGGTCACAGTATCAAGCCTGACAGAGTTCAAGAAGAATTTGGACAATACTCTCAGCCACATGGTGTGATTCTTTGGGCTGTTCTGTGCAGGGCCAGAAGCTGGGCTTGATGGTCCTTGTAAAGCCTTTCCAACTCAGGATATGACCCTGTTTTATGATTCTAAAGTGTAGTTCTTTGGAGATGCTCTACAGAATGCCAGCCATTTCTTCAGACACATGGCCAGAATGAAGTAGGATTCATCTCACCTGACTTTAGCTATCTGGAAGGTAGATGAGTATTTCAGGTAGTCATCTGGGCTCTTGCCATAAAAGCAATAGAGAGGGCCCTCTGCCTGACACAGTGCCCCCTCTCCCAAGTGGAATACCTAAGGTGTTTGATTGGTTGGATGGTTTACAGACATGGGAATGGGCAAGGAGCATATCTCTCCGTGAAGGGAATTTGTCTTTGAATTTATTTATCTGAATAGTCTGGTTGGTGAGCAAGAAGGGTCACTTCTAGTTCATCTTCCTTCACAGCACAGGGTATTAGGAAAACTTCATAGTTTTCAGATAAAGGCAAGCAATACTAGAAGGAAATTATTTAAAGCAATGCAAGAAGATTATTAGTTCAGTTGGAATGCAATTTCTTTCTATGCAAACCCTGAAACAATTCTTGAAGGACTCTAACAACTGTCCCTTAGAGTTGAGGTCATTATCAGTGTCCCCCCTCACTCTCAAGTGATGGATCCAGATGACTCCAGTAGTTTGCCCATAGTGCTTGCTCCTGCAATGAAAACCTGTCTATTTATAGTAACTTAAAATAAACTAATGGATTCAGTTTTATATACAAGCTCATTGATATAATAAATAGATATTATTTAGCGTATAATGGTTGAAGGAAAGTTAGATAAAGACACCAGCTAATTAATCATGCAGACTGCATATTTGTCCCTGAGCTATATTTAGCTACTGCTTAGCAAGCAAAGGGTGAGTAGATCTGTGCTTGATTACATTGAAAGAACTCTCTGTGTTGGCAAGGGAGTGAAAGCAGGTTTATATTTACTTTTAGGGACAAAAGCAGCATTCCTTTGACAAGCAAGTTGTGCTCCTTTACTGCTTACATCCCTGTTTGGAATAACGTGCACCCAGCTTGCAATTCACCCCACTGCTCTAAGCGCCTTGCAGGATTTGGCCCTGGCAGATTAACATGCATTTACAAATCCAGCTGGCTGTGTTTGGAAGCTCCCAAAGGAGTACTTGATTGCCAATTACACTGTTTCTCCTTTCTATCAAATTGCCAAGAAACAGTAACTCAATTGATTTAAAATTATTTCTATCCCACACAGTCTCGAAACCTTGGAAGCAGGTTATTTTGCTCAGTTGCATGGTGGTGTTTTACCCCATTGAATTGTGGTTTTAGGATTGCTCATCATGTGCCCTGTTGGACTCCAGTTAATAACTTGTTTGTGCTACATTAACTGTGTTTTCTATCAGATAATTCTGCCTTCCTGTTAGGAGACAATATCTCATAGTAAAAGCAAACACAGCTTGTGTCTAGGTTTGGGCAGGTAAATTTCAAAACTAGTGATATACATTTATTATTTTGTTTAAATAAAATACAAAGAAAGGTGTCACAGTCATAAAAGAATCAAGTTGCCTGTCACTAGGAGAACAAACCATGTCTTTGCTTATTCTTTGCAAACAATTATGTTAAAAGAAGATTAATAAGGCAGAGAATGCAATCATTCAAGCTTAAGTGGTTTCAGGGTAAAGGCTGCCCATGGTGCCCTTCCTTCCTCTCTTGTGCCCTGCAGTATTCCCTGGTTTGAATTTAAAGGATCGAGCAGTCTCTTTTACTGCAAACTGATTACCTTAATCTGTTCCCTTCTTGAGTGGTGCTTGGGCTTTGAATGACTGTTCAACTTTGTTCAGCAAGTTTCTCTTCCATAGTCCAACTGAATTTGTAGAGAAGCATTTGAATAGAGAATGATTAACATCCCAAAAAGCATCTTTCTGTAGATGATTTTGGGTGTCTGGCTTGTCTGAACACATACCCCTAGAAAGCACCACATGTGTGCTGGAAAAAGCTGGTGCCAGCTGGATGTTCTAAGGACCATTACACCTGGAGGGGCCAGGGTAGGTGGAGGTGTGGTGTGTACAAGTAGAAGCTGCCAATGAAGCCTTTGTTTCAGAATATGTCTGTGACAGAAAGGTTGGGAGGCAGCTGCCCATGGAGCCTTCAGCTGAGCTTTGTTCTCCTAACCTCCTTTTGTCCTCCTGCCTGCCTTCCAGCTCATGCAGCAGGTGATGACCAAGAAGCCCTCACAGCTCTGTGGTCCTGATTACCTGAGAGCAGCCTCATTGCCTGCAGGCTAGGAGACAGTGAGGAGAATAGCTTGGGCTGCTCCTGCGCGCACACAATAACAATTGCTATTTCTGCTTGTAACTTCTTGGTTGGGAAAGATAAAGTACCCTTGTGTGGTAGTGATAAATGGCAAACCCTTTTAGTAACAGACCGTCTGTCATCAGCTGTCATTAGACATGCATGCAACACACTTTTCCATAGGATTTTGCAGTTGTTTTCTTTGAAATACTGAGGTGCAGGAATTTTCTCACTGTAGGCTTTGGATGAGAGTTTATTAGGCACAGGCTTTTTCTGCTATCCTTGGTATAGCTTTTTCCATCCTCCTTCCTTCCTGCCTTGGGAGACTGCTGTGAGCACTGACAAGCACAGTGCCTGCACTGATCTCTAGGACAAACAGGTTGCAAAGTCTGGTACAGCCAGTAACAGCAATCACATGTGACATCCATAGGGAGTGGACTGCATCTGATTTGCAGGGACATTGCACAGATCACCTCTGATGTTGTAGGAAATGAGCAGCAACTGTTTGTCAGTGACAGTTTTTTGAGGGCTTGTAATTTGGGAGAGAAAATGGGCAGCATTTAACAGAGAGAAGAAAAAAAAATACTGGGACTTGAAGGCTCCTCCCCTGCCAATTCAAAGTCCATCTTGCAAATTACATGGACAGTAGGAATCTTCAGACAGCTCTGATTTATTATGAGTCATAAAAAAGGAATTGTTCTGTCTTCAGTAAGTTTCACAGGTACTCACCATGGTGTAGGCAATCTGGCCTGGAAAACCTCAGGCTATTACAGGTTGCAGTCTGGATGAGTAGCGAGTAAGCCATCAAAAACAGTGTTTGAGGAAAGCATTTTCAGGCAACCGTAACACCAGGTGTTGGTACCAGCAGCTAACATGTGTGGGTTTGTTCATGCACCTTCCTAGCACAACCAGTTACTTTCCTGTAGCACTTAATGCAGCTGGCAATTAACAAGATGCTTTCTCATGTACAGGGCTATGAATGAAGGTCAGAATTCCAGCTTGGTTTTGGGTAGCTGTTACACTGGAATACTGTAAGCTCTGTGGTAGTTAATGTCTATTCAGGAAGCAGTGTAGAAAAGCAAGACATAGGTGTCCTCCACGTGTTGGGTAGAGCCAGTTCACTCCCTGTTGCAGAGCATTGCTCAGGTTCACCCAGCCACCAATATGTGGTGAAGAATAAGACAATTTCAGTGACGTGCAGACCTCTTTGTACAAGCAATTTGTAAAGCCTTTGGAAATAGTATTAAATAAACAAGACCTTATTATACAGTTGACCAGCTAAGTTGAGCTTTAGCCAGTAATCCTGCTTACTAAGCATATTATCAGGAGGAATACACTAGTCTAGACACTTTTTGTGATTTTTAACTTTGGTATGCGGTTACTCTGAAATAACAGGCTTTGAAAGGAAAATTGTCTGAAATGGTGAGTTCTTCACTGCAAGCATTAAGTACATTCATGGAGAGAAAACATTAAGCACTAAAGGGCTCTTCAACCTAGTGGAGAAAGAGGGCACAAAAGGGTGTCTAAAAGCTGAGGCAGACAAATCTGTACAGAAAGTGAGACACATTTTTGACAGAGTTACAATCCACTGGAACAAATTATCCTTGGAAATGTTAGATTTTTCTTTCTGTTTTCAAATTAAGTCTTGTTTTAGCCCTACAAAACTGATCTTCAATGAAACAGACAGTACTGGGATCTGTGGGGGAGTAGTTGTGAGTTGCATGTTTACCTGTAATATAAAGATCAAGTTACATGATTTGATTGAGTTTTCTGAACTTGTGTTGTGAATTTAGCTGCAAATGCTTGTCCATACTTCTTCCCAAGGTATCTGCCATGTCTCTTCCCTTGATTCCTAGCTAGCTTGTACAAGCATGTTGGTGCACAGACACTTTTTTGTTTATTTGTTTTAGTGGGTTTTGACACAATTTGGTTGACCTGGAGCCTCACAGTGTCTAAGCATAGCAGGCCTACGTGTGATGGTTTCTGAAGGGAAGGAAATAACTGCTTCCCTGTAATACAGAATACCTCAGGCATCTCTCAGTGCCCTTATCATGCACTCTGTATCAGCCTCTGGCCTGAAAGGGCTTCTTTTGCTTGTTGATTAATTGGCTGTGAGATGTGGAAACCAATCTGAGCCAGTTCCAAGGAGACCTATATCAATCACACCATCATGCAAACCATATATGGCAAACTGAGTAAGCAGCTGCTTTCGAAATCTTTGGGAGACTTTAAAGCATAGGGACAAGAGCCATACTTACATACTTTTGATAGCTAAATAAAGCCTAAGTTCTAAGCGTGAAGCTCCAGCAGACAAATGAAATGGAGCATCTGGATTCCCTTAATGTATCCTTCCAAAAAAGATGGGGAAAATGTTTATGACTAAAGAATGAATGATCCTAGAATACATATGCTGAGCAAGGGAGCCTTGTTGGGGGACTGAGAAGGAAACTCTTGGGAGCTACCTCTAGGTTTAGGTAATAATGGGGAGCAAGCTTTTGGGATCACATGCATGCACTTACCTGATTGCCAGTTTAAGCTCAGTTTACACAGAAAGTAAATATCTTGTTGCCTCTGCCTTTATCTTTTAGGTGGCACACAATGTCAGGTCTCACTACTATGAACTGGGATCCCATTCACTAGATCAGGTTGCTCAGGGCCTCATCCAGCCTGGCCTTGAGCACATGCAGGGATGGGGCATCCTCAGTTTCTCTGTGCAACCTGTTCCAGTGCTTCACCAACCTCACAGTAAAGAATTTCTTCCTAATACCTTATCTAAACCTATCCTTTTTCCATTGAAAGCCGTTCCCCCTTGTCTTAGCACTACATGTCCTTGTGAGAAGTCTTTCTCCATATCTCTTGTAGCATCTTGAGGTACTGGAAGGCTGTTAGAAGTTTTCCCTGGAGCCTTCTCCAGGTTGAAAAACAGCAACTTTCTCAGCCTGTCTTCACAGGAGAGGTGCCCCAGCCCAAATATCATCTTCATGGCCACCTCTGGCCTCACTCCAACAGGTCCATGTTCTTCTTATGTTGGGTGCCCCAGAGCTGGACACAGCACTCTCGATGGGGTCTCACTGTTGGGGAAGAGAGGTGCAGAATCAGGACACAGTTGGCTTTTTTTTGAGGGCCCATTGCTGGGTCATGTTGAGCTGTTCATCCACCAGCATGCCTAGGTCCTTGTCCTCAAGGCAAAGGCCTTGTTGAACTTGATCAGATTCAAACTGGATCACTTCTCCAGCATGTCCAAGCCCCTCTGGATAGCAAAGATATGTTGAACAGCAGTTTTATTTCAGGAGCCCCTTCCCATTCTGTGGCCCATGTGGGAGTCAGGACTGTGGAGGAAGTAATTACATGTGTTTGGCTAATTGTACCTCAGGTCTAAAGGCGTGGGTACAGGTGACTGTAGACAGCCTGGGCATGCTGAGATCCGGCATTGCTGAGTGTTTGTGACTTGAGCTTTGCAAGGTGCACGGTATTGCACAACAAAGAAATTATATGCAATTAAAATATGCTTCATTATTAATTATTTAAATGCAATTAAATGATGCTTAATAGACTGTGTAAGCTCACGCCCACACCTAACTCTGCTGTGACTCTCTATAATGCACCCGTACACCAGCCTTTCTGGAAAGGCAAATCCACTCAATTAAGCAGGTGTTTCCTCGCTCACTCTGCTCTCCTTTTTTCACTAATGGTTTGCCCAGGGGGGAACCTGATTATTCATTTGCAATTAGAAGAAATCACAGCCAGTTGGTAGTGGGTTAATGTGGGAACACTTTTTACTGGCCTAGGAAGTTGGGGTTTTTTTGTTTTTTGTTCAAATCCATCAGTGAATTAAGCTCTGGGAAGAATTATACAGAAAGCCTATGCTTTAGGAAGCAATGGGATTCTGTTCCAGGAGTGTTTGTTTTCTTTAGGATTTCTTACTTCCCCTAACTCTGACTCTGATTTCTTACTTCCCCTAACTCTGTCTTGTTGCTTTTCTCCTTCCCACCTGTCCCATTCCCTCATTGCTTCATGGTTTTATTTTTCATTCTTTCTACATACCTGTGTCATGTTCCTCCTTCACACTTTTGTCAGTCATTACTTGCTTCCTATTTCTCATTCTGTCCACTGTTGCCCTAGTTAGCTCCCCCTTCACTCCTTTATGTTTTTTTTTTTCCCCACCCTCCCATATCTCCCAAGCATCACATAATGGGGAACAGATTGGATTCCTTACTGGGCTTGTCAGTGAGGAGCACCATGTTGATGCCAGGTTGAGCTGATATGATATGATACTACAGACAGGAGTTGGAAATAAGTAAACGTGGTTATTGTGGCACATTGAGATTCTTGGCTCTGCCCCAAGGGATTTAAAAAAAAAGGAAAATTGAAGGGAGAGTGAGAAACCAGCTGAATAGTCTGTTGCAGCTCACTCAGAGTGGAAAAAAACATGCAGAGCATCAACTATATTTTTGGGATATGGTCTTATAGTGGCTTCATCAATCATGCTACTTTATATCATTGGATTTACACAATAAAAATAGTGTGCTTTCCACACTTCTCCTTGTTTGAAAGGTTTCCCAGTAGCACTGGGAACAGAAACTTTGAGTCTCCATAAATTGCTTGCAAGACTGGGGTTGGGATCCTGTCTGGGTATCACACAGAGTTGATATGTGATATTTCAGTCGACTGCATGCTTTATATGAATGGTATTTTCAGTTTAGAGGAAGCCTGAGATCTGACAGTCCTGTAAAGGTGCAGTATAAACAGTTATTTTTTATTGATGGAGAACTGATAACCTGCCAGTTCCTTCTGCAAATAAAGCAAGCTGTAGCATGTTCCAGACTTAATGACACTTAGAGGTATCTTGGTACCCCTAGATGGTATTTGTTCATGGTCTTTCTTTTATTTTTTTAACTTTTCTTGGTTATTACAAATAAACAGATAATGCAGGAATAAACAACCCATGTCAGATAAGGGTTTTTAGTTGTGGGATCTGATATTTCAGGGTTTGCCTCAAAAACATGTTTTCATCTCAAAACTGAGACCTGTTCAACAAATATTAGTACTTCTGCATTAAGAAGAGATCTCAGTGAAGATTAAGAAGTGATGCTCAGTTTTCTTCTACCATGTCCTTGTTTGCACTAGATAGAGGTGTGGTGCTGAAAGAGTGTGAACCAGGTGAGAGGGACATAACCTCATTGTGCACCTGCATCTGTCCAGCTCTCTGTGTGTTCTATGTGTCTTGCATGTACATTGTTATACCCAAGGATCTGGTGAAAATTAGCTTGTGAAAGTGAGAGCAGCTTAAAGGAAACAGTATTGCACAAGAACTGGGCAGAAACTGAGCCCCACGTATAGAGGACCTGAGTAAACCATTTCTGCCGGTCAGCTTTCAGTGTGATTGATGGACAGTTACTTATAACTCTGTTTCAACTTACAAACATCACATTTTTGTTTTCTGTTTATGTTTTAGTGATTTTAAAGTAAGTGGTGCCCTGGCAAAGCTGGTCAGGACTGAGCTGGGGGTAACTAAGCAAACTGCCTGCCATTTGACTCTGGACTCCTGCACTCCTCAGTTGGAATACTGTTCCAATCTGAAGTCCTCCAGCCTACACATGGAAAAGGAAGACAGTCATGTGTTCTCCAAATAAATAAGGCAGTTTCCAGCTCAGCTACTGGGTGGACCCAACACATCCCTGCCTTTTATGATGACATGCCTGTCACAGGCTTCTTTGATGCCTCTATTATTTTTATAATTCGTGGCAATGGTGGAGAGCATCTGTGGGCTGATTGGGGTAGATTGATGTGATGTGAACAGTGCTCAGCACCTTGGGACTGCACCCTGTGAGTCACCTTTAGCCTCCTGCTCATGGGATTGTGGGTCCTCTGGAAAGGATGAGGTTCTACAGGGTGGGGGCTTCAAGTCCCTTTTCTTACCTGAAAATGATACATTGGAGGATTTTCAGCAAATCTGTAGATTCAGATCCCCTGATAATTATATAGGCAGTTCCTCCTGATCTTGGTTGCAGTTTGGTATGGAATATTTCCACAGATTTGTGCCTGTCTCTGTGAGCAGGGATAAAAGCATTCTTTTACAGAAGTGATGCTGGTGGTAAATGCATTAGCTTTCATAAGGTCCTCTGGTACCAGGGAGATGAGAACCCTCTCAGGACAAGAGTACTCTAGAGGCTTGATGATGTTTCCATTGTAATCAATTGGCTGGGACAATGAAACATCAGCTTCCCTGGGGAATACTCATGCAAATTCAGCCTTTTTCCTGGATATACTTTGTCATAACTGTAGGGGTTGATGAGCTTTCAAAATTGACTGTCTCTCATTGTATGGATCGGCAGAAAGAAGGGGAGCAGCAGATGTTAACAACTGTGATGCTGATCCTAGGTACAGCAGTGCAGAGTTAATGTGCTTTTTTGTGGTAGGTATTCAGCTGTTGAGGCTCCAGTCTGCCTTCACTCCCACATATAAGTGACAAGCTTGGCCAAACTGTCCAACTGGGATTCTTTGCTTCTAAAAACAGGGTTTGGACATCCTCCTGCTCAGGATGACATTGCTTTGCCAGTGAGGTGGGAGAGGGTATCCACAGTTCTCAAGGTTTTAAAAGACTTACTAATGCCACTGGTCAGGATTTCTGAAGAAAATGTTAATCAGGGCTTTCACTATAAGTATGTTTAGTGTGACTCATCATCCTAGGAAAAACAGTTTAAGTGCCTAAGAACTTGCCAGTTATCCTGCTCGAAGATGCACTGGAGGAAGTGAGAAAGAAATCAACAGAGACTTCAAAACTGAATCTCCTAAAGTTCAACAAGCCTATCCTAAGGCTGCTTTGTTCTGTAACAGATGATATTAAATGGATCACTGATCACTTAGCAGAAAATTAGTATTGGTGTTCTAGGGTTTTTCTTAAAAAAAAAAAAAAAGAAAGGGAGAACTGAAGCTAGCATACAAAGAAATTGCACCCATCACCAAACTAGTTTTTTCTGTGAAGCATGACATTCATTATGTGGATAAACAAGCAAACCTTAAAGGATTAACTATTTGCCTTCTCACATGAATATTAAAGAGTGAAATCACTCTTGCTCCAGATGAGATAGTAATAGGTTTCTTTTCTTGAGGAACAAAGCATTGTCTTTGCTGTCTCAAAGGGGAATGCTCACATGAATCTTTCCTCCATGAAATGCCACTTCTTTGGGCAGTGTATCAAACGATGGCCTTATTCCACACACTTCAAAAGAGAAGAGCTCTCTAAGAATCTGTTTTTCACATTCCAAGGGATATTTTAGATCTAATCTCTGCCTTGTGATGATACACCTATTTATATATCTCTAAACACCAAAAGTAATTAGACATCTAAAGAAAAATGAGTGAAACCCTCTCCTCCCCTACAGCCCCCTCAATTTGTACATTGTCTGCAAGATGATACTAGTCTGGTCATGTGGCATGCGGACATGTATTGCAGAAAGTACAGCTCTGTGGCATGTTACCCATCGTATGTTCGTAGGTTTTCTGTACTGACAGGGCTTTCCCTCCTACCTAAGTACACATTTGATATGCAGTCCTCTTGTTTTCACACTAGACCTTAGTGATGATGCTATAAATGTGGGATTGCATCATCTGGTTTAGCTGCTTCCCTTTTCATAACTATCATCTTGGGCATTAAGTGGGATGGCCAGGATTTCTCTTCTGTGGTTTATTGCCTGCATGGAGCAGTGCGTGCGTGCAGGAAGATGTTTTGTTTGGTAGAGTTTTTGCTTTTTGTTTTTAAATATGCCTGTCTGCTGCATGCCTGTATTCCTGGAGGAATTAAATTTGTGGTCTTGGACTGGGCCCCAAGAATGCTTCTACTGTAGCACTCATTGATTTAACTCTCATTGGTAGACACATCCCCTCTGCTGGTGAGGCAAAAGCAGGAGGGAAGAGAGGCATCTGTGTTGGGTTCCTCCATGTACAGTCCTGGTTTATCATTACAGAGAAAAAGAGGACATGTTTTCCTCTTTTCCCTAAGGACAAGCCTAGGACTTAGAGGTTGCTGTGAGGAGCAGGATGCTGTGTGGGGAGGGAGTTGAAGAAGGTGCTGCCACCTCCTCCCCACACACAACAGTCTGGCCTGCAGGTTGTGGGTGTTTGGCTGCTGTGAAATTGCTCGAGGCTTTGTCTATCAGCTGGACCTTGGTTCTTCCCAGGCTTTAGACCTTGAATCAAAGCCTTCAGTCAGACCTGCTGTGGCCAAAAACCAGGTCCTGTTTTCAGTGGTAGGATTCTCAGGGCTGTTGTTCTATGATGGAATTTTTTTGCTTCTTGTGATTTGTTTTGGGGGTTTCTGCCCATTTCTAGAGTGTGCTGTGTCACAGACTAGCAAAGAACACTAGCAGCAGGGAAAGCGTGAGCTTTATTTGTTTGGGGATTTTATTATTTTGTTTTCCAGTGGGATCCTTTGAGAATTGTTTAAATACAATATTTCAGCTGATACTAACCCAAGCCTGTTTCTTTTTCATTCCTTAAGGAGGATAGGGTTAGAGGATCAGTTTCAAATTCAAAAAGCTTTTTAATTAAAATAAGATAAAATAAGGACAGATCCCCTAGTACTTTAAGGGCATTATATACAGTTGGCCACAGTGGTTGGGAAAGGTGTGGGGTTATCTCCAGAAACGTCATTTCCAGGGTCTAAAATAAATAGGAACATGTGCGGGAGGGTGTTATCATTTGGGGAAAAATTCAGGCATGGAAATTGTCATTTCAATAAATACAAAAATGGATAAAGCAAACACATACAGTAACTGCTGCATACTGTCATCTGCTATTTATTTCTGAAGTATAAAGCAAACAAATATGATCTAATGGGGAAAATGGCTGTTTTGAAAGCCAAAAAAAAAGAAAGCTGGGGGGTGCACCCAAGTCTGTGGATCATGCCTTTTTTGTTTGTGGTAAAATTAGAAATAATCAAATACATTGGCCAAAGCTCAGAATATTGGCTCAAAGCTGGGGGGAAAAGTGTTTGGAAATACTGTGGTATTTAGTGGGAGTCCAAGTGCCTTATGCTTCATTCTCATCCACTTTTGAGGGCTTCGTGGTGAGACCACATTCCTCTCCTACACAATGGTTACAGGAGGTGGTGAGCTGTGGGAGTAAGTGCTCGGGCATATCCTGGGGGATGTGCATGACATGAAAATAACTGTTATTCCCCCAGATCCAGGCAGAGGTATCTGTATTTTATTATCCTGAGGTTAGATCACCAAGCTGTTTGCTCCCTTTGAGGCAGCATCCCTCCATTCCTGCAGTGGTGGTAGGACCCAGTGCCAGTTGTGTCCTATAGGCATTTTTGTTATCAGTAAGCTTATTGATGATGTTCCTCTGCTCATATCTGTTACTAATAGGTTTAAATTTTATCAGTGTGGAGTTAGCCCCAAAATGTCATACCAGTAAAGATATGGCTTTCCTGACTTTTAAAAATATTCTGCTCATTTTAAATTATCCCTGATCACCTGCATCCTGCAGTTTGGGATCTATCCAGTGTGTTGCTGGGTATGTTCAGATTGAGGGATTTTTGGAAGCAAAAATTTGTCCATTTGTCCCCATGTACTGGGCTTTGATCCAGATTGGGCGAAGGTCTCACAGGGCCCAAATGTGCTGCCTTTTTGGAAAAGTGAACGGGGAGATAAGCACCTGCTGCACTCCAGTAGCATGGGTGTGCAGTCGTGGGAGCAGGCTGGAGCACACCCCGATGCAAAGAGTATGGGTTTGGGCTCCTCAGAACCCATTCCTTTGCTGTACAGACATGCTCCAGTTGCATCATACTGTTGCTGGTGTAGGCAAGGTTTATTCTGTCTGTTAGAGGCAGGGAATTTAAGACCTGAAAGGATTGTTATTCATCTTTTTGAATAATGGAAACAATATATTACTCTATGATTTTTCCAGCTTTGTGATAGCACATGTAGCTTAGGCAGTTTTGGTCTAGGAAACAGTGGAATAATTTATAGAATTATATGCTGCATTTTTTTTTATTCTTATGGTGAATAAAATAATTCTACTCTGAATTTGCTGACATTTTATTCTTCATTCCTGTATTTGTTAACACCTGCTTTTTTGACACTGTTTTGGGGGTTTATTACTTCATTTTCTGCATCTTCTTGCATACGTCATTTTCATTAAGTAAAGCAGAAAGTTTTTTATGTCACTTCATTCTGAAGCTACCATGTCTGTAAAGATGATTTCTGCCAATCTGGTATTGAGAGACATGTTCTAACACAAAATCTGCTGTTACAGTGTACTTGCATTTCTGCAAGGCTTTGGACTTGGTACCACCAGATCTTTCGTTTTGGCTTGTGTAGGCATTGTGTAGTACATGCTAGATGGATTAAAAACTGATTTAATGATGTGTGTCAAAATGTCATTGTTAGGGAGAGGGTATCAGTGAGGAGGTTATTTCTCACTATATACTCCTGGGAGCAGTTCTTGTCCTGATGCTACTCAGTATTTTTGGCAGCAAGCTAGAAAATGGTCTCAAATATTTATAGATGTAATAAAGATAGGTGAGGGTGCTAAAGATGAGGAGGCTATTTGTCATTGTAGGTTAAAACCAGCTAATTCTTGAAGTGTAAAAAAATACACTGGCCAGAACAAAATAAAATAAAGGTATCATATCCTGATGCTGGCAGAGATGGGAGGAGACTTCAGTCCTTGCGAGAAGATATGAAAGCAAGGAGCTCAATATAGTTGTTTTTATCCAATAAAACATTGTTTGGTGTCTTCATCCCTCCATGTAGTTGAACAGAGAATAGTTAATGAAGGGCAGCATCTTTGTGGTTCTCCTGGTGAACTCATTACAAGATCCAGTGACTAAAAGTCCTTGTGAGAAATCTCTTATTTTGGATTAGGGCTGCTGCTTACTAAGAAAGTCGGTAGGCACCAGAATGGTTGCAAAGGAAGGTGATAGTCCCGTGGCTTGGAACATCTAAAAAGCATTCGAAAAGAAAAGCATATATATATATATATATATATACACACACACACACCAACTCCACCTGCTCATCCTGACCCTTTATCATCCTTGACAAGCATGAAGATTGCTAGTGTTGTCTTCAGGAAATTTTTAATACTTGAGGCTTTCTGTGCAGCTGATAAATAAAATCAGTTCTGTGTTTCTTGTCTCTGATTTGTCCGCCAGGTTCAGAATGGATGAATCACTGCTTTATCGATACATAATTAACTGGGGGTGTGCTGTGTCTCTCTTTGTTGATTTTTCTCTTTGTTTGGTTGAGGTTTTTTCCTTGTTTTTTTTTTTTTTTTCCCTTCTTTTTAGTTCTTTGGAGAAAGAGGGACCTTATTTGGAGATAAGAAACAGAGCATGATGGACGAATGCTTAGTCCTACTAGTTTGGCCAGGGAGGGTTGTTTCTGTGGTCAAGATCACAGCGATAGCTCTTTGAAGGAAGCAGAGATTTTTCCGCCGCATGATTAACAGAGAACTTGGAAAAAAATTCATCTCTGCAAGCAGGGCTCATCCATCATCTGGGGCAGTCATTTTTGCCTTTGTCTTCCCTAGTAATTTCCCTGCCATGTCTCTAGCAGGAGCTGTGAGCACCGAGGCCATTTTTTCCCTTCAGAGTCAGGCAGCCTGAGAGCATTTCACCTTAAGGCCAGTGTCTGTGATGTGCCTGAGGAGTCACACCCAGTAGTGCCTGCCTCTCCCTGCAGACCTGGCAGGCTAGCAAGATGAATTCCACCCAAAAGTGTTTTTTTCTCTTGGTGAGCTATAATGAGGCTCAGGAGCATTTATCTTAGCTACCAGTGTGTTACAGGTGCCCGTGTTTTGGTGCTGCAAATCTATGGCAGGTATGGCAGAAGCCTTACTTTGTGTCTGCTCATCAGCTTCACACATCAGCACTGAGAAACCAATGGTATTTCAGTTGAGAAGGACAAGACAACCATTATTTGTGAAATAGTTTTTCCGAAGAAGTCCATTTGATCATGGGGAGCAGTTATGGACCTCAGGAAAGTCTGACAAAGGAGGATAGAAATAGAGGATGGCTGTGGATCAGTTCACATAGAGAAGGTTATCTCTGCAACCTTTAAAGGCTAGAAGTTTAATTTTTCTTTTTAAATGAAAGCTTAAATTCTGCGGATGGCTTTGATAAGGTGGCACATAGATTTTTCATCTCCTGTTTGTTATTACTGTAAGGTCGGGAAAAGGTCCTGTGTTAAGGATATCTAGGAGAAAAAAAAAAAAAAAAAAAAAAAAATGTAGTCTTCACAGGCCTGAAGCTAAAAAGGGAAGAAAGCTAGTTATCCAGGAATGGCACATCAAAGCAGTTTAGGAGGAAAGTATCTGTTTGTATTCCCACTGTAGTTCCTCTTTGCCACTACCACCCCTGGAGCATGTTCTTGACCTCAGCAGAAAATTTTTACGGTAGATGCTTTTGTTTTTATTTTTTTTTAATTTTATTTTCAGGAATGAAAAAAAAAAAGGTGGTGCAGGCAGGGGAATGCACAGACCAGCAGAGAAAGTAATCTCCTTGTGATGGAACAGAGTAGTCTATAATTATGATTTATTTAGTTTTGATGTGGAGCACACTGAACTTCCCTCTCTGCATTTCTTGCTTCTGTGGATCAGGTACAAAAATGTAGCTACTGTTAATAATTGTGATTGTTCAGTTATTTGCAAAACCCCTTGAAAATAGCATATTGACTTGTAGGTTGGTGGTCTTGTTTGGAGTTTTCTTAATATATTTTCTTCTTCACGGAGAGGATATTATTGTGCAGTTTGAAGTCTAATGTGATGTTCTCTCTCCCTCTTTGTTCCCCCTGGAAAGGTAAGAGAAATTCTCGCCAGTCCCAGCTAAAGAGGGCTCAGATTGGGAAGGAACAGGGAGGTTGCCCACTGCTTGTTCACTCTTGTTCACATCTCAGCGTTCCATATTTGGAGGTTCCATCCCATTCTTGGGCCCTCACCAAAGGGTCTTTCAACCCAGTTTATTACTCTCTCCTGGGCTTTAATTTTTGCTCCCTGTTAGGTGCAAAGGAGCAGGTAATTTAAATACAGGTATTTAAAATGCCTGTGTTATACTTCTACAAAGTGTTGAAAAGGTTGTAGTGCTTTTTTTTTTTCTTTAACTTTCTGAGATGTAGTCAGCACAGGATGGTCAGTGAATTCAGACTGCTGTTGTGTGTGTGTGTGTTGGCTGCCGTTCAGAAACCTTCACTGCCTGGCTGTGGTTCTCCCCAGTGCCAGTCTATCTTATGAGAAGGTGTTTGCTTTTAATGATTCTTGCCTTGTAGCAGTGCTGGCAGTCAGGATGCCATCATGTCCCTGAGTGACAGCTCTGCTCCCAGCCCCTGCTGCAGAGATTAATATGAGCAGTTGCCTCTAAAACATTTTAATCTCACTTTTGGTCGTTTTGAAAAATGGGTAATCAAACCCTGTAAATCATCACTGAAAGACAGTAAACAATGCTTAAAGGTGTTCAACACCAGTCACGGATTGCAACTCAACCTTAAATCATCACTGGCCAGACCCTGGCAAGCTCATCACTTAGTGACGTAGCATCTTGGGAAGGTGCCCCATGAACAAAGCTGAGGAGTTTAGTGTGCTTCTGTCTGGCCAGGCTTCATTTCAGCTGTGACTGGGAGGGTTGGTGCCTTGCATCACCTGGCACTAGGTGCAGTCTTGCCTCATGGGCTGTTGCGGGGAGGGGAGAAAGGTTAGTGGTCTTTGCAGAGACCCGAAGGGAGACTTGAATTGGCCAAGCACCTCCACCGGGTTTAATGGCTCTTTCTACAAATGTTCTGGGATTTAGGGAGAAGTGCACGTGCTCTGTAATAACCCTCAAAACCATCTGGCTGTGGAAGTTTGTAAGAATACTGGTTTCCTGTAAGAATAATTTGTCTGCCTTAATTTTACATTATGGGTATGAACTGTCACATCAGCATTAGAATAATTAATGCAAATGAATGTTTTTCATTCCTAAAAATGACCTTTCCCCTTTTTTTGTCCAGTAGTTGGGCACTTGTCAGATGATGCCAGTAACTGCAATTCCTGAAATGCATTTGCTGACCTGTGAAAACCTCTGAGGCAGATGCTTATGGCAAAGGCAACTCAGGCACCTTGTACAGCTGAACTTTGTTAAACTAAATGAAAGTTCTGTCTTGGTAAATGAAAAAACCGAAAATCTCTAAAACTGATGCCAGCATGTGAACATAAATGTTTATGAGATAACAGAAAGTTGGAGCAATAGAGGAAGAGGCCATATGATGCTATTTAAATAACGTTTCATTAAATACAGCTTCATCAAGTCCTTCATTTTTAATAATGTCAGGTGATGGTGCTGTGGGTGTCACCTGGAACCCACCAGCCAGGATATGGCCCGGGCTGCCTGGAGCATTGGCCTCTGCCCAGGAAGGAGCTGTGGGTCGGCAGGGGCAGGAAGGAGTTAGTCCAGGGGACCACTGGAGTATATAACTGAGAGTTAAAACTTTTTTCTGCTATCTTCATATTTGAATTAAATTGCAAGCTCAAAGGAAATGTGAAAACCTTAGCAAGAGTGTATTAGCCCAGGCTTTTCCTGTCTTCCTGATCCTGTGCAACAATTGAGAATTAAGAGGGGCCCTCCAGAGGCAATGAAGGACTGGCATGTCTGAAGGCATGCAGGTCCAGACCTGAGGTCAGTGGAGGCAGCAGCATTACCTGAAGAGCCAAAAGTAGGTCTTGATTGAATATGCTTCCAGGGGATGAAATTAGACAATATATTCTATACTTTCAAATAATTTTCCTATATTCGGTCCCATTTAAAAATCATTGAAAGATCTGTTACTCATTTGGTAGGATGGGATACTGTTCTGCTTATACTTTTGATTATTTTTTACTGTGTTGATGCTTTTTATTTGGGTGAAATGAATATTTTGGAGTTTTGCAGATTTTAGGTGGACATTTGCTAATTTTTACTGGATGAATAAGTGTATCATCAGGAGTATATCAAGGGATGATAATTAGATAAATAAAAGAATGATTAGTAGTGTTCTTAGCCCTTTCCTCAGTGTTCTTTATAGTGCTTAAATATGCAGCAATTTAAAGATGTGGACAACTGATTATCTGGTTGTGGATGACATTAGATTTCAAACCACATTTTTCATCTCTCTTTCACATGAAAGATTGGACCAGATGGTCTTTTGAGGTCCTTCCAACCTGAGCTGTTTTGTGTTTCTAACATCATGTGAAATGTGTGTTTATTAGCATCTTTCAACAGTCCTCCTTCATGCATACAGAGAAGTCTTGCCACTTGCAAAGAAATGTTTAACAAGTTTTTTCTACATCAATATGCAACTGGTAGATTGTGCCACTGGAAACAGTGATATCCGAGCCACTATTGAGGTGGGGATATCTGAGCCATTATCATTATAAGCTGTGCTTTTGGTCCAGCTGCACTCTGCTTGGATGATACCCATACTGCCTGCCCTTTGGGCTCATTCCCTGTGAAGCAGTGAACCTTGCAAGCCTGACATAGCCTCCAAACCTGCAAGGAAAAGAAAATTGAAACAAAAAAACACCAACCAAAAAAAAAAAAAAAAAAAAAAAAAAAAACCAAAAAAGACCAAACAACCAACAAAAAAAACCGGCAAAATCCCTCACATCCTTAAATAACCTACTTTAGCAGCCCCAGAGATGTTTATGAAGATACTTGTGCTAGATGAGCAGCTGAGACATCGGATTAATGGCAGATTTCAGAGTCTTAGCCTTTTTGCAGAGGCTTTCCTGCATGGCCATGTAGATCTATGCACTGGAGAAAGGAAAGAACCTTGTAACTATCAATAACTTTGATACAATTATCCTCACTTCCGAATACTGGGAGGTGTTACTTGCTGAGAGTACCACATTGATACAAAAACTAAAATCCAGACTGTATAAAAATATTACTTTTACTTAAAGAGTCTTTTTACACATAGGTATAGCGAAGATTAAATAATTTGGTTTAAGGATCTTAGAAGAACAGCTAAAAGGCTGATCAGGACTGGAGAGAGACTGGGGAGAGGGCATGGCAGGGAGAAGTAAAAATACACAAAGAGTAACATGAAGTCTCTTGAAAGCTTTTGTGGTAAAACCATTCCTTAAAGTGCTTGAAATGGGGATGGCAAGTGATATTCCCAAAAATGAGTGACAAAGGCATCTGCTGAGAAAATGCATAGTTTAATATATATGGGTGCAGGTTCTAGGCATTTCATTGTGTCTGCAATTTCCTTCTGTTCTTCAATTTATGTTTAAAAGGAAATTTGTAATCAAATGGAAAAGGACACTTCAGCTCACAGAATTTCTCTCCCATAGACAGGCCCACGTAATCAATGCAGAACAAATGTTTTTATTGCTTCCTAACAAAAACCGAGCATGACAGGGTAGCCTGCAGAAAGCACAGAATTCTTTATACTATTTCAGCTTAGGCCTGTGCTGAGGCTACCACTTGTGCCCTGTGAGAGCTGTGTTTCCGCTGCTAACCTGGGGTTCACACTAGCAGGCTGAAAGATGAAAGGCTGATACTAATACCATCACACATTTCACAGAATCAACATTTCACATTCACTCGTTCCCCCAAGAGCTGGCTAGAAAATGCTCCTGCTCCTTGTTCTGATGAGGTTTAATGGTGAATATGTATTTTCAAGTGCTTCGTTTTGTTATTTTGTGTTTTTTTCCACAGCACATGGAAACTCAAGATACTGTCAGCTGTCCTCATGTCCTTCAAAGCTCCTCCTATGGTTGTGTATTGTGCATATTCAAGGAGCTCTTTCATTTTGGTTATCTAAGGTGCTTTATGTATTTAATTATCCCTAGTAGGCTTTTCTGATGAGCCCTGTGAAGGAGCTCAGGAAAAAAAGAAAAAGAGGAGAGAAGTTAAAGATACATGATTCTCTCCAGGAGATAACCAGACAACAGCTGTGGATGCATTTAGTGATCAATGCAGCCTTTCCTCAAAACAAAAGAAATCCTAGGGTAAATGAAATTGAAAGCCAGCACTTAGGAGTAAATAGCCCTAAAGCAATAGCTGGAAAAGCAGCTTTCTGGAAAGAGAGAGACTAAGTCAGTAACACAGCTGGCTTATTTTTTTTCTGAAATTGCCTTTTTTTCCTATAGGTATTGACATGGGCACCCTTGGTACTGACTACTAGATGATTCCATTCACATCCTGAAGGTTTCAATGTAGACATCCTTAAGGGACCATGTAGGATTGGTCTTCAAAGATGCATCTTCTACCCCAAATGTCTCTTGAAGCTTTTTGGTCTTCTGTTGTGGTGTTGCTGGGTTACTTGGGGCTGAATCCCTAGATTTGAGTATGGTGCTACTCTGACACCAGAAATGTTAATTAAAATTGGTGGATTTTAAGGGATAATTGTATTCTTTTGGACCCTTTTGCTTTTGCTGGGGAGAAAGAAAAACTTGTAATGTAGGAACACTCCAGTGTGCAGAACCTTCCCAGCACCCCTAGGCATTCTAGGGTAGGAAGGAGAATATAATCCTGCAGTTCCCCTTGACCAACTGTGAACAAAGAAGGTTTGATCTGCTTGATTGTCCCCATAGGTGGCACTTAAAAAAAAAAAGTTACAGCAGTTCTTGAAACATGAGGGCTTTGGCTTGTCAGGAGCAGGGTAATGATAGTCAATCACATATAAAAGATGCATGTCATATTTTCAGCTTGTTCATTTCTCTGAGAGCATCTCAATCCTGGGGAGGGAAGTAATCGTCAAGTAGACTAATAGGGTGAAGGTGTTGTAGAGATTTAATTTCCTGGAGAACAGTTTTCCAAATTTCCTAGATTTTTCAAGCTGTATGAAACACTTTGGTTTCTGTGTTTTTTGGGAAAAGCCAAAATTTTCCAACTGAACTCTGACTGATAAAGATTGCCTCTGTCTTCCTTTCTGATATTTTTAACAACCAGTTGATATATATAGCTTCCTACAGTAAATTATATTGTAAAGCCTTCACTGAAAAATAGGTGAAAATAAAATAACTTGGAGATGTGTGGAGCAGGATTTTGCCATTTTTGAGCAATCCATTTTTCATAGCAGTAGTTGGTGGCTAAGCTGTTTTCTTCTGCTTCTGCACGTGTATGTGTGTATATATCTATATATATCATATTGTTGTTGTTTAGGAATGGTATTTTCCAATTTATAGTTCCCCCTGAAATCACTCCGAACCACACTGCCACTCACTCACTCCCTCCCTTCACCATACCCTTCCCTTCCCCTGCAGTGGGATGGAGAGGGTATGGAGGCACAAAAAGTAAAGATCACAGCTTGAGAAAAGGACAATTTACTGGACACAGCAATGAGATAAGAGAACAAATAGTAATGACAACAATACTAATGACAGAGGGTAAAAGAAAGAGGCAGATTATTCATGTGGAATCCCCAACACCGCCTGACTGCTCCCTCTGCTGTGTTGTGCCACCCAGAAAGGAGCCCTTCCCTTACCCCTGGAAAATGATGTATAGAATAACCTCTGGGTCCTGGCCATAGCCCCTTCTGGCTATTGCAACAATTAACCCTGTCCTGGCTGGAATCAGGGCACAGACTTACCTGTCTGTGTGTCTCTCTGTGCCTGTTTGAATCATGGTGCCTGCCAGTCATTGGCTCATGTTGGAGATGCTGAGTCTCACAGTGAAGGTCCTTCCCCAGGTGATGGGCAGTTCCCAGCAGATGCCAGTAGTTGCTGAGAATGTGGTTCGGTCTCTTGACAGATTCTGTATTAGTAATATTTTAAATGGGTCTAACATAATGAGTAGCAGTTCGTTAAAGCCTGTTTTCAGCCCAGGTAGTTTAAATAATAGCAGGACACAGCTGCTGTAAAGTTTTCATGCTGGGATTTGTGCAGGTTGCTTCCCAAGTTATTTGCTTCTCTGTGACTTGTCCTTTTCCTCTTCTGCTGTCAGTAACTTCAGTGCATAAATGAACTGCAGATTAACTATCCAGGCTGGGACGTTTTGCTTTGCATTTGAAATGCAGATTCCCAACATGAGGAGCTTGAACTCTCTGGCTGCGTTTGCTCCACAGAGTGTCACAGAGATTCAGATGTTAGAGCCACTTGCAGCACCAAATAGTGCCTTCCTAGAGGCTACTCAGTCTTTGGGCATGATATTTCAAATATTTTTTGAGTCAAAGGTTAAATTTAGGTCATCATCCTAAACATGGAGTATATTAAGATAGGTCAGTCGTTCATATCATCAACTTGTAAGCTTGCTTTGTTTGTTTTAAAGGACATTGATTTTGTAATTACCCCAGAGATAGCCACTGAAAACCCCAAGAATGCACTGCTTAATTGAAATCCAAATACTGAAAGCTGTAGGAATGTAGCTGTAGGAGTCCTGTGATGGGCTCTGCCATCTAGTGACACCCACAAGAAAAAATGAAAGGTTTGCAAAAACAAGCCAAACCCCTCATATGATTATTTTTGAAACCTGCTTGCTATGACTGGTAAACCAACAAAATGACTCGGGCACAGTGCTGTTGCCATTGTCTGATGGCTCAGCTCAGTCCAGCTTTGGCCTGCCAGGAGATCCATGCAGATTAAAACCACAAAGTTTTTTTACTGTTTTCAGTACTTACTCTGCCAAGACAGCTGAACCTTTGCCTGGTGATTAACTCCATAGGGGCCCTGTTCTGTACATCTGGGAAGCAGAACTGAACAGCAGTGTCCTGTCCATGGGGAGGCACACACCCAATCAAGTTTTCAAATGCACAGTCTTGAAAAACGTATGTGAAATCTTAAAATCCAGGTCTTACAGTGTCCATGAGTGTCCATGTTCATCTCATCCCTTCTTCCAAAGCTGTTTCTTTCCTCTTCTTTTATCTTTGGAAGAGTATTGCGCCAGGAATGTGTGTTGTGTTTGGGCTGCATGTTTGCAACCTCTGGTCCTCCCCAGAGAGCAGCCTGACCAGGCTCCTGTGCAGCTGGATCATGCAGGGAGCTGTCTCCACTGGAAACCCTGGATGCAAGAGTTGACCACTACATCAAATGCCAATGAAGTGCCAAGCAGGATGGTCATGGGGATGATTACTACTTGTTAACCCTGTGAAAATGCAAAAGCCTGTTTAGACTCAGGCTGGCCAAGGGGTCTCCTAGCTCTCAGCCCTACCAGTATATGAGAAAAGTAGTAATAACCCCATATCCTCAGTCACATCTGTGCACCGTGATGAAAACTATAGTGCTTGTATAAGCATCACTCATTTGGCAAAGGTTGGGGCTTTAATCTTCATTTTCTTTTTCCTTCTCCAGCTATGTTGATTTCTCAGTTAAATAGGAATAAATACAAAGACCTTCTTCTCAGTCTCATAGTAGGACATAGGCAAGAGGTGAGGGAACAGAATAGCAAAAATTATACATATTTTAGATATCACTGAGAAGGTGGGTTTTACAGGTTTCTGAAGGTGAAGCAGGAGCCTAATCCATGTGATGAGCCAGTGTGGTCTGACCCAAGCCCTTTACTCTGTGCTGGGCTGACAGGTTCAAATTCAGTCTTTGTCCATACAGTAGAGTTTTACGTAAGTTTGGGTCTGGGAGGACTCTGGTAACTGCTTTAAAGGGCAGTGTTGGCTGTGATGCAGGGAAGTTGTGTTCTAAATGGGCTGTAAATGCCATCTCCCAAACCTTATATGTTATGCAGGCTGGGGCAAGAGAGCATCTGGTCAGCATCCTCTACCTGAAAGCCTCTGATGCCTTTTTGCTGAACAGAAATTCTTTCTAAATACTGACACCATGGAATTAGGAACAAATTTAAATAAATCAGGATTTCACTTCCATCTCCACATTTTGAAGTGCTGAAGGTTTGGTGTCGTAAGCTCTGGGAGATCCATCCTGTAGGTCATGATGCTCTCTGGGCAGAGTTGCAGAGAAGCTGGGTTGATGCAAGGGCTCATGGCTGTGGCTCCCAACAGTGTCAGACCTGGTCAGGCTCTTTTGAAGAGCCAACAGTGGAAAATAGGGAGAATTCAGGTGGTTGCTTTGATGTGGACATCCAGTTGGATTAACGAGCTGATGACCTATCTGCGGTGGAGAGCCTACAGGAGGGAGGTGTCAGCATATGGAGTGGGACAACTACAGGGGTACCTTTGTGTTCGTGTCTTAATCTGGGTTTGTAAAGGCTGGCAGAGCTGGAAGCTGGGACTCCTGGGCATTGCTTTGCTGTCATTGTGGTGGCTGCCTCTAACAGGGAACCTCTGTTTGTGTTGGCATCTGAACAGGCACCGAAGCCTTGTGCTGGTTCAAGTCACGACACTGCCGTGTGCTATTTCTCCTGCTGCTGTGCTGTATTTTATGTAGGACCTGCCTGTCAGTGTGCCTAGCATTGGGAAGTAACAAAAAGAAATTACTCATATGCTTTGAAAATAGATAGAAATACCAGTTAAAAATAGGTAATTTTCTCTTTCAATTACTAAGGTCTAAGATGTGTTCATTTGTTAGTGTTTAAACAGCAGCTATTAACCTTTTTGTCCCTACCACTTCCTTACATTTTTCTGCTTGCGAATTTTGCAGCCCAGATGAATATTGAATGACTGTTTTTTAATAAATGATCTCTTCCTCTTTCTGAAGCTGAGTCAAGGAGCATCAGTGTCAGTGCCCCGATTTGTATTAAGGAGACTGTAGATATTTAAGAACTTGTGAGGGTCTGGGCAGTTTGTTGATGTGTTTTTAATTTTTTGGTGAGTGAGTGATGTTCTTTGAATAGTGGTCATTGGGGAAATCAGAGTTTACTGAAGTGACAACTGGTGTTGTCTTTGCTGTCACATTCAGTGCAAGTCCAGCAGTATTATGGCAAAGCTTATGGGCAGAGATAACTATGCATCTGTCAGATGCACTGACAAATTCTCTTCGCATCCCTGTGTTAAACTTAGGAGAATTTGTGTCAGCTGCTTAGATTTCAGGTTTCTTTCACAATAACATTCCTTGTTGTGAGGTGTAGTTGCATTGTGCACCATGTATAATGTAAAACACAATGATCTGTAACACAAAATCAAGAGTTGTTGGTGGGCTGATGCTGCCTGGACACCAGATGCCCACCAAAGCTGCTCCTTCCTCAGCTGGACAGAGGAAATACAACAAAATTTCTGTGGGTCAAGATAAGGATGGGGAGAGATCCCTCACCATTACCATCATGTGTGAAACCGATGACTAAGCTGGGGGAATTATTGTAATTTATTACCAATCAAGTCAGAGTAGGATAATGATAAATAAAACCAAAATCTTAAAACCCTTTACCTCTGCCTCTTCTTTCTTCCTGGTTTCAGCTTCACTCCCAGTGGCACAGAGGGACAGGGAATGGGGGCTGCAGTCAGTTCATCACACTCTTTCTTCCACTCCTTCCTCCTCAGCCAGAACTCCTCATGCGTTTCTCCTTCAGCCTGGGGTCCCTCCCACTGGAGGCAGTCCTCCACGAATTTATCAGGTATGAGTCCTGCCCACTGGCTGCAGTTCTCCATGAACTGCTCCAGCATGGGTCCCTTCATGGGCTGCAGTCCTTCAGGAACAGGCTGCTCCAGCATGGATGCCCCATGGGATCACAAGTTCTGCCAGCAAACCTGCTCCAGTGTGAGCTCCTCTCTCCCAAGTCCCACAGGTCCTGCCAGGAGCCTGCTCCACTGGGGGCTTTTCACAAGGTCACAGCCTCCTTTGGGCATCCCCCTGTGCTGGAATGGGATCCTCCAGGGGCTGCAGGTGTATCTCTGCTCAATATTTGACCTCCATGGGCTGCAGGGGCACAGCTGCCTCACCATGGGCTGGAGGGGAATCTCAGCTCCAGTGCCTGGAGCACTTCCTGCCACTTGTTCTGCACTGACCTTGGTGTCTGTGGGGCTGGAAGTTTACTGGTGGTTTTAGTGGGACCAATCTCTTGCCTGTCGTTACATGTGCTGCCAGGCCATGGTTCTTGCTTACCCAGAGTTACAAGAGGTTGCAAAAACGAGTCCTCATGACTGCTGCTCATCTCTACTTGGCACCCATTGCCTTAAGTCAGACTCTGTGGTGGGGCTCTGCACATGCATGGATATTTCTAATAGCTGGTTCGGGGTGCAATCTCATCCAAATCAAAATTTCATCTTATTTTGAATAAGGAAAACAGATTTTTCTTCAGAGCAATTTCTGTGAGATACAGGCTGTTCATTGCAAACAGAGAGACGCTCGGGCACAGCAGCCCACTTGGAGAGGACAATGCTCTTTAAAGCCCTGAGTTAATGAGAAGTCCACAGCACACATTTGATAAGCTTTGTCATTCTTTTGTCTGCAGATCATAGACCCTGCATTTTAATTTACAATACATAATGCTTTCTTAATGAGTTCCAGTGGATAGCCATTGAAACATGGCACTTGCAGCTGCCAGCACGATTATGAAAAAGAGGCAGTTATTTGATTTACGTGATATTCTCTTATGGTAACTAATATTTGCAGACAGGATACAATAGAGGAAGAAAAACCCCTCCATTTAGATTTTGGTATCTCAGGACTCAGGTGCTAAATCATTTATTTTGCATGTACGTGGACCAACTACTAATTGAAAATTAACAGAATTATGTTTGAGTCTTGAAAGTCTAGAGAGACTCCTGTTTGCTTTGCACCACAAAGTTCAAGCAAACCCAGTAACACTAACAGGATTTTTAAAGTGCAAATGAGCTTCTTAACATAGTACACAGAAGCATTTTATAGAAGAGGTCCCTTGTCTATTCCCCCTGTTTCAAAACAGAAGTGAAAAAGCCTAGAACACAGGAAAAAATAAAATTGTAGTGCTATGGAAGAAATTATGCACTACTGCTGGTAAGGTTTGTTTACTTGGCCCCCTTTCCTTCAGCTTGAGCCCGTGTGCAAGCCTTTATCTAGAGCTCTGTGTGTGTGTGTGCGTACTTATCCCCTTTCCTGTACACCTCTCCTTGCAGAGCACCACACTTGTGACTTCTTACACAGAGGCACATTTTAAAGGGTTTATAGGGTTTTTCTGCTGTTCTTCCTGGGATTTTGGTTTCATTTTGTTTGGATTTATTTGGGTTTTTTTTTTTCTTTTTTTTTCTTACTATAGGAATAGGAGCCATGATGCCTTTGTGTGCTAGGCAGTATACAAGGTGATAATTTTCTTCTGTGCTGGTAATTTCCACTGAGTTTGTATGTGGTGGGGAAACATGCAGATTTATGGTGGGATGATACTGAGGGACCCAAGTCAAGGAATAGATGCGACTTCTGGCCTCTAATACAAGATACAAACAGCTAGGGGCAAAAAAACAGGAAAGGAAATAAAAAGTTTCAAGTGGGGATGAAAAATTTTGTATGTTTGCAACTTCTGGTATTTTCTGAGTTAGACTGTTTGATTTTGCAGTTGTAATTCTTAGCACTGATGATGGTGATGATATTTGTTGTTGCTACATATGCTTGGAAAGCCCCAGAGGGCTAGCAGAGGGGTAAGGCCTGCCTGTAGGTTTTACAGATACTTGCAGAAACTCTGCAGTGGTGAGTTTGAGATTTCCATATTCTAGTCTCAGGTGTGGGGAGAGGAGTTGTCACAATCATTCACTGTCCCAATCTCATTTGTCCATCCTAGTCCATCTCTACCCAATGCAGTGCTCCCAAGTTTTCCCTTTCTTGATCTGCTCCCAAGTTTTCCTTTTCCTGGTCCAGCAGTGGAGCAGACTGCCCAGGGAAGTGATTGAGTTGCCATCCCTGCAGGTATTTAAAAGATATGTAGATATGTCTCTTGGGGACATGGTTTATTGGTATCTTTGCAGTGCTGGGTTAACAGTTCAACCCAGTACTCTTAGAGGTCTTTTCCAACCTGAACAATTCCATGACTCTATGAATTATACAGCAGTTAACATACCATATAAAAATACCACTACTTCTCTGGACAGTGACCAGCACTGCTACAGCCAGAGCAGCAGCTACATCCAGCTCATTCTGGATCTGCAGCTCATACACCAAAAGCATCCTGAAGAGTCAAGCACAGATGTGTATCTACTCAAGCAATGAAAGCTCAGAGACCAGACATAACCTCACCTCACCACATTTACAAAGCGAAGCGTTACAATCAGAAAACTGGTAGCTGGTTTTGCTCTGGCCTGCAATAAAGAGTGATGGTAATTAATCTGATGACACAGATCTCCAGTATGAAAGTTTAAATACTGAGTCATTTAAGTTTGGCAAAGTGTGGAGGAGCAGAGTCCCACGGCCAAAAGCTTCTGCATTACTGGTGAATGAGCTTGAAGTGCACATTCCCCTTCTGTAGCATGTGAGCAAATGCATACGTCTGTGTGTGCACCGTGCGAGGCTGAGTCATCAGTATCACCATTTGCCAAGGCATGGAGACTGAAAAAATGAGAAATGCATGTAAAAATATACCCGTTGCTAGATCAAAAGGATGTGCCACGGGGAAGCTGCAGTGAGACGATAGTGACGCTCGTGTTCATCAAATGGCTTTTGTGCGAGAGGAAATGAAATGGAGAGGGACTGTGGCGTGTGGAGATGCCATTTCCAGGGGCCAGGGAGAAGATGGAAAGAAGTGACTTTTCATGGGTATGCCTGCTAAAAGGTGTAGATGTGTCAGATGAAATAAGTGGGCAGCAAGTTCTGAGCAAAAAACGGGGACCCCATTTTCCCCAGCACCATGTGTTGGGGTTGCATGGCTCTGCACCCCTGGCTGCTCTGCCTGCCAGGGCCAAAATGGGCACACAAAAGGGCTACAGAAAAAAGTCCTCTCTGGAGCTATTACTAACCAAGGAACAGTTATTCCTCATGGCTCAGGAATCCTAATTTTAGGTTGCCAAAAGCTTGCAAGGCGTGCCCGGGGAGGTCTCCCTGTTCTCCCTGTAAACATAGGCTTACATCTGGCTCCAAGCAGCAGCAGCAAAAATGAGCTCATGGTTTGGTTCAGTCCAGACCTCCTTGTGCCTGTTGTTTTGCTGAGCTTTTAAATTAGTCCTTTTTAATATTTTTTGAAATTTCTAAGAAGGCACTGCTTTAATATAACTGTAATTAAACCCCAGAACTCTTTAAAACTCTCGTTTAGAAGTAGGTCAGTTTGCACTTACTTGTCTTGAAGGGTTTTTTTTTCTTTTCTCGTGTCTTAGTTGTAGGCTGACTTGCCATCTGCCTTTCCTTGGCAAAGCAAAGAAGCAGAAGATAAAAATTTGTAAGATATAATTGGGCTAATATTAATCATTTATTTCACATGAGGTGAGTCACTGGAAATTATCTGTGACTGTATTACTAAGTCCTCTTCACACTCTTTTATGGGAGACTTCAAGTTAAGAAAACCTTCCCAGTAAAAAAAATCCCAAATAAAAGACTCAGTCTGCACTGAGGGTGCTAGGATATTTTAAAGCCTTGTGTGGAGAGCGGGGAGTTTCTTGTTGTGCGGTTATTGGGTTTTGCATGGTTGAGAAATCACGGGGTGAGCCCAGGCAGGATGTGGGATTGGTGCTAACCCCGGGGGATTGAGAGCAGCTTGGGCTCTCTGCCCCACTGTCCTGCCAGGCTGGCAGTGAGCAAAGAGCAAAACAATTGTGTATAGTACACACAGGCTTCAACAGATACGATTGATTATTATAGCTTTACTATAACAAGACTCCACAGTCAATGTGTCAGTTCATGGGCGATGTTTGTCAATCTATACACATAATCAAGTTCACTAACTTCCCCAGTTTTGAAAAAAAAAATTAATAAAAAGGCTGAAAAATGGACATCTCCTGCAACACCCCAGAAGTAATTTTGCTTTTGGTCCAGTCATTGAATTTCTTTCCCTCCAGCAACTGGAGACTAAATGAATAGCATCACCTTCCCTCCTTTGGGAAACAAGACCAAAGGAAAATGCTGCTTCTCATGTCAGTGTACTCCCTTGGATTAATGGCTGCAGCTAGCAACTGCTACCCCCTCTTTTTTTATAAATATGAAAGAAATATGTATTTGAATCTAAGGTATCAAAAGAAAAAATTAAGAGGATACTTGTTCCTTTGCTGTTGGTTCTTCCAAGCCTCTGCCACATTTTTTACTGACTTTAATAATAGCTGCTCTTATTATAGCTTTCAAATTGTTTCTTTATTTTATCTGTGTGTCCGCGTGCACATGGGCTTTTTAAGGCTTGCAGATGGTTTTTCTTCACCTCAGCGTTATGGCTAGCCAGGAATTTTTTTTTTTATTGTTTTGTCGGAAAAGGCCTGCCAGAGCTGGAGACTACTTCTCAGCCCAAGGAAGGGGTGAGATGGACTTTTGGAAGCAGATGGTGGCATAAAGAGGTTTCAGTAGCAGAGGGTCAGAAAATACACTCCCCAGACTATTAAGACTATTTGAAATAAGGTGCATGTATAATTCTACATTTACAGCTTAAAAGGAAGCAACATGCCATAAGTATAAATTTACCTTTGTTTCTCCTTATCCTCCCCTACTGACAATTACTATTGTGGTGTTCAACACTGACATCAAATAACTCAGTTTACAGCAGGACACTTTCCTATATCTTCCCATGCATTCCATAGCTGCTGAGCACTGCCTTTGGTTGGTTGGTTGGTTGATTGGTTAGTGATTAAGACTCAAAAGGGATAGTGAAGTTTACAATCATGAATACTGGCAGCACCCAGTATGGTGTTGTGCGTATGGGAGCAGCTCAGCCTTTTTGGCTTGAGCTCTCATAGGAGTTTAAGCCTGCTTATTGTTCTTTAGACCTATTCTTACATTTTGACTGGTTTTATATAGGTTAGAACTGAATGTTTTAAGTTTTGGCTTGGTTGAAACCCTAGTGAAATAATTTGTCTTTGACTGACAACGTAAGGAAACAAGAGAAAAAATAAAATTCAGTGACTTCTTCCTTGGTCCACCTAGGCTGGGAGGGGATATCTGTACTCCTGAGTCAGAAAACCTGATAAGCAAACAGAAAAAATGACTGGAGTCGTGGAAGTAATGGAGACTGTTTTTCAGTGAGAAGTCTTAAAATTGTAGAATGTTTTCTGCTTAGTTTATCTAAACAGATGAGGTATTGATTGGCCTGAGAGAAGCCTTCAGCCAGAGACAGTGCCAAGTGCTCTGAGACTCTTCAGTGCAGCACAGAAAGAAGGGAAAGACCCCAGAGAAGGAAGGTTGCACTTGAATGTCAGAGCCACCGTTTCAAAAACCTACCGCCCATCTCCCCATGTCATCAGGAAAGTAAGCCTTAAACAAATATATAAGCAGCACAGTGCAGCTTTTGAAGTCCAGTTAAAGTCAGTGAAATGACGATGTCTGTTATATGGGAGGTCAAATTATGGGATCTCGTGATTCCTTTTTACCTTAAAAGCTATTATTTTGTGCCATTTTCTGTTTTAGATGTGGATAACCCACATCTGTTACACGCAGTTCATAGTTATGATACTAGTTGTCTAGAGTAAAAATGTCAAAATTGTTAAGTAGAATCTGAGTTTTATGTCTTTGCATCAGATTTCTTTGGGAAATTTCCCATAGTCTTTTATTTTTAATATTGATACAGGCTCTGGCTTTGGTAATTCGTCTTTCTGACACATAAAGTTTGTTGAAGGGAGTGTAGTGATTTATGGCAAGGACATTTTAAAATTCTTGTGAGATGGCTAAGATTATTATTTCCTTCCTTGAGTTTTGCCATGTAATGCCTGCTGTCAGAAGATAAACACTATGTGACTTAATCAGCACTTTGGGAGAGCCCATTAGTGAAGAATCCAGGTACTACAGCTGATCATGTAGATGATTGAATAAAGTTGTTCTTTCTTTACCAGTGTATTGCACAAATATTGTGGTGTTCAGTTCAGTTGCTGGAAGTAGAATGAGGTTTTTTTGCAAGGTATTATAATATACCAGTAGGAGAGGGAAAACTGCATAGGAAGCAGATGGCATAAGCAGGAACAGTAGAGTTTTCAGCAGAAGAAATTAGTTGGGTTAGATGCTCTTAAGCTGTTGAAGTGAGGTGGGGAATTAGCAAAGCAAAATAGACATGAACGGGCGCATTGAACGGCGTTTCAGCTTCTAATAAAAGCTTCCTAGGAGTCACAGAGTCAAACCTGAAATTCCTTTGTGTTCTGCAAAGGTATAATTTAAAATATATTACAAAATTAAAGTTTTATTAAAATGCAGCTAAGGATTAAGAGTGTCTGAAAGCAATTTAGTGCTGGGCACATGACAGGAACACTGCAAATATTCTAAAATAAACCTAATAAATGCAACATATCTAGAATGAAGGTTAACCTTAAAATAAATCAAAGATGTTCAGGAATGGAAATGCACAGTCACTTCACCCAAAGAATCTTGACTTTGTTCTGTACTGAGGTCATGTAATAGCTATATAATTATTGTGAGTGAATAGTAGGGTTTTATTATTTTTAAAGTCCTGAAACAGATTAAATTGGTCTTTTAAATTATCTTTTTCTCTTACGTTGTGCCTGAGGGATGAAGATATGGTTAAGAGTAGTGCCTGAGGAAGGTTACTACCAATGTATTTTCACATTTTTGTTCACAAAATGACAAATGACCCTATTTGTGAGTTCTCAGAAAATGCTATCTGAACTGTCTATTGTACAGGGAGGATGTGCTATGTTGTGTGTAGTGCAGTCTTTGATTTCAGTGCAGGACTCAAACTACTTCAGGGAAACTAAGTGGTACTTCTGCTGTGAAAGATGTGTAAAATGTTGAAAAAGTGACTATGGGAAACTCTGAACATGAGAAAAATGCTATAGACAGAATTACCAAGGGAATGGAATGAAAATGAATTTGTCTGAATGTGATGTTGACTTGAACCCTGCAATGAGATTAGAAAAAAGAAAGGCAGAAAGAAGACATACATCAAGAATTGGCCAGAGAAATTCAGTGATTTGCTTGTATCCTGAATGCAAATGCAAGGAAAGCTGATGCAGAGTGGTGGCTCACACAGGACTGGGAGTGGTTGCCAAGAGAAGGCGAGGATTGTCTCCTTGAATACCAGCAGTTTGTTGGGTGGGTGAGGGAGCCTGGGTAACACTCTGAGAGCTTTCAGTAAGACAGTACTGGGAAAAAGCAATGGTAAACACCTCCTCATCTGCAGCTGAGGGGATATCTTTCTGTAAGGAGACTTCCTCATGTTACTGAGCCTGTGCAAATCCATATCCCTGATGGATTCTGAGGTCTGTGAAATGTGTAGTGGCCCAAAAACCAGCGCATTGGCATATCTGCTACATAAAATGCAGGTCCAGTGGTCTATCCAGAGCCTGGCATGTGTCAGGACATAGAGGAAATAAATGTCTCACTGGTGGTGTCACCATTTCACCGAAGCTGTTGCTGGAAGTAAAGCACCTTTCCTTGGGATGAAAGAGGATTTTGGCTTGGTGTAAGGCTGCTTTAGTGGATTTAGCAGCAGCAAGGCACTTCATAACCCTTCAGTAAGAGCAGAAACAGCACATGATGCCGAGTCCACCATATGTTCATGTTTAATAGAAGTTTATAAGTCTGTGAATTTTGCCTACGGGATGTCTAAAGACTCAGGGGTCATGTAAATTGAAACAATGCAAAGTTTATTGTGCATTTAACTTAATTTAAATACCTAGAAACAAGCACACAGGGATTCTTACCAGTTGCAGTTATTGGTTTTAATAAATACCATTGTAATTGGATGTGATTTAATAAAAACAGTGTATTTCCAGCCTTTTGGAGCGGGCGCACAGCTCCCCAAAGAGAAGACAACAGAGAGAGGTTAATCAGAATAACTTTTCTTTTAACTCAGTCAGTGTTACTGAGTTGCTCCAAGGAGACAGGGGCTATTCAGTTTCACTCACACCAACTTCAGACTCTGTGTTTAATCTTGGTGGTGGTGGAAAGGTCTGCACCGAGGTGGCTGCTTCACTCTGCAGATTCCCTGTGAAATGACCCTTGGGAGGAGGGAGGAGGCTACATTTGGACTAATACCATGGTCTTTTTCCTACGAGTTAATTGTGGAGAATGGTGACTCCCAGTTGACCCTGTGGGATTTCAGAGTTCAGGAGAATTTGCCCACATGGCTGCGTGCCCATGGCTTTGCCCATCAATTATCGCCTTTCTGTTTTATTCAGTTCAGTGTGGTCTTTGATCTGCTGTGATCTAATGTGATCTCATCTAACATAATCTATTTGTGTTCAGAATCCCAGTTGAAGTTAGTGGCAAGATTGATATTAATTTCAGTAAACCTAAGATTTGTCCCAGTATAGATATTTGCACACCTAAACAGCTGCAGACACCATTTCTGTGCAAATTGCAGTCACAGTAATCCTGCGGCATTCAAACACATGCAAAAATTAACATAGTTATAAATTCTCTTCCTGTTCATGGGTTTCCTGGTAGATTATAAACCTGGAGATACACGTGCAATTCCTGTGTGTTGTTTTAATAGCAAATTCCCTAAAGCCATAACCAGATTCAGCAAGTTTGTGTTGCGTTACTTTTATCCAATTTGTTTTATTGAAAACACCTGTGGGAAACTAACAGTTATCTGGCATCGATTTGATATTCAGCATCTAAAAAATATTCACTTATTTATATAGTATTTAGGGATCACAATAATTGCTTTCAGCATAGTACCAGTGCTGAGAGAATCAATTTTAAGGTGTGACTCTAAGGTCACTAATAAATTTTGAGTCTTAGAGTTTCCTCTAGAAAAGTGAAAGGGGTCTGTGACACAGTGTTTGAAATATTATTCTGCTTTCGATATTAAGCCAGGATATTTATTTAGCTTAAAATCAAGTAGGTGAATCAGAGATAGGTTTTATGTTTCATGTTATCAGGTAGACCCTGTAAGCCTGTTACAGAATCACAGCAAGAAATGGGATCCCTATACTTGGGGTAAGGTTAGGAGAGATCTTTTAGCTCTATGGCCATCATAATATTACCTTATACTCAGCCTTGGAAAGTCGTGTGTTGGGTTTGTAAAATGTAATGGTAATTTCCTCTTTGATGAGGGCTCCAATTACAGTGATCTTATCTTACACGAGGTTTGATTGTGTAATCTTTAGAAAACCATTTAGACACGCTGAAGCATTAGCACCAGGTGTGTGGTACCATGAAATCTGTTATAAAACAGCTGTTAGCAATGCATTCACCAAGTATCTCTAAATAATTGAAAGACCCAGTTAAGAAAATACTTGTTATTTATGCAGTATCACCTTGTGAGTGCTGTGTGTGGTAGCACAGCAGGAGTGGTGTAACCAGCCTGTTGTGGCATCACTTCTGTCTTAATACGCTCACAGGTAGGAGACTTGGTATTTTGTGATTTTTGTAACACAGTAATTCACTGGATCTGGTGACAATGTTTTTTTTTTTTAATTTGATTGTTAGTGAAATGGAGACTGTGGAGGTGGTATTTTGGCATCACTAGAGCATGTGATCCTGAGGGCACAGGTGTCAATCAATGATATAAAGCTAAATCAAATAAAAGAATCAATAACATAACACCAATGCTATAATAATAAATTATGTTATGATGATAGCTATAAGAAGTGTATCTGAGCCACCATCCTCCAGTAAGGTGGTGCCTGTGTGCCATTGTTCTCCATTGTGTGCACTGACAGTGAACGAACAGCCTGCCAGCTGCACAGCTTCTTTAAAAAGTGCAAAATTTGATTCAAGATTCAAGATTTGAAAACACCACAGAACATGAATAGGAGAATATTTGATAATATCTTAATAAATGCTGTCCTTTGACAAAGCTCTTACCCCTTAGCTGGCCTCTGGATACTCTATTATCCTAGAATGAAAATAAGATTCAAGATAAAAACAAAGAAACAGGTTCTGTTAACACTAAAGGGCCTCTGCAGTTTTCCCTATCTGGGCCAGCCTCTTTGTATTTTCCTCCCTCAATGAGCTCCTGTCGGTTTATATTTCATCAGACGATATAAATTTAAGTCCTTACAATGTTCTCCCTCTCTCTCCTATCATTTATTATTTAACCCTCTAAAGCATTTTATGTCTTGCGAGGTGTCATAAAAAATAAAGTTGATTGGTATAAATATTGCATTAGGAAGTTTCTACATTTGTGACCTGCTTTTTGTTGCCCTACATCTTAGGATGCTAAATATTTGTTTAGGTTTAGTGCCTGTGTGGTGTAACATTATGTACCTGTGTGTGCTTTAATTCAGCTATACACCTAATGAAGTTAAAACTCTCAGTGTGATACTATGTTGGTTTCTGTACACCAGTGTGTGTGCATTACAAATTGGGCAGACTTTTTGTTTGCAGATTATTGCTTTCCATGGCATCAGAAATTCTCCAGAGTGATGAGATTTTTAATTTAAAAATAAAAAAGAATCATTAGTTGAAAATGTGGCTTTATGAAAGCCTTCCACCTGCTTTCATAGCTTTCTGTGGCATGCAGTTCTCTATTTATCACTTGGCTTACGTGTTTCAATTAGTTGAAACAGTAGAAGTAAAGCACGAAATAACCTCAATTTGCGTAAAATTTATCAATTTCTTCTGGATGTCAGTTTTTACTGGGTTTGATCCCCAAACTGCTAGATTAATAATGTTTTATTTATGATGTTTTACTGAGGTGTGGCAACATGGTGGAGTTGTGACTTCTGCTTTCTGCCTTGAATATGAAAATACTTCATCATTCTGGCTTTACACCACGGGTGAGATGACCAGCATCAGTAAGAGAGCAGGTCCTCGTGATTGACATTAAACATGGTCTAGGCAGACTGTGCTATATGGGCACCTCTGTTATCTGAGGTGCCAGGTAGACAGAACTATGTATTTGTAACTGAAAGCATAAAATGGATTATACGGGAAAAATGTGGTGTGTAGGAGAGTAGAAAGCAAAGATTACTTTAGGTACTTGGAATGAATCTTTCATCAGAGCCCTAGAATGAAAATCCAAAGATTTAAAAGGTAGTGTGGATTGAAGCCAATAACAACAGTTTGTTGGTTTTAGTGGTCTTGAATTAATCTTAATGCAGAAAGAGAATTTCCAATAAATTAATCTTAAAATAGCAAAAAACAACCCAGCATTATGGCTTATTTTATAGAAGATAAATAACAGGAGGAGAAAGCATTTCTTCTGATAAGGTGACAAGTACAGAATAATCCTTAAGATACCTTTATGCACAATACTTTGGTTAAACAGCCTAAATATTTATGGAAATGACAGGCAGTGGGACTTCTATGCTGCTTTATTTCCAGAAGAATGACATTTGAGTCATCAAAATAAGAATATTAAACACGGGTGTTTTTTTACAAGACTAATTTAAGCTGTTAGGTGACCACTACAGCATTCATGGGTGGGTCTGAGTGACTATGGTGGTGGGATTTTTCAGAGTATGTTCTTCATCAGAGGAAAATATCTTAAGTTGAAGTTTAAAAAATTACCTTTTTCCTATGATTCTTTCTCACAGAACAATGTTTCATAGGTCTTTGTAAGCTTTATCTTCCCTCAGAATTCCCGAATGTGCAGCATATGCACAAGGATTTGGGAGATGGCAGTAGAGGTTGATTTGGATGCTTTAGTTTGTCCCTGTCTTCTGCATCAGTGATGAATGGGAGAACTGGTTAAAAACCAGAAAAACAAAAGAAAAAAAAATCCTTCTGATAGTTTCTCCACAAACCTCTCTTCGTTGTCCTCAAAAATGTTTGACTTTAATCAGGCTGTTTTTACTCATTGTGAGCAATCCCAGGTTTTCACAGCAGTGATATTGAAAGTATTTTTCTCAGTATTTGGAGTAACGGCATTTGAAATACAAGGGGTAGTTAGTTCATGGCTCAGAGGTATTGCAGTCAGGTTTATTGCAAACCCAGCCAGGAATTGCAAACTGACGACACCCAGCTCAGTCTTGAAGGTTTTTATAAGGGTAACATGTCTTAGGGAGGTCAGGAAAGTCTTCTCCTCTCCCATATCTCAAAGTTTTCTTTCTGCATGCTTGTTGGGAGACCATTAGCTTTGCAAAACATTGCTGGAAGCACTTACCTCTTATTTTTGCTCCCAGTCTGGGGAAGGTTTCATCAAGGAAGCTTTTTCTTCTGGGCAGGTTCTCCTTATCTTATGAATATTTCAGCAGAATCTGTGCAGAAAAAAAAGGGCCTTTTTAGCTGAAAAGCATTCTTTGCTCTTCTTAGCTGCACACTGTCTTCCTATTGTCTGAGCTGTAATTCTTCAGTGCCGCTGTTGTTTAGGGAGTAGGTTGCACACTCAGCATCCTCAGAGTTACAGATCTCTCCTTTCTCTCCTTTCCCCAGCAGCTCAGCTTTTCTGACACAGCTGATTTTTGACTACAGCAGAGTCCATGATTTCAAAGCCACATTGTCTACGAGATCTCTCGTATGGCAGAGCATGTGATTTTGTGGTCACCTTATTTTTGCTAAAATATCCATGTGGTAGAGTATGTTTGTGTGTGTTTGCATAGCTGTGTCTCTAGGGACTGTCTATTAAGGGAAAAGTGTAGAAGAGCCAAAAAGAGAGACTGAGTATCTGGCATGGTGTCTCTAGAGATTCCTTCCTCTTCTATTAACCTTTCCACCACAACCACTTTTGTATTTCTGTTCTTAATTAGAATTTCGAGTGGAGCTATGGAAGGAGCGTATCTATCCCCCAGTTGATTCCTCCATCTGATTTGGCATCCAGAAATACGTTTCTTAGGAATTAATTATAATTGCTTTTGATGGAAAGCCAACTTTTTCTTGTGTTAACTGTTAATTCTTAGCTTGTTTAACATGTGATTAAGTAACGATGATAAGCCTGAGTGCAGGCTCTCCCTGTGTTTGTGATTTGAATGATTGCTTTTTGTGTTCCAGGCTCAGTGTGGCTTGGTGACTGTGGCATGTTAGTGGTCAGCATGGAGATGTATATTTTGGAGGGGCAAAGAAAAGACTGTGAGAGGTTTTTAGAGCTGGAGGAGCTGAGGGATTGATTAATGAAAAGTTAAAACTACTACTTTTAGGACTGCCTGGCTCATTTTCAATTCACTCCATAGCATGCCTCTCCCCAGATGTATTCAGGTTAGAAAAGTTTAATGCTGTTGTCACTTCTTGACGGCTACATGTGGCTGGTGTGGGGACATGAGCACCTTGTTTCTTGTGGGATTTCTCTGTCCTGGTGACAATGAGTAGCACCAACTCCTGGGTTGGAGAAGCCTATTGCTGTAGCCTCTGCTTCAGGGACTCATCATGACAGGCTCCCCTAGCTGTGGGGTTTTTTGTTTTTCTGCTTTTTCCTATGTATCTTTTTTAGACTGCCTGCTATTCCAGTTTCCAAGAGTAACCCCTCATGCTTGTGACTTACGTTTTTATTCCTTCTCATGACAGCCAAAGATGTCATACAGGTTCTTCAAGACAGGTTAAAACATCTTTTAGACGCTTTATAACTATGCTGCTGGAATTATTTGTGACTGTCAGTGAAAAGCCTTTACTGGATTATTTTATTCTGAAAACTGACTTTGTAAAGGGAGAGTTGTAGCTGTCCAAGCACATTTCTTTGTCAGAATCACTGAGCTTAAGGTGGAGAAGTGCTTATCCTCCTGCCAGACTTAAACCCTATCTCAGTGCCAATCAATATGAGGATTGTTTTCAGTTGAGACAGACAGTTTGACAAAGTAGTTATGGTTGTGAATAAAGAAGACAGAGGCTTTTCTCTAGCTCAGTTGGTGAAGCTGCATATAAGCTTTACATCAGAGAAGTTCTCCTCACCAGCCTCATCATAAATGGACAAAAAGTAGCTAGAAGATGTCCTGTTTATGTCAAATACTCATTTGTGCTATTAATTTAGGCAACAGGATTTCTAGAGACACCTTGCAGTGCAGCATGAAATGTGGGAGTCCCAGAAATGCTGTGAGGGTAGGTGCTTTGCACATGTATAAATGGCAGGTCCTTAGGAGGAGATGCTGCTGGGGGCAGGCGGTGAGGGGGGAATGCTGCACACCTGACTCCAACAGGCGAGCAGCATTTGCCAAAAGCTCCAGCACAGCTGGACAGCTGCAATTCTGCCAGGGCTTAGAGAGGGGCAGTGAGGGGTTGAGGTATTGTCACTTTGACTGCCACCTTTTCAGTCCAACATGATTTCTTTTCAGCTAGGCGTGAACCTATCCTGTTTTATCTCCCAGACACTAAGCAGCCAAAGGAAGAGCCAGTACATAAAGAAGAGATGTAAATGAGCAGGGAAGTAAAAGGGGTTTTCAGACTTGTTTAGCAACTTCCAGGGAAGCCATGAAGTTAAGAATGCTTTCAGTTTGCCTTTCATGCTCAGCTATGCCAAAAAGATTAAAAGTATGGATTCTGAAGAAAAGAAGTATTCTTAATAGTTATTAATTCTCTAAATGTCATCTTCTCACTGGGAAATTTTGTCTGGAGTGCCTGGGATCATCCTAAACTTCAGCCCTGACCTGAGACCTCCTGAACTCAAGATAGAGATACAAATGGTAGGTTTTATGGTCACGTTGCTATGGGTTTGTACCTAGATTTTACTGAAAGAGGATGGTTGTTTTTATCAACTTTTAACCTACCCAGGCAACAAGTTTGCTCTTGGTGGAAGAGGTGAGGCCTGGGAATGGTGAGTTGTGCAGTGCTACCAGCCGCAGCAGATGATGACATTGCCAGGAGTGTTGTGGGGGCTTTGAATCCAGCTGAAAATGTGAGTTAAGATCTGGTAATATTAGATAACGTATGAAAATAGCCATATTCCACGAGACCAAACCCAAGAGATGTTTTACTGTGCCTGGTAGCACATACATAGGCAGGAATCCATGTATAGGACACGGGTCATCTTGAGTCTGTTCTAGCTATAAAGGACCACATTGCAGGAAGTAGGTTTATGATATTGCAGATATTTGTGCTTTTACAATAATGCTTGAGAAATGGTTAGAAAACCATGCAAAATTACTGGAACCAGGATGTGACTAATTGCTAAATCCCATTAAATGGAAGTGAATTGATTTTTATGATCAGCAACCTGAACTAAGTGTTTGCATAAGTTTGCAGGGTATCTTCAAGGTGATGAGAAAGAATTGAAAACATCCTTTTTTGTTCTCAATTTAGGCATTTGACATTTTTATCTGCATGCAGCAGATTAGCAGAGGAAGGGCTGTGCAGGGCACCACTTCGTTCTGCCTATGCTGGGGACAGCATCCTTGGTGCACCCTCAGGGCCCCTCAAATATCGACTCTCCTAGCAATTGCTGTATCTGCTGTGCACACTCTGTTAGATGCCTCATTTGCACGTGTGCTGCTGGTTTATTTATTGTGTTGTAATTGCTTGCTGTGTTTGTACTGTTTTTCAAAGCTCTCGTAAATGATCCCACTCCACTCAGTCTGTCATGGTAAATACCTATTCCAGTGTATTGTCTCTCACCTTGAGTGTTCTCTCTCTCTCACTGAAGCAATTTGATTCCTGGCTCTGCTTTTCTTGATAATCTTAACCACTTCAGAGCAGTGAGCCTTCCCCCTTTGGGAAACATCTCCTTTTTTGTGCTTATCTGTGCTTTACCCAGTACCTAGTATCTCTTCACCCCCAAAGAGAAAAGCCTTCTCTTTGTCTCTCTGCCAATTCTGCCTCTTCCTTTTCAATTTTACTCCTTAAAAAAAACCCCAAAACATATAAGTGGTCATGATGGTTATATTTCTGTCTGTGTTCCCCATTCCTGTCCATCCAGTGCAATAGAGACATTATGAAGAAACCCCACATGTAAAATCCTATTTTAAAAAGTTAGCAGAGAGCACTGCTGATTCTGTTTTAATCATACTTTTAGCAGTGTCACATCCTGCCTCTTTTGGCTGACCAGCCTTTGGTCCCACAGCTCTCTTCTGACATCTAACCTGGGAAATCTCTGTTATTTTTTTTCTCCTCCTTTCCCATCATTGTCCTTTCAAGTCCTTCAAATAGGTGAGGGATTTTCTTAGTTTCTTCTGTCTCTTCCTTGTCACTGAAGGTACTAGTCATATCACTAATAACTCTTCCCTTCATCCGTCATCTCAAGTAGCATCTTGCTAATCTACTCAAAGTGTTCATATCTCTTCCTGTTTGGATTTTGGAGTCTGGTGTTCTGGTTTACAGCTTACTTTTCCAACTCCTTTCATCATTCTTTATTGTGTAACCCCCTGTCATAATACTCACTGGCATTTTAAATATTCTCCTTTTCTAAAAGTATTTTTTAAAAATGTTTTTACTCTTATGTGCTCTCCCTCTGACTGCAGCTGTCATTTCTATAAGTGACTCCAAAGATCCTTTCAAGGCACAAGTGATCCAGGACTTGTGATTCACAGCCTGGCCCCTGTTATTTGCTTTTTTTAATTACGAGAAATGGGCAAGGTGTTTTTTATCAGTGTAGGTACAAAATTTTGCAGAAGGCAGTAGTGTGATTTTTTTTTTTTTTTTTTTTTTTTTTTTTTTTTTTTTTTTTTTTGTCTGTGGCACACTTCGTATGAATAGAAAGGCGGGGCAGGAAAAAAGATCAGTCTACTTTGCCACTAGGTAGCTGAGCTACAGTGTGCTGTAGTGATGGTTCTGTCTGAAACTGTTTAATAACACAATAAAAGGCATTTTTGTTCTAAATGTCTGTTGGTGATAAGGAGATAATTTCTCTCCAGTTAATAAATTTTAATTAAAGCTGCATGGAGTGATGTAAAAATGGTGTTTTATGCATAGTCATTGTCAGCTCTAAGTCAAGGAGAGAAATTTAGCTGGTTGAGATGGGATGGAATTTTTCTTTTGAGTCTCCAAATTCATTACAGAAAAATTGAACTGAGACCTTTGATGGAGGCTGATATGATGCAATAAGGAATTGCATTAAAATTAAGAAAAGTCCAACTTTCATTCAGCATCCTCCACCTAGGAGATGCTTTTTATTGGCTCTTTCCTTTGGGAATGAGCTCATTACAGTAGCCATCAAAATAGGAATCCTTCATCTGGAGGCACTGCTTATGTTTGCTATCTGACTGTTTGGGGAATGAGATCTTTAATTAGTTCCAGATATAAAATATTACACAGAATTTCCCTCCAACTCTTCCTTTGTTGCTGGGATCAGTAAGTGCAGCTTTGTTGTAATTGTGGTTGTAATGGTGTTGTTCTTGTCTAATCATAACACTCTTTTTCTCCTAAGAACTGTCAGGACGTATTTTTCTATTCTGTAAATAGCATAAAAAATTGTATCCCAAGGTTGATAATAAATATGTCCACTGAAAACAGGGGTCTTGTTGACACATATATGATGATATGAGCAGTGGAGAAGTTTTATAGCTGGCCTTACAGGATACTTTTAAAACTAGAGGGTAAGATCTGGAATTTTTTTCAGAGGCATGATAGATTCAGCATTGATGTGAATGGCATTGTGATTTCATGCAACATTTGCTTAGAGGTTATTGCTGTGGTCTTAATGGAAAATGAGGTAAATAGACTTCTCAGGACTGGTATGTGTCACGCCTCTGTGAGTGTAGTAAGTGCAGATGAAAGCAAATCGAAGTCATTGCTTCTTACAGCCTGACAGAGCTTCAACTAGAAGGGATAGGGAGATAAGAATATATTGTACCTTGTTTAACCCAAATGCTGTATGAATCTAGTTTATATTTTAAAATAGAAGATGTGAAAGGATGCCATTTCTCTTTGAGAGATTCTGGTACCTCTTTTCCCAAATTACAGGCACACATGAGCCTCAGAGTACCAGCTGAGGAAGAAGCAGTGGAAGGGCACAGCTCTTCCTCATGGCCAAAGAGCAGCAACTGCTGGTGCTTTGGGATAGAAATCCTTTTTTTTAGCTCTTTCGTGTGAGACCCATGGTGGACAAACCTCATTCTTCTTGCTCTTGACCTGCTCCTCCTTCAATCCCTAGTGACCTTTATTCACTGTTCTTCGTGCCACCTCACTTAACCCTATTTTCTCTCTTGGCATCCCTTCAACTTTCAGTTCCACCTTTGTGTCCCTGCACGGGGAAAACCCCACAATTCTCCAAGCATATCTGCTGCTGCCAGGCACCTCTTTGCCTTTTCTCTCCTACCGAAGCTCCTTATTCCTCCTCTGTGTTCTGGCTGCCTTCACCTTCCCACTGCCAGCTCTCTCAGAATTTTTGCCCTCTCTACTCCGCTGAGATTGCAGTTGACTAAACCCACAAATTATCACTTCTGGCCAAATCCCAAAGCGTTATGCCTGTCCTTGGCCTTCACTTGTTTTCATATTCACTGCAGTTGACCCCTCTATCCCCTTCAATTCACTCTTTTTTCAATAGCTCTTGGCAGCTACAATTACTTCGAAGAATGGCTGGTGTCTCTTATCTCTGAAGTGTGTTGTTCAGCAACTGCCTTGGCAGATGCATCTTCTCTATATCCCCCTCATCTTAGCATTTAGCAGGGCTGCAGCCTCTGTTGCTTTTCTTCTCTCTTCCTGGTCCCAATCACTTAGAAATTTCACATGTTTTATTGCAGCAGCTTCCCCCTCCATGCTGGCTGCTCAGAAGTAATACCCTTTAACATAGAAATTTCCATTCCGGTTGGAATGAAAATTGCTGTCTATTCCCAGACACCCCCTGCTAGGTCATTTGCAAGTTGCTGCAATCAGCCTGTGTATTATCCCGTCATGAAATTCCTATTTCTTTCATCATGGGGGTGTGAGGGGGGGAAGCAAAACCCGACTCTTTCTCTTTGAGAATAAATAGGTCATTAAGGGTTACTGTAGGATTTTCCTTCTGCAGCAATTCCAGATGCCTTTGTGTGCAAAGTCTTACGGTAGAGAATTAGGAAAAAAGATATGTTCCAAGCAAGATGGACAAGTTTGTGCAAGAGGGAGGGCAAAGATAAGCAAAATTGCTAATGAGATTTATTATAGTATTGAGGTGGAGCACTTCAAGAAATGTCATCACACACATGTAGGTTGCATTCACTAGAGGGTTAAATCATGCACATGAAATGTTGCTGGTGTAAAAGATGACAGAACTGAGTCCATGAACTGTGTCCCTACTCTGTTTTCAGAAGCCCGCAGTGTTCAGAAAATGGGACTATCTGAAGTTCTTCTTGCATACTTCATTTTGCTAAGGGTTCACCTCCATGGTGTTACTTACAGACTTGCAGCAATTTTCAGAATCTAATCATTTTACTGCTGTGGTAACAATGCATATTGTAGAGATTGTTGGATAATAATGACAATAAAAAGTAATTTCAGTATTGTATTCAGTATATGAATGGCTGTTACATAGTAGCTTAATATTGCTTCTCTGCTGGAAACCATGTAAATGTCTGATTATGTATACCTATTAAAAACCCCCGGAATTATTTATAGCAGAAATAAAAACAAAGCATCTGTTTGTCACTGGGGAAAACGCTCCCTGCACTGTGCTATAATAGGCCATCCATGTATTGAGATTTCTGCAGTCCCCAGTCCTTTAATCACCTGCGTTAATAGCCTGCACCATTAGACTGCATGAGCTCAAGGGAGGCTTCCCCTCCACAGAGCAATGCTGTGCGGTGAGGCGTGTTTGCTCACTTTTGTAAAACTTGATCCAGTTTTGCCCATTGAGCAGCTGAACATGTGTTGTAGTAAATATGCACAGTAAGTCAGTTAAACTGAAGATGCACTGGTTAATAATGTGGGAATTTTATATGGTTCTTATGTTCAGCCGGGATGTCAGTGCCAAAGTTAGTAATGTGTGTGCGTGTTTGTTTTGCCATTTTTAGGCTTGTTTTGTCTGGCTGTTGTAAGAATTAGCAGATGTTTCATTTGATTCATGATAATGGATGTCACATCCTGGAACTGGTGTTTTAATTAGGTGGCACCAGATGCTTGTTTGGTGGTGAGTAGAGGCACGCTCATGTTGGGAATGCCAATATTGTTGCAATACCATTGCTGCTTCCCCTTTCATTTCATCCTCAAAGTGGTGCCTTCTGCAGTGAACATACCCAGTCTCTCCTCCTTCTCAGCCTCTGCTTTACTTCCAGGTTGTGCCTTCAAGTCCCTTGCAAGGAACATTCCTTCAGAGCTTGGTTTGTGTGCCTCAGTGTATTGCTTAAAACTTACTGACCAGCCAGAGTAATGCTTTTGTGTCTTCCCAGGATCTTCTCTGGCAGCGTTCAGGATCAGAAACCTTGATACCACAGTTCCTCTTGGCATTACGAATTGAGATTAAAGGAAAGTCTCTGCTGCCCTTTCAGTGGCATGGTCACAGTTCCAGTTAACAGTTCCAGAGATCCTTTCAGCCAGCTTGTTGCTGTGGCAGCAGCTATTCAGACATGAGCTTCTGAGTGTAACTTTGGGCATACAGGCAGTGGGTCACATAGTCTTGAGGCAGGATTCATTGTGACCATGACACATCCAGATACAAGGAGACAGCAGCAGTAATTCCAGCATACTGTGTAGCTTATAAATGGCTGTAATATAAAGTTTGATATTCTGCTTAGCTGGGAGCCATATAGACACCTGATTGTTCTGTGTGGAAATGGCACCTGTACATAGGAAAATACTCCTCGGTTCTGTTTGGGGAGACTCTGTTGCAAAATAGAGAAGTTTGCCTGTCACCTTCTTTCAAAAAATAAGAGCAGCCTATATTTCTTGCCCCTGACTGCCTCTAGACATTCCTTGAAATGCTGCAACGTTATTGGATACCTTTTTCAACTTTGGCTGATCCTGGGAGTGTCTGGGGAGATGCCTGGCACACACTCACACAGCAACGTGGCTGTGCTGCTGCTGGACAGCCTTTGGGCACAGGAACTTAGTGCTTTCCAGTTAGCCTGCTCCTGGCCTGCCTGGCACCAGTATCAGTCTGTCAGTACCAAGCATTGACCTGGAATTAAAGGCATCTGGCTATGTCAGCACCGTTTGCAGTTCGCACCCCTGCAGTACGAAGTAGGAGCATGCTCCACTCAGGCATTTTGGCTGTGGAGCTTTCCAGCCTAGTCCCTGGTATGATAGTTTTGAATGACAAATTTTCCTCTCGTTCGCCTTCAGGATCTCAGCGAATTTGTGTTTTACTTAGTATCATTGGTGCAAACATTTAATCCTTTAGAATAAGTACGAAGTGATTCATATATTTATTTTGAGAGGTTGAATGCCTGACCACAGTATGTTTTCTTACATTTTACAATTTAATAGTAGCCTGGGGTGCTGTATTAATTTTACTTTACTGCTTCAAGAGACCAAGATATGGCTGTTTGGTTCTCTCGTGCTTTAGCTTAGCAGTGCTGTGTGAGATTATGATGACTGCTTGGTAGCTGGAGCTTTACTCTTTTCCTTCTGTTGTATTTCTGACTGATGCTGGGCTTACCCCTCCGTTAAATAGGTGCAGGAGCACCTGGCTGCTGGTTGTTTATTAATGTTTGTCAAGAGCTCCTGAAGTGATGTTGTATAAAGTCTAACTATTTTCTAAAGAATGCCACCCTTCAAAAATTCCTGTACACCGGGTCTCGAGGAGAGAGTTTGATTGCAAACCATCACATTTAAAACTAAAAGTAAAAAAATGACTGACTGCTGAAAGCTGCTTTATATATTTGCTTCCCACTGGCCCTTCCCGCTGTACCCTCCCAGAGTCAAGACAAATATAATTCCATCCTGTAGCAGTAAAAGCAAATGGAACCAAAGATATTGTTATTATTTTTATTGGGGTTTTGGTCCTCATCACAGTATGTTTGTAAGGTAAACTCAAGTTTAATAGAACAGACTTACCTGTTCAGGAATCAAGTCTTGGACTGCACTTTCCCAAGTAACCTTTCCTGAAGAAGCCAGTACCTATCAAGCGTGCTGTCAGAGTTTTAATGCTCGGCACTGGACAAGTGGACATGTTGCATCTCAATTAAGAATGGAAGATAAATGGAAGGCAGTAAATGGAGGTCATGGGTTAGAAGCATTTAATGGAAGAAATGGAAATGAAAATTGGAAAACAATCTAAGGGATCCTGAGAAGATAAGAGCAAAGGAAACTCAATTAGAGGGAACCATGCTTCCACTCTTGGATCAGGGATAATTTCTTGGGTTTTGTTTGATAGGGTTTATTGCTTTCACAGTCAGCAAAGTTGCATTATAAATAAATAATTACGTTCTATTTTATGATTTCTTCAAACTGATGCATTTCAAACAGTGAAAATATAATCTCCATTTCAGAATGGTGTGTAAATAGACAGACTTTTCGTAAGTGCAGCCTATCAATTAGCCCTAGGCAAAGCTCACACTGGTATTACTGAGTGTTAAGGAACTTAAAGCATAAAATACAAGTATATTTTTAAAAGCTGAAATACTCACAAATCAGATTCAAATTCTAACTGTTTATTAAAGCTTACAGTGATAGATTTAACTGCATCACTTACAGTGATAGATTTGCAAGGCAATCCATGCAGAGAAAGCATCCTATGCATTTATGTCTGGCCATTTACAGAAAACAAAATAAATAATCTTTCCTTTTTCCGTCTTTCTTTTGGAATATATGTGTCTGTGAGCGTGTATGTACATGTATTTTTATACATATCATACCTGTCTGTACATATCTACAACATTTCATCATGATGATTAAGTGTGATAAAGTGATAGAAGTTGCTGCAGTGCATAATGAGCACCTAAGTGTTGTGTCCACAGCAAGGTCCTTATTTTCCATGTCTTATTTCATTAGGGCTCACGCTTGTGGTTTCCCTCAAGGGATCACCCAGTGTATATTGGTACTGCAACATTTCATTATTTACTTTATCAGGACGCTCACTTGCCTTGTCTCTTTAGGGACCTTAGTTCGCCTCATCATAAAACACTTTAAAATTGAGCTTTAAAATTGAGCTGCTGTAGTTGATATGCATGTATAAATACACCACCTGGGGAAGGCAGTACTTACTCCTACAGACTGCATCTGAGCCTTGCCCTGAATAGCAAGGGAACATCTGGGTGGATGCTGAAGTCTCAGCAACCCTTTAGTGCCGGGCCGCCCACTTTGCTTCCCAGTGATGTGAGTAGAGTCATAACATCTCCTGGAACCGTGAACAGGTAAAGCTGGTAGGAAGCGTCATGACTTTGGAAGACTCTAGTGGGATAAGGGCTGACCTGTATGTCTTACATGAAAGGTTATACTTTGCAGTGCAGCAGCCAGAGCACATTTATTTGCTTCTCTCTCTTCAGAGCCAAAAGGAAGCACCCACAGAGTCACTGGCACAGTTCCCAGTGATCACAATAGAGTTGTCTGAGTCAAGGCTTTTATTGTACAGCTCTCATTTGCCACAGTCCCCTGTGTATCTCAGCTTTCTTCTCCCTTCTGTTCCCTTGTCCAAAGAAAAATATCCTACCTGTGGAAGATTTTTTTAAGATAAATATAAGACTAGTGCTTCCCCAAGATTAAAAAACTGGTGCTTACCACCAGTGTACTCCATCATATTCCCATATACTCTTTGAACCTTGGATTTATTACCACACAGAGTATAGAGAGTGAAACAGAAGTGTAATTATGGTCTGCTTGTGCAGGGTCTGCACTAGGTTTGATGTTACAACCCCAGCTCCATTTCCGGTATGAAAGGTAGAAAATTAAACTTCTGACTATCTCAATGATCATGTGCAGTTTTTCCTGTGGAGATACTGTGAGGTTGCTCAAGGGGATTTGGAAAAATTCCAACATGGAAATGAATCCTAGTTATTTCACTTCTTGCAGTCACAGATAGGGCTGTAGGTGAGGAGCCTTCCATACAAAGCTTGTAGCTGTCTCTAAGACTTTATTATTAGAAAGACAGTTAGAAGCATCAGGGGATACACTTGGCAATTTTTGTAGATATTTGTTCCATACTAAGAGAGAGTCAGCTTAATTGTGAGAAGTCTTTGAAGACTGTTGGGAGTTTTTGGTGAAAGGTGTATGCTGGTGGGGTAGTTACTGGGAAATCAGAAAAGGAGCTTCAAGAGAATTGAAGGGACATTAATCCATCCTCACACAAAATAAGAACATTAAAGAAAACCCAAACAAAACAAACCCCACAGACTTTTAAGGAAGATGCTTTTTGGCATGATTTGGTGGGTATCAGCTTTTCAGCTATCACAGCTAACCACAGGGGCTTGTGGCCTTACTTAGTTAAATCCAGAATGACATTGTGAGTAAAAACATCATGCTAGTGTGGTTTCCCTGCAGAGGTTCAGCATCTATGCAAAAGGTGTCTCATGGGGACTGCTTTGTGGAGGTTAATTTCCCATTTGTGAAATAGGTCTGGGATGTTAGAACCATTCTTGTTCTTAGAAATGCTACTAGAGACAGTGCTGCGCATGTTCAACAAGGGAAAACTGATCTCCTGTCCTTTCTGAAGCAAACAAAAAAAATGCTTGTAATCTTCTCAATGTAGGCAGGTGATCTGAACAAAACTTTGGCCTCCAGGCAAGCCTCTTGAATTCTTTTCTGCTGCAGTCACTGAAACCTTTGCCCAGGGCAGAAGCAGCAGTTTGAGGTGTTTTTACACACTGCATAAGAAGGATGAAAGGTGATGAGTCTCCTGCTCAGCCTCTCTAGAGAAAAGAGGATAGAGTACACCTAAAAGCATACTTAAGAAAAACTGAAATGCTTTACTTCTGGGCAATTTAATGCAGTAGTACTAATCCAAAACAAGTCACTTTTTTTTTTTTTTTGACATGTGATACAGAGAAAAAAACTTTCATATTATGGACCTGAGAAAAGTCTTGAAAATGGGTCCAGATAAAATTTCAGGTATCAGTGTGTCCATTCTGCATGTCACAGTGAAATGCAAAGTGTCTTCTTTGCAAAACAGAAACATTCTGCTACCATATTGATGAACTATAGGCTGCCCTTACCACTGGAAATTTCACTCAGAGAAACAAAGGAACAATTGATTGTTCTTACAAAGCCACAAAGTTGTCTGAGAGAATCTTGTAATCTGAGACCAAGCTGTTCCCTGTCTGCCATCCCTGCAGTGCCTCCCACCTGATGCTCTGCCTGGACAGGAGCAGTGGGCATTGCTCCAGGCTCACCACTGGTTACATCCAGCACTTTGGCTGCTTCTGATGCACATCTCTAGAATAGGTTCTGCAGTTTCTTTCATGCCATCATACACAAAGCAAGAAGATACCAGGAGCTTCCTTTTTTCATTAAATGTGTTTTCTCCCGATTCTGGCATTGGCAGTGAAGCTGTTGGGATAAAAATGACCATGGGAGTGGAGCTGGGCGTGTTGGGAGCACTGCAGCAGCCCAGCATCACCCAGTGAACTTGTTCTTTACTGAGCTCCTTGGAAAAAACAGCTGGACAGTGTTCACAGATATGTAGTGCTTAAAACCAGAAAAAAATCAGATCATTTGATCTCATCCCTTTTATATCTCTGTCTATTACATATCACTTTTATACATCTTTACTAAATGATCCTTCTCTAACTAAACCATAGCATATATTTGCCATGAAATGTTTCTCCCTCAACAGTTTGTAGCTCTCATTTGCAGATGTCTGAGATTATTCCAGGAATTAATCATCTGCTTAAAAAAAAAATAATAAAGAGTATCAAGCTGATTGCTAATTTTATTTTTCCTGGCTTCAGTTTCCAATCACTAGATGTTGCTCCACCTTATTTTGTTAGATTAAAGAGCCCTTTGCTTCCCAGTAATATTTCCCCATGAACCTTACATGGATTTTTCTAATCAAGTTGCCTCTTCATCTTCTTTTTAATAAGCTTAGCAGACTGAAATCTCAAACTCGCTTACCGTAAATCATTGTCTCTGCCCCTCAGACTGTTTTTGGAGACTTTTTTTGTTCATCTTCTCCAATTTTTTTTACATGCTTTGTAAAACAGACTCTAGAGTCATGCATGGTATGTCTGAGAAAAGGAAACATGGGCAGGTTAAATGATGCTCCTGTGCTGGCTTTGTGCATCACAGTCCTCTTTCCTGCTGTGTTCATGTTCAGGGGCAGTATGCCTATTAAGCCATTTAAGAGGTACTCTTTCTCTCCTTTTTGACTGCTCCTCTGGGTTAATGTTTGAATAGAGAGATAAAGGCAGATTCCAGGGTAATGTTACTTTTTTCATAGGGTTGCTCGCTTGTTGTGGGCCAAGAGAAACAAGTAAGAAGAACAGAGTGGGGGAGTGAGTAGAAAAATTACTCTTTCTCCAGTAAAATATACATACTCTGATTTCAGTATAATGTATATAACTGAAAAAGGAAAGACATTTTCTAGCTGGAATATCCCAGTATTTCCTTGTCTGCTCTGGCCAACCATCCTGGGCCAGCACTGCTCAGTATGCAGGATTGCTTGCTCTCCAGGACAGCCTTCCCCAGCAGCCAGGGTCCCCTGCAGAGCTGCCTCTGCTTCCCTCCACCTCCCTCACTACTGGTACAAAACACCTGAAGCAGATTGGCACAGATTTTGCAGAAGGGCTCCCAAAGCAATATCTTGTACTGTAGGGACTACAAAAGATGCAGATCTTTGTGTAAAGGAAGAGGACTCTGTACAGAAGTCCCTTGCCAGGACTTTCATCCTGAATCCTTTTGAGCATTCTTTGCCTTTTTTCTCCATCTTTTCTTTCTGCTTCATCTTTGCTGCACTTATGATCTTATTTCTAAAATAACCAGGAGCAAACCCTTCTTTATAAAATACCTTCCCAGTCCTGCAGGCAGAGGACACATGGGTCGGACTTTGATCTCTTTATTAATCTACTAAAGAGGATGTGTGAAAAATCTGGGTTACTCTGGGCATTAGCCAGAACCTTTGAGAAAAAAATGCCCCCATTGAAACAGATTATTATTGAGAGTTAATAGCTTTCATCCTTGGTGAGGATTTCTGCTGGTGCCATTCCCACATCTCATTTGGTTGGGAAGGCTGCAGAGGTGGGCACAAGGTATGCAAGGGTTTTGCAATCCCAGATGTGCTTAGAAAATAATGCAGAAGTTGTCATTTGCTGTAGGGACAATCAGATCCGGGGGGGAAAATACATACAGAGAGGTTATAATAATAATAAAGAGAGTTCAGTATGTAATTTATGTGTGGCTAGACATGCAGTACCCACAACTGCTTTAAAAAAAAGGAAAAAAAAAAGTTATAGTCAGTAGAGTGAAATTATACCATCAACTGTTCTTCTTCTGAATTACATTAAGAATGTATTCCCACAGTAGATTTTCCTGCAAGATTTTGTGAAAGTTTGAGGTATCTGAATTTTACATGGCATCAGCCACAGCCACAAAATTGTGCTTTTTGTTTGTTTTTCTTGCCCATTTGGCTGACAAGTTGAGCCTGTGCATATCCAGGGAGTAGCACAAAGTTCACTCAGTGCATTAGGCATTGATTTTGCTGTGCTTGTGAGACCAAAGGGTAAGGTGGATCTACCACCACTAGAGGGATGCCAGTCGCAGCCCAGATTCCTAAAAGTTGAACAATGTGGCTCAAGCCATGTAGGGTGGCAACAAATTCCTTTTGTCATGGTTTGCCCCGTTGTTCTCAAGCACTTGGAGCAAGTAGGGAATGGAACATGGCAGCAGTTTAGTCTTCAGTGGGGCTTCATGCCTGGTTTTATTGCTGAGATTTACTGCATTGTCTGGCAGTGATGGAGTGTGTTAAACTTTGATAGAGGTTATTCATAAATGAGAGGTTTCTTTCCTGTATTTGTGCTTTTGAAAGCAATTTGTTCCAGAGTTGTACATTCTGTAATTTTTGTTCATCCATACAAGATTTTTAATTTTTTTTTCCCCAAGCAAAAGATATTAAAGCAAGATGAATATGGATATTTCTTAAAATAAGTAGAGGGATGTGATGGAAGACACAAAAATGGTAATAAAGCCTAGTCAGATAAAAATGTTGGCACATCTTATTTCATTTAATTCATAAGTGGAAGAAGATAGAGAATTTATTTGACTAAGCCTCTGGTTCAGTATCTTGATGATATGTTTGGAAAATGGCTCTGAAATTGATGTGTAAGTGACCTTGAAGATGTCATATTTAAGTGATAGCTCATTTTGATGTGAAGTTGTAATCCTCCCCCTTGGCCTCAAATAAAGCAAGCAAAGGAACTCAGCATTGAATTTAAGTAATTTCAAGGTAAAGAGGGAAGAAACTCTCCTCAAAACTCAAAATACAAACAGCCTGGAAGGTCAAGCACCTAATCTGAGATGTGCCTCTGTTTCAGTGCTATTAAAATGCTGCTTCACTGGGATGTTTGCTCTTGTGGCAGCAGTCCCCCAACCCTGGTGTCAGCCGTGGGACACCTGGGGAGATCTGATATGACTCCAGAGAAAACCCACTTTATGGTGGGTGGCACTGCCAATTCAGTATGCAACATTCACCCTTGGAAACACATTGCTCATATATATATATATATATATGTATATATATAAATATATATACATACTAATGCCTTCATAAACATTAATGTGTTCATATATGATTATTTTTAAAATAAAGTACATTTTAAAATAATTATTTTTGTTTGAGAGGGCAGTGGCCAGACCTGAACTTGACTATTGCTTTTAGTTTGTTGAACTTCCCCTCTACCTGTAGGAAATTACGTTACTTTTATGTTTTGCAGCCTGAGGCAGGGCTGGCCAGGATTCCTGCTCAGGCAGGACACCCTTCCCAGCCTGGTGCCGAGGTCCTGCCAGTTTAAGCTGTACTGATGGGCTGTACCTGATTTAATGGCCCTGACAGAACACAACTGCAGCTGTACTTTGCATTTAAGTAGCATTTAAGTATCCCTCCCTAACACTGGCTGGACCAACACCTCAGAGGTCAGAAGAATCACAGAATCATTAAGGTTGGAAAAGACCATCAGCTCCAGACGTTAAAATCTGGGAGTTTCCATACGTACCTGAGTTTGATCTAAAGCACTGCCTGGTGGTGGTTTCCTCTGTGAGCAGGAGTGATTTACAGCCCCTCTGTGTACTGGTGCTCTGCTCACAGCAGCAGCAGTGCTCCCTCCTTTGGGAAGAGCCAACAACTTGAACTTGCCTTGGAAACACATGCTGCATGTCATGTCCAGCCTGAGTTGCAAACTGTCTATTATGTACCTACTTATCTATTGAATGCAAATATATTCTATTTGTTGACATGGTGAATGTCCTTGCCACGATTCTGGCTGGTTGTGATGGTTGTGATATTTTGTGTAATATCATGGTAAAAGGTTTTTTTGCAGACTAATTCGGTGTTGTTGGAAATAGCGTTGCTGAGGATTGGCTTGCTAATTCTCTTTTACTGCTCTGGGAACTCAGATGTGATATTCATCACAGAAACTGCACTTTGAGGTAACGGTAAATCTGTACATTCAAAACATCAGTAAAAAAGAGAAAATCAGAAGTTAAGCCCTAGACAGGGATGTAACCTGCCTTTCATTGTCTGACAAGAGCAGTTTATAATACATGTTTCGTATTTCAACCAGGCATAAGAATATTAGGAAGTTGTAGGTATGTATAGCCTCACAAAGTTAATATTGCTTTTGGACTCATTCCTGGGTCTGATCTAATCTCCATTTAAGTCAGTGGAGATTTTTTTTCTTGCTTCAATAGGAATCGAGTTTGTGTTTTAATACGCAGTAAAGCCTACAAAATTTGTGCAATAAAATAAAACAGAAGGGCACACTTTGCACAGTGGGGGGCCTTAAATGAAGGCCTTGAAATAGCGTTTAATCACCAGAGTAAGGAGGCAGATTTTCAAAGCTGACGGCTGCGAGCGGTGGGGGGGGATGAGCGATAGGTCTCCTTCGTGCTCTGGTTGAGTTTGTGGCTGATGTGATACCGCTGCCAGCATTCAGAACTGGCCCTGGTTATTTATGTCTTGAGAAGACTTTAAAAAGGGGTCAATATGATCTACGGTTTATTCTGATTTCCACTGGCTTTGGTGGCCCCAGTGTGCTGAATTGGTCTGGCATTGGTGCTTAGGTTCATGTCTTTCTTATGCTAAAACTGTTTAATCCTTTGGGTTATATTTACAATTTACCCTTTAATGAATAAAATATCTCCCAAAAGATGTATGCAGTCTGCTTTCATGCACACAAAACTATGTGTTCTATGTGAGGAACCTAAATTAAAAAAAAAAAAAACCAAACAATGGGTTAGGTATAATGTTAGTTTTCTTGAAATCATAAATATTCTTCCTTAATTTGGTGTGAAATTCCTGTCTACAAATCATGACATTTTGGTTGATTTTACATTCACTGGTTTGATGAATAAATAATAGGCTTGCAACATTTTTTAAACTTTTCCTGCTTACAATAGCTCTCCACTAAGTATCCTTCAAAAATCACATCTCTGCTCAATGCAAGGAATCTGAATTAGCTCTGACATTTGCATTTGCACTCACAAATCTTTCCATGGCTCCCCTGTGTGCCAATGTGTGGGGGAAGGTTCCAGCCAGATCTTGGGGATAGGAGCATGGGTAGGCGGATGTAAAGCCTTCATCTTGGTGCAGCTGGATGAGGTATGTAAGTTCTTTCTTTTCCCTCTGTATTTTAGACAGAAAAAAAAAATTAAAAGCTCATTATTCAACTGTTTTCTTCTCAAGCTACTTTCATTTATTACTTTTTCCCAGCGAGGCAATGTAAACGAAGACCTTTGGCTGACAGCTCGGTGACAACCAAGGTGTTGTGTTTACTTCCAGGAGACTCACAAAGTCTTTGATAAAGGATCATGAATAATTAGTAGTATTTTGGAATCCGTGATTTTTTCTGTTTCTTCCTCTGAGAGATGTAACAGCCCTGAGTACTTCATTGTTAGTCGGCATTCCTGATGGTCTCATTTCTGTCATTTTAATTTGGAGACAAACCAGCTTCTGCTTTCTAGCTGGTTTGCACTGAGCCCCTTTGTTTGGAAGCTGGAGGAGGGAAAGGCAGATATGGGACTCTGGAAATGTTTTCTTCTAGCATTTCATGGCAGAAGCTGACATGGCCCTTGGACTTACTGAGGGAGTTTGTTGGTATTTTGGGGTCTGGAGTCAGGACGGTGCATGCGGTACCCTTAGTGCTTCATTCACCCTGAAGGTTATATGTTTTTATAGTGACTTTAACCACAAAACCTTGCATTTGCACTAGCAAGGAACTGGATTTGGGTGGGAATGGGCATATTGCACTCTGGTAGCTGGAAGTATCTGGGAGTGTCTTACTGTAGTGTCTCTTCTGTGCTGCAGCTTGTGATGAGGGCATGTTCCGCCTTTGCTGCCTCCCACTCCTCCTGCCCACCTCTACAGCTGCTCCTGGGCCAGGCTCTGGAAATAAGTGGGCCATTCACCTCATCTGACCTTTCCTAATTTCCCAGTCTGAGATGCACATTTGTGCAATTAGCTCATAGTCCTGAAAAAGGTTGAGGAGAGTAAGAAACATCTTTTGTCAGTGAGGCTCTTCTCAATTGATGGCTGATGCAATATGTCCCCCTGCAAAACTACTGCAGTATTTTGAAAAGGAGAGAACTACATATTTCTATGTGGCATTTCTGTGTGATAATTTTTGGAAGAGTAGCAGATACTTCATAGTCAGTCTTCTTTCCCCATGTCTTGTTCATTGGTTACTGAGTGTATGGCTACTTCTACTGGCAACTTTTTTAACATGGGCTACTGAGTCACTCAGCAAAATCACATTCTATGTTAGTTTCTGCAGCTAAGCCAATAACTTAGATAGAAGAATAGGGTCTATTGTCTTGTGTCAGTACCAAGGTGCCAAATGATGTGAGATTCTGGCCTGTCCCTGACAAGCAGTTGCTTCTGCTAGATATCCTCCTTGTTGAATATTTGCACTCTCTTTTTTCTGCCATTGACTTCCAGCCATCAGACCTCAGTTTGCTTTTCTCAGCTAGATTAAAGAGCTTTGTTACTCTCTTTTGACTTTTCCACGGACAGCTTCTTACAGACCACCAAGTTGTCTTTTAATCTTGCCTTGAAAAAACTAAACAGAATTGAACTCCTTTCAATGTTTGTGCTATTGAGGGTATTCATGAAGGATGATCTGACTTTTAGGAGGAACGTATGTGTGTAGCAGACATCCATGGCGATGGGCACCTATGTAAACAGCCAGGCTGACAGCTCCAGTAAACATTCTCTTAAAGAGCTGTGGCAGGTCCATCCATCACACTACCTATATACACAGTACTGTCAAATATGTAAAGTAAACAAACAGGGGACAAAAAAGAGGTGATGAAAGAAATAATGCTTTTCTCTAATCCCTTTTTGTTTTAAGAGCCTCTCAGGTTTCTCATCATGATAGTAAATACATGACTTTCAGATATTTTTTGGGTGGACCACATCATTTGAAGTGGTCTGGTGACAGATATACAGCAAATCAGTGGGAGAGGAAAGAGGGAAATCCAGTTTGCCAATTCTTTATCCACTTTAATAGTTTCTTTTTTTTTTTTTTTTTAACCTTCGTCCTTCATAATGCTATGTCTCATTGTATCCAATTGCAGGAGCCATACAGAAAGCATTGTCCCATTATTTTCTCAGGGAAAGGGGGAAAACAAGCCTTAAAGAGAAACAAGCGCACAACCTTGGCATTGCTGGTATATTGCCAAGCCCAAGGGCTGTGCTTAATTTACATTAAAATGTGCTAAGGATTTTATTCAGCAGCTAATGCACGCTGTTGTTTTTCACTTACAGTGTTTGTAATGCACGTGGTGGTTGGCAAATTGCATGGGGCATATGTACTTGGAGGTATGCAGTGGCAAGCTTATTAGTGGCACTGCTTTTTGGATTATTGGCTGGCTTTATTTCTGAGGCTGCCCTGGGCCTCAGGTGGTGCTGGCTCCAGGCCTTCAGGGATACTGCAAAATCCAGCTGAGGGCAACATTAAGAGCTGGCTCACAGATGTGTGGTTGGATTTCAGCTGTCTTACATAAAAACACTGTAGTGCCACCGTGGTGTAGCATCCCAGTGGATGAGAACATCTGTTTTATCTGTCTTGTTCAGAAATGTGTCTGCAAAATCTCAGAACTTTTAGGGTTTTAGTCCCTTTGAAATTTTCATGATTTCTGCAGGTGTTTCTTCTGGATTTTTTTAGTCCAGGCATCCTTACTTTGCTCACATTTCTCTTTTAATTAGCAAGCAGGTGGAAAGAGTGCACCACAAAACCCATCCAAGAAAAGCCCTTAGAGCTGCTCCCAAAGGCCTCTCCTTTTTTCTGCTCCTGTAATAGCAGGAGCTATTACCTGTTAATATCTATGAGCTTTGAAGTAAGTGGTGTGTTTTCTGAATTTGTTGTGATTTTATCCGAGGATATTCCCCTCCTTTCTCTCAGCTAAAGCGAGTGAGAGCCTATCTGTGAACTGCCCAGGGAATATTTTGCAGCCCCTGCTATCAGCTCTGTCAGCTCTTTGCATTCATGCCATAGTGATGAAAAAGCAGTGTTGACGACCAAATATCATCATTAGTCTCAAAGGTTAACACCTCATGTGAAGCTGGCATTTGGCATCCCTCTGGAAGGATGTCATCCACACCTGTGCAGAGTGATCCATTAAATATTTGGGCAGCTTGTGTATTCTTGTGAGTACTACCTTTATATCCGTATGTGGGTGTACAGCAAGGAGACATTTTGTACAGAATGTTGAAGACCATGGTAGAAGGTGTTCCTAGGATAATGGAAGGATTTCCATGCGAAAAACCTAAAAGTGAACAAAATTCTTCTTATTTATCAAGCTGTTGACAGGTGAAACAACAAGACTTATTGAGGAAAAGGAATTAATTGTATCTGGGACCTTTTAATAAATCAAAAGTAAAAGTAAGAACCAGTGTAGCAGACCTGTTGGCAGTACCTAATGCTTGTTCAATGATCCTTCCCTTCTGAAATACAGAAATGAAAAGTAACTGTTGCCAGGAGTTATAAAATGAAGGAATGACTCAGAAGATAGATTTATTATCACCTCAGTATCGGTGAAATTCAGCTTCATAAACATAGGTTAATCTGCTAAAACCTTCTGTGCTCTCACTGGGGGGAGAAGCCTATTTATTTCAAATTTTGTTTAAAGATGTAAAATAATTCTTCTTGTTTTCTGAATAAATCATCATCTCTAGTATCACTAATATTCATCTTTTTTTCCTGATTCTTTCCTATGTGGATTTTATTTATTTATTTATTTATTTATTTATTTATTTCTATAGGTTGTTATGGGCACTTCTCATCCCTGCAGTGTAATTTATCTTCTAGATTTGCAGGCTTTTTTCATTGCAGTTCACCATATATTTCCCCTATGTTTCTACAGAAACTCATTACATAGCACAGGCTGCTGCCAACAAGAATATTTAGAATACACTCTGCTTTTGTCCTCCAGTGCTGCCCTACTCACCTACAAAGTATAATACAAGGATCTGAGGTTACTATGAAACAACCTAAGCCATACATGACCAGAATCAGTGCTGCTCCTTTCCCCTTCCTCTATTATATGGTTGATCAAATGTTAGGAGTATACTTGTCAGTTCAAACTAGCATTAAATACACAAAAAAAAAAAAAATCCAAAGCTTGAAAAAAATTGTAGTATTAAAAAGTATCTTATAAGAGAAGAGCAAATACATGTGGCATCTCTGTGTCTGTGTGGTTGGGTTCTGTGCTACCTTGAAAATTTTTCTAAGACTTGAAGCTGTCATGGAAACAGTGCAGTTGGATCCTTAAAAAAAAGCCAAAAAGACACACATATCTTTTATTAGTGGTGACCTTAGAGCAGCCCTGTCCTCAATAATTAACTGATAATTTTGTTCTAAATAGCATCAAACACATCTGAGACTAAATTCAGCTTTTCTGTGTTCCTGTTTTGCCCTGCAATTTCTCCATAATTTGCCATCTACTAATGACATGATTTGATGGTTTGCAAACAGTCCTTTCGAGTATTTCTTAAGCTTCAGATCCACTGCATTAGTGTGTCTCTCAAGATGAACAATGCTGTATTAGGAGATGAAAATGTTCTTGATATATGGTCACAGAAGTGATAAGGAAGTGAATTTGCTAATTTTGATGCTGGTGTGATTTTGTGTGTGGTACTGGTGTGTTTGGTCCTCTGTGCACTCGCGGTCAGTGCTTAAGCCAGTGAAGGTTTGGACTATGCCAATACAAGCAAGTCTTAGAGTGGCAGAGTTTCTGCTTTATCACAGAATCACAGAATGGTTTGGTTTAGAAGGGACCTGAAGGGTCATCTGGTTCCAACCAGACACAAACCAGGTGTTAATGTCAGGAGGAGGATGGGTTTCTAAAGCACTTCAGGCAGAAATGAGGTGAGCGGAAGCCCTTCACACCAGGACAGTTCAGGCACAGGGCTGGTAATTCAGTCCCTCTGTGGCTCTGAGCCAGAATCACATCAGCATCAGAATAAGAAAATGCACTTCCTCACCACTTCTGTGGCACATATATCAAGAACATTTTCATCTCCTTATACACAGATAGACTTTCTCTTTTGTTTCTTAGGACCAGGTAGAAAACCAACTGATGTTTTCTTACACCAGTAGGTAAAGTGGCCAAGCCTTTCCTTCCTCTGTGATAAAAGAGGATAGAAATATATTTGTTATATTCATTGTCTAAGGGCTACTGTGTGAGCTTTTGTTAGCTTGTTATCCAGGATTTTGGCATTGTGCAATGAGGGAGCTCAATTTTAAATTTACTGGCTATTTTCTTGAACTTGGATGGATTAATTTTAAATTGCCTTCTAGGTTTTCTTCTTTAGCAAGGGCACAGGCAGGAACAAGAAAAGAAAAGCTTTTTTTTTTTTTTTTGGTGCAATTCATTGTCAGTGGTTGTATCCCTCCCTACTGTTTCTTCTCTTACTCTGCCAGCTTCAGTTCTAGCAAAGAAATGGCTGTGGCATTAGGCCATTTATGAAGAGCCATCCTTTTACCTTTCCTCCCTCTCAATTTCTTGGGAAAAAGGATTGAGATGTTGAGCTGAGTTCACAAAACAATTCCTGAGTTCAGGCTTCTGTTTTCATTTGTTGGACAACTTGAATTTTTCTATGGGTAGAGCCTTTGTTATATGCTGAACACATTCCTGTAGTATGGCCAAATGAAAACAGATGTGATGTTTTATTGATCCTATTCATGACATCCTCTGCTTGCTGTTTTTCTACAGGAGTTATCTACACAGCAGATGTTCTTGACCGGGAGACAACCAAATCCTACTGGTTGACAGTGTATGCGACTGATCATGGTGTTGTCCCACTCTACACTACCATCGAAGTCTACATTGAAGTAGAGGACGTGAACGACAATGCCCCTCTCACCTCTGAGCCTATCTATTACCCAGTTATCATGGAAAACTCCCCAAAGGATGTATCTGTCATTCAGATCCAAGCCCAGGACCCTGACTCCAGCACTAATGAAAAACTGACTTACCGGATTACAAGTGGAAATCCCCAGAACTTCTTTGTGATCAATCCCAAAACAGGTAACAAAACCCTGTTGCCTCGGGGCAGTGGGAAAATGCAATTTACGTATTTATTGGCTTTCACCCCTTCAGGGTGCACTGGTTTGCTTTCCAAACCTCTGTTTTCTGATAGCTTATGTGACTAAAGCATCTTGTATATGTCTGAAGCATTCTGCTTTGCATCGGTGTGCAAAGGCTCTGGCAGATGATGTGCTGCAGATGTGCTGCTGCAGCAATCACTCTGCCCTGGGTCACTGAATCGCTGCTGGCTGTTGCCTCTTCCCTGTGTCTACAGGGATGAGACTTTGCTGCATTGACTGCAGAGCAGTGCTAGGAAGCAGATTCAAGCTGTTGCAGGCTACAGAGCACTGTTTCATTCTTTTATTAGCTGGTGTAGCACCACTGAAGTAAGTGACATGATGGCTGTCCAGCACATGTAATAAGGTTCCACGTTAAAGTAGGTGGATTTAATTCTACAGCTTGCTTTACACAAAAAAAAAAAAAAAAAAAAAAAAAAAAAAAAAAAAAAAAACCAGTTTAGATGACCTAAACGTCCCTCTGGCCTTTAAAAAAAAAATCTGTGTGTTTGCATTGATTTCTAACAGCTGGGGATGTAGCTGGTGGGTGCAGTGTGGCAGAGAGGGTGATTGTTTTAAGTTAAAATTCTGTTGTTAGATGGCAGTGGAGCATGGCACCCGTGCAGAGCAGCTCTACACACGTCTGTACCCCAGGTGCCTTTGCTGAATGAGGCTGATAAAGAAATTTACTTAGGAGACGTAGCCTGAGGTTGTGGATGCTCTGCTGGATGCCTACCTGTGCTTGGCAGCCGTTTTCCTCACTTCAGCATGTACCCAGCTTTGCTCACTCATTGGGCTTGTAGGGACCCTCCAGCATGATCTGGAGCTTGAGGGTCAAAGGGATCTTTCAGAGCAATATGCTGATCTTTATGATGGGAGTTCAGAGAATTCATACAGTGCTCCTGCTTGTTTTCATTCTCCTACTTTTGTTCTGGGGTTTTGATTTTTTTTTTAAAGTTTATTTATATCTTCTGCTAAATTTCTAAACAGCTAAAAAACTAGAAGGAATAGATGTGAGAGGGAACATTTTTAATTTTGTGTATGGAAATGATGTTCACTAAATAGATTTTCAACATTTGGTTGGGCAATCCTATTGCAATGTGTGGCATAAGAAGGGGTCAGGATCTTCTCAAGCGTAAGCCCAGGTGAAGAATTATGGAGAATGTATAATCGCTGTGTTCAATCTGCTGAGCCCTAAGGCGCATATCTCACTTATTTTTAACACTTGGAATGGCCGAAGATGCTCTTCCATCTGCATCCCTTCTCCCCCTCCCCACCCCATAAATCCCATCTGGGCAAAGTAGCAGAGTTAGGACTCACAGTGTTTAATGCTTGTGCTTCCCTTCCATCAGCTCCTCCTGCAGAGCAATCTGCTCAGCGCAGCCCTATTTATCTGCCAGGATGAGCCTGTGACAAGGACTGGAGCTGGGCATGTGGCAGCCCTGCAGCACCCTAGCCTGGTGTCACACCCTGTGGGTTGGCTTTTTGTCCCTCTGGAGAGCACGCAGGATCCTTTTCCCTAACAGTGAGATCTTACTCTCACAGTTAACACTGACAGTGGTTAATCTTCATTTGGACTGTGGAAATCGCTGTCTGAGAGCTTAAAGGCTTCAGGATGAGTAACTTTGCTGCTTGGGCAACTCCCAAAGGGCCCCCCTTACACTCAGTAAGCATCCTTGCTAGTGACTGGCTGTGATTTGTTATAGAGAGGATAAATCATCCCTTTTCTATCCAATTCAGTGCCAAATGCAGAGCAGTGAGAACTGGGCAAAGAACTCCAAGCCTCTTGGAGTTTGTTTTGAAAATGATGAGGCTGACAGAGTGTGTGTGTCCAGAGATCCGTTTTCCCAAAGGGGAGCGCCAGGCCTTGACATCAGAAGGCTTTCTCCTGATGGGATGCTGATGTCCGAGAAATAAAAGCATAATGGATTTTCCTAGAGAGTGCCCCTGGGGGTCTCTGACAAGGCTCCTTTCAGCCGTCTCCCTGCAGTGCACTAGTTTTCTCTAAGACAGTAATTTACACTCCAGTTGTTTTGTACAGGAGACTTCTGCATGCACAGAAGAGGTTCGTAGCCTGCCAGCCCCATACTCTAGCTGGGATTCAGCACAGCAGTGACTCACGTAGAGTGTTGCACAGCAGCCCTAAATGTGACAGCATGCTGTATAATCAAGATGAAAAGGTTTAATGTGAACCCAAATAAGCTGCGATTGCTGTATACGTGGGCTGAATGAGCATGCTCCTGCTGTCGGGGGAGAATAGTCATTTGAGAAAGGGGATCTTTTATTTTCTGTGTCACTTTGGAAGTTTCAACACTGCCAGCAAACTGACATCTCACTCCTGCGAGTAATCCACTGCTGAGAGTCAACACGAAGGCAGCATCCTGCATTTTTTACATCTTTTGGTGGGAACTGACAGAAGAGATGGGGAGTTTGCTGGAGCATAGGGATGTTCTCAGTTGTCTTTGGAGGTCAGCAGTGACTGTGTTTGCCTTCCTTCGGAGCTCACTTTCAGCTGCCTTGTAGCTCATGCAGGTCAGGCAGGTTTCTGGAGGCACATGGACCACTGCACATCTGATCAAGCAGGGACACAGGGAGTCCAGGTTTTGTTCCTGGTTCTAATTCAGGATCATAATTGCAGCCAATTCTTACACTCATGATTGATTATTTGGATAGCAGAAGCAACATTACTCCTTGTATGCCATATCTGTAGATAGAAGAAACCTCTTAATAGACAAGTTGTCACTTCCTACATTTTTATAGACTGGCACAGCTCATGGTGGCTATTTTAGGCAGTCCAACTGCAAATGTATTACGTGCATTTCGATCTGTTTGAAGGCAGGCTTCAGACCTTTCAGGATTATAACCTGCAGTTTGCTCTGTGGGTTTTAGAGAGATGAAGAGTTGCTCCTGCAGGAATGAAGAGCTGCTAAAAAGCCACTGATAGCAAGATTTGAGCACTGAAGTCACCCTGGGCGTATTCTCACTGACTCTGCTCTGGGCGAACAAGTACATGGTGGCAAGGGCCCTCCTCTTTGGGCTTGGGGTTTATATGAGTGCTCCAGAGAAGAGGACAGGAACATGAGCAGCCCACCCATGTGTGTCAGGATTGGAAAGGCAGTGTGGGCAACCTCCCATGAAGGCCTTTTTTTTTCTCACCTTGATATTTTTATTGAAATACTGCCAAGCACCAGTTTGCGCCTTGGTACGCACTTTTATCTCATGAGCTGATATTCATAGGTACAAGTACTAAGTGAATAATGAAGCACATGAGCACGTGTGAAACCATAAATTATTTACACTGGAAAACAAGGCAGCCTTGTTCTGCTAACTGGTGGACACTGCAGCCTAAGTGTAGCAGGTCCAAGAGAGCAAGATGGGATTTTCCTTTATAGAGGGCAAGGGGAATATATTGCAAAAGCACAGTTTTGTGAGGGGAGTAGGAAACATGTTTTTCAAAAAGTTGAGGTGACTGTAGGGGTTACATGACTACAAGGAAAGGCATTCCCCTGGGCATTTGTTTCCCAGCTGTGTATACACACAGCAGCAAGGGAGGCATTCCTGGAGCTCAGCATCTTCAGCAGCTGCAAGTCAGCCTAAACACTCATGTGGCTGCTGGGAGAGCCAGGCCTTTTCCTCATAGCTTGACTTTTGTGCTTGGGAGGGCTAAGGGTTGCTTTGGCAGAGCACAGGGTCACAAGGCTGTGCTCCTTTGTGGGTGGTGTCAGACGGGGAGGATGGCAGAGCTGCTGCTGGAGCAGCTGGGCTGACCAGCTCCCCCAGGAGTGCCACATTCGGCCTGAGCCGAGTCAGTTACTCTTGGGTGAGGGGCATGTGGAAGAAGGTAAATAAAACAGAAGATGGAGTTAATAAAAAAAATTGATTGATCAGAGCTGTAAATTCACACTTTTATTTCATGTATATGGGTGTTAATTTCACAGCACAGGGGTAATTTACTGTGTTGATTTATTATGTTTCTGCACTCTGGAAAAAATGAATTTTAATTCAAGCCATTGCATTACTTTGTTTAGTGTTAACATATTTTGAACAAACCCAGTAAGCTTCTCTTCAGTCTAATATATATTACTTAAGAAATTCTTTAACTAACACACCAACAAACCAAATTTCACTCTTGTGCACATTCTTATTCATTAATTTACTCTAAAATTATGCTTATGAGTCTGGAAAATCTGCTTATACCTTGCTTAGCCTTTTGTTGGCACCATTTATACAGAGGCAGACCTCTGGCACCTCTGAAATAGTATTTGCAGCAGTGGTTAAGGCAGGATGCACTTTTAGGTTTAGAAATAGTGCATGTAGGTCAGTACATCTTTGCAGAGCAGCAGTACTCTGCCTCTGGAAGCTGTCTCTGAACTGTCACATCTGCACCTAGATTTGGAAAGACTCTGGATCTTTTCATGCTGAAGTAGAATTAATATTTATATAAGCTAATACGGGGTTAGTGAGTGTCAGAATTTAATTGGTATGAATGCTGCTCTTCTCAGTAGGCTGGGCTTTGCTTTCTTTTGCACTCACAAAGCCAGCTGGCGAAGAATCCTGCAGGGTCTGAAAGCCACATTTACTCTGCCATACTAAAATAGTGCTTCACCCTCCTGTCGTACGTCCTGATTTTTACAGCCGCTTTTCTCTGGCTTGTCCTGAGAAATCCCCGCACATCTTTGCTCTCACAGACTGAGACAAATCCAGTGGTTTACTGCTGCTCGACATCCTGATGGCCGCCAACAGTACAGATGCAGGGTACCCAATGCCTCTTTTCAGCCCAGAAATGATAGAATCATGGAATGGTTTGCATTGGAAGGGACATTAAAGAGCATCTAGTTCAAACACCCCTGCCATGGGCAGGCACATCTTCCACTAGACCAGTTGCTTAGAAGCCCGTGCAGCCTGGCCATGAACATTTCCAGGAATGGAGCTGGGATTATCCTTCTATCACAGTTAAATATTATAGCTGTTGTTAGAGCAGACCTTGAGAAGGGAATTGCTCTGGGCGGCTCTGGAGGGTTTCCCAGTGGTCGTGGAGGGTTTCTAGGTTTCTCAGCCTGTTCTTGTAGACAAGGGACACTCGCCTGTCCCGACTGCTCCATCCATGCTGCTAAACTCTTAATAAAAACTTCCTCTGAAATAAGATCTTCCATATCTTGTAAATGAAGGCCATTAGCTTTTTTTTTAGTTTTTAGTCTAACCTGCAGTCTTTCTCCAGGGTGTGTTTTAGGTGATATTGTGATCTAATTAGAAAATTTTGAATTTTGATGGCATTGCAGGTCAGCTGCCTCCCACTGGGTGCTCCTCTTGAAGGGTGTCTCCCTCACGTGTGTTGGCCATGGAGTTGTTTTTGGCAACTCGTGTGTGATGAAAATCTGCTCTGCAGATCATGTCATAGCATCAATAGTTCAATGCTATTCAGACTGTAAGTGTCCTTGCCTGTTGAAGAGCAGAGAGGACCTTGCAGGGGGAAAAGACATTGATTGTGAGGCTCTCCAGTCAATGGTAAATTTGAGGAATCGGTCTCCCTTTCCTTCCATGCTCTTTTAACACTGTTTGTACAAATGCTGAGTTCACCAACAGTTACAGAGTCCAGCCTGATATATCCATCACTGATATGTGACCATAACTAACACAGAATTTTACAATCTAATTCCCTTACTACATTAGCTGGCTTCCATCCTCTGTAATTTATGTTGTATCAACACATGCTAAATTATCTACTTTCTTTGCTTTCACTTCTCTGTTATTTAAAAGTGTAGCTCTTAATGACTTCTTTGTAATGCACTCACTGTTAAAAATTGAGCTTTGGAGCATTTTAAAAGCTTTAATTTCTGCTTTGGCATGCTTATTCTTTACTAGACACCGTATATCCAGGGGTTTGAGCCCAGGGTTAACAGCTGGAAAATCAAAGGACCGTGGATGTTGGAGTTGTGTGCTTAATCACAGTGGGACCTATAAGCGTGCTAGGCACTGTATAGCATATTAGACAAAGTTCCTGCATTAAGGAGTTTGTCATAATAACAATGATAATAGTAATAATTAAGAAAAAAGAGAAGACAAAAAAAAACAGGGAGAAGGATGTAAATCAAGTCCATCTGTTTGCCAGGGCATGTTTATTCCCCAGAGGAAATTTTCAATTAGATCCTGAGCTACAGCATAGCAGGGACAGAAACTCTTCTTTTGACTGAGTCACCTCACCTCATGGTTTTTCTTTCTTTTTTTTTTTTTTTTTGTGGATTTTTTTTTGTGGATTTTTTGTTTGTTTGTTTTTTGTTTTTTTTTTTTTTGTTTTGTTTTGTTTTGTTTTGTTTTTTGGGGTTTTTTTGTTTTTTTTGTAAGTGGGAGTATTTTCTTGCCTTATGTGATTATCCTGTAAATTAATTCACAGTAGACAGTATTTGTACACATACCAAAAAAAAAAAAAAAAAGAGAGAAGCATCACTTCCAAAATGGTAGGATGAAGAGAAATAGAAAAGAATTTTAGACTAAGTAAATATTGTCTAATGGCCAGACCACTAATTCCACTGAAAATGACAAAATTTGGGCTCAGCCAGCATGTTTCTTCCCTCGTCTCTTCCTCCCTGGCAGCGATTTCCTTCTCAATCTGTATATGTTATCTGTGGAGAGGGTAAAGGTGTGAGCTGTGTCACCTCAGTTGCAGCTACAGTAATGCTGCTATTAATAAAATAATAAATCTAGTTTTATCATTTCTCTTTAACAGACCTGATTTCTGCTAGCAGTGGCTTTTTATTCATGAAGCACTGAATATGGCTGAGATTGCTGGATGTCTTTGGTATCAAATGCCTCTTTTAAAATGACAGTTAAAAATACAGTATTTCTTAGAAATGCCATTTCTTTGTAATCAGCAGATTTATACTTGACTTATAGAAATTTTAACCTTTCTTTAGATGTCCATGATAACTTCTTTAGCCCTCTTTCACAGTAAGAAGAATAAGGAGTATTCCCGTTGCCTTGACTGGACAATTGTGTCCTCACTTACTCAATGCAGTACCAGTTTTTAATCTGAACTCCCTGTTTGCTTCAGTAGAGACTTATGTCTGAAGGGCATAAGCGTGGCAAGGGCCAGTGGGAAAGATTTTTTTTCTGATGGAAGAAGTTGCTGCCCAATAACCAGACAGCTCCCTTTTTTCCTGTCCCAGCACCAATTCTGGAACCGCAACAATTTTGCCTCTGATCTCATAAATCTATATTGTTGTGCATTACATCAACCATTTGTTGTTGCTACAAACAACAGCAGAGCATATCTTCTGCCTATTCAGAAGTAACTTCACCTATCAGCTTAGCTGTGAAATTAATTTTTCTAGCTTGTCTGTCAGTTCAGTTTCTCTATTCATAAATTTCCAGAAGTCATGTCTAGGCAGAACTGTTTAGAAAATCACCTTTTTAATAGGCTGTGCTATTCCTGCACTAATTTTTAAATAGGGCTGTTCCATTCACTTGCAGGTAGCCAAATTCTCTTGTTAGAATTATTATCAATGGCAGAAGCACAGTTTAGCTTACTGGGTGAAATTGTACCACAAGTACTGAGTAATAGCCCTGTTAAATGTATGCACAATGCATATGCTATGGATACTTGTCATATCCTGCCATACATTATTATGATAACATCAGCAAATGTCCCTGTGTTACAGTAATTGCTTGTGGTCCAGGTCTGAACTCTGGCAGGAGGAATTAGGTTGATGAGTTAGGGATGCTGAGGCGTGGAGCCTGTGAGCATGGCATTTATGCAGGAGCAGGGGTCTAGAGAGGGAGCTGCCAGGGAGGAAAATAAAGCTGTGATGTTAGCCCAGAGGAGGTGAAAGCTTGGGATGGGGGTAGCTGAGGGGGTTCTTTTTTCCTTTTTATTGCCTACTGCTTTTTAATCAATCAAGTAACTTGTGTTTATCTTCTGCTCAGCAGTCAAAGTTGCTACTGGTGTCTGTGATATTGGACACTGCAAATCCCAAGCAGACAATATTAAACCAGCTGTTCCCCCTTTTGCTCAGGTGCAGTGAATACAGTCATACTGTATTCTTAGATCAGGCACTTTTTGTGGCTTGAGTAGTGTTTTGCCTGGTGTAAGGAATTTCTAAAATCTCTTAGTGGCCTGGAAGTTAGAGGCAAGGAATGTAGTTCTGGTTTACTCTTAGTTAATGTGTGATCCTTGGTACAAACGGTGTTATTTCCTGTTTGGAGAATTAGATTGACTTATGCTGCATGTGTGTATTAAAAAAAAAACAAAAAAAAACAAAGCTCGGAAATGGAAGTAAAAAGAGAAGGCAACTGGGAAGGCAGGTGTGTTTGCATAAGCCATAACGATGTCAGTAATCACCAACTATTAATTTTTCTTTGTCTTCCATCACACAGGAGATTGTGTCAGCACCTCTTAAACCCCCAAAGTCTCATGACCACACAGTTCAGCTAAACTAGTCTGTTCAAAAATCAAGCTTAACAGTGGATTGTGTTATTTATCCCCTTTTATTTTCTGACTCTGCATCAGAGTTACACTGTTATAACCAAAGATAATTATTTTCTGTGAAATTACTCTCTCCTCCTTTCCCCTTCCCCTTATGTTAATGAGAGTGTTTTTCGTTTGCTGGGAAGACTGACACAACTTCTTTGAAATTAGTAGTGTTGTTGCCAGTTAAGTATGTCACCTTATCTGTGTAATTGTACAGATCGTGCTGCCATATGTCTACATGCACAGAGCTTAATTTAACCGGAGACATACATGTGTAAAAATAAAGCAGTATCTGGGGGTTAAATATCAGAAGAGCCCCCTAATCACAGCTTTCACTTTATACGCAGCTTTCTTCAGCGCTTGAAGAACTCTGAAGTTAAATCTTTTTTAAACACTCTTTACATGGGACCATGCTCTTGTAACCTTGTTTTTACATTGATTGTCGTGTGGATTCTACTATGCCTCTACTTCCTTGCGTGTTGTTCCTACTTGGTTTCTCCCCCTGTGGTAGCTAAGGCCTTCATGGTGCTTTGTAAGGTAGAATAAGACCATTTTTAATTTTTTACAAGCAGGGAACCGATGCAAAGGAAGCAGCTAACTCATCCGATGCCAGCAATAAAAATTTGGTCTTAATCTGCCTTCAAAGACAATGGCCACAAGTAGTGCAAAGCTTTATGGCATGGGTCCAGCCCATCCTACCCTGCTAAATGCAAGGCAACCCTGGCACAAGTTTTTTCTACCATGTATACAGAACTTACCTGGGCAATTTGGAGCCCTGTAGAATTTATTTCCTATCCTGTTCCCAGCTAGCCCACCATTTCCCATCCCTGCATTTCAGTCCTCATTTTTTTCTCTCTTGCCCAAAAGCAAGCCTGGGTTGCCCACAGGAGAGAAAGAATTAGAGTTTGCACAGGGACAGGGAGTCTCAGATGGCTCTGTTGGAGCCTGGGCATATAAGGGCAGAGCTGACTCTTGTCTTTTGGGTGGATGAAGCAACCCCCTTCTCCATCAGCCTAATGCACAAGCCTAAGCATTCATGCTGGTGCTGTCATGGAGCAAGGAGGCAAACCTAGAGCACTCAAGTCTCCCACTACCCCCAATAATCATGTTCTTTCTTTCTCAGTATTACCTTTGCTTGTACTTTCTGTGCAGGAACGTTTCCTCGTTGTTTCCTGTGTATATAAGCCAATGTCATGACATGCTGTGGGTTTGTTGCCTTCTAAGAGAAATGTAATGTTTGTGTCGGATGAGTTGTGTGCAAGGAGTCTGTGCTGCAGTGATCTATTTATATGGTAATTAGCAAGTAGCTTTGCAACTCTTAAAGGAATTTGGTTTGAAATCTAAGTATTATTTCCTGAATTTTAACTTACCAGCAGTGTATGAACAGCAGTGCACATGCACTTTTTTTGTAATGTAGCTACAATACCCAAAAGATAAATATAAGTCTGCTCTGCAAGAGAATATTTTGGCTATAATTAATTTTGCTCCATTCACCATATGCTTGTATTTTCTGACCTTCATTTTATTCAGTCTCTGTGTAATAAAATGTGCAGCATTAAGAGAAAAGTTGCTTAAAGAAGCACAAGTGCTTCTGGTGCTACCTCTTCAGCTGAATTATGTGGTTTGTGCTACCTGAGAATTTGACCATTGTATCCTTAAAAAGTTATTATTATGGAAAGGTGCTGTCATTGTTCAAAGATATTGAAGTTATTTTTGTTAATAGAGGAATGAGATTAGTTTTTTTAAGTCTTTGAAGGAATGCTGTGAGCCCACTCAGATCCTTTAGGAGAGGCAAATAGGGATGAAGAATCTTCTCTTTGCCCTTATTATTCTTTGTCGGAGGCAGTTCTTGAGACACAACCTGGGAATGCACTGCAAATGACGCAAGAAATAATTGCTGCTAAATTTAATTTATTGAGTAGGTGTGAATTAGATTAATTAAACAGAGAATAAACACACACAAGATTACCCAAAGTAGCTGCATGGATGGAAAAATGTTAGACTATATTAACAGCTTAGATACACATGATGCTGAGATATTTTTCATGTGAGTCTGTAATTTCTTAGGGGATTTCTCTCAGGATTTTTATTTCTTTCTTCTAACACTTAATGTAATCCAAACTGATTAAGGGAATGCTATGCATTAGAGGGAAGAAAAATAAGGCAAACACATGCTTAAGAATTAACTTGAGTAGTCTATTGGGTGGGCTGCAGCTTTGACTCAATAATACGCCTATGCCCTGCATGTGTATGTGTGAAAAGCCCTTGGCTTGGGTTGGATTCACTTGCAGAGGAGAGAGTCCTCTAAGAAAGATGCACAGCTCAGCATCAGAGAAGCAAACAGGCAGGATTTGGATACAGTCCTTGTTCGGTCAGCTGCATGGGGGGGGCTTCATGCCCCGCTCCCAAGCTTAGCTCTAATCTGTTGGTGCATCTCTCCTTCTGCAACCTGATGTTAAGCAGAGTTTTTATTGTATTCAGCCTGTAGGAGGAGGTTTCCTCTCCACCTCCAAAACGTCTGTCTCTAATTTCTGCTTGAAGTCATTGTGCAAAATAGCTGGGATTTTACAAACACCCTGCAAGGCATTAGTCTAACCTCTTTACTGCCTTATTAACAACAGAAGTGCAGCACTGAGAATGTAATTAAGATTTAATGGGAAGACAAAAATTTCAGAGAAGAGAAGATTCCTATGTAGAGAGACATTATTTTTTCTTATAAACAAACATGAGAAAAGGAGATGAAAACATGAAGAAAATAATACAGGTTTTGTTGAAGGGACTGTATAAAGACAGCTGCATGACAAAGAAAATATTGCATGTTCAGACCTGTTTCACCCATCTATGTGTATGGACTTGGCTTTTGTCATCATGAATGTCCACCCCCACCTCTAATAGTTCCTAAACAACCCAGAATTATATACTCAAAATACTTTAATTTTTGCATATTGAGTCCTGCAAGAAAAGTAAGGATTGTGGTTTTGTGGTTTGCTTCTGGCTTGGTTATTTTTTTGCACAAGTTTTTGTGGATTTTCTTTAGTGCTTTATTTTAATATTTAATAATTAAAAATAATTCATAGCTAAGAACTCAGTCAGGGAAAGCAAAACCTGTGCTGCCTTTTGGTAAACTGAAACGGTGACTTATTTTTTTAAATATTTATTTGCAATCTTGTGGTACCTTTGTAGCTGCAGCCGCGAGGCAGCACCCTGCCGTGCTTGGCAGGATAAGTGGAGTAAAAGATGGTTGCTACTCCGAAAAAGCTCACAGTTTAGGGGGAGCCTGAGACAACAGATGGGGAAAAGCAGATGGAGATGCGTCAGAAAAACCAAGGCGGTATTGATCAGTGCTAAGTTTGTTGCTGGGCTCTCTCGGTGTGCGGGGGAGTGGAGAGCAGGCTTTTAGAAAACGGAGCATGGGGCAGTTTGGACACAGGCTGGCAAGGTGCCCTTGTGTGCCATGGGCTTCGTCCTGGGGCTGCAGCTCCCAGCCTCTTGCTGAGTTTACAGGGAGCGGCTGCAAGGGATTGGCTCCAAATAGCATACAGGATATATATATGTTCTGCATCGCTATCTACAGAAAGATTTTCCTCCCTCTCTATGAGGTGTGTATATATAGATACAATTTTTAATTATTTTTCTTCCAAAATCTAACACAAATTGCAAAGGGTTGGTTCTGGTGGGTTTCAGTTTTGACTTTTTTTTTCTTTCCTTTTTGTTTCTGTTATGTTTGGGGTTGTTTTTTTTTTGTTTTTTTTTTTTTTTTTTTAATTAAAGGAATTTTCAGCAAAAAAATATTCAAAGTAGATTTTCTTTCTCTTTATTGGAATATCTGTAAGTTTGGAGGTCTTTTTCCCTGTTCTCTATCTCTGTTTTCATGAGAAAAGGAAGACAGTGGCAGCCTACAAGAAAAAAGCTTAACTGTGAGTGGGACATGAGGGCATAGTCTTCTGGAAAGGCTGAAGTTTTCAAACATGATGTGCAGCTCTGCTCTTGAAAGGTGAAATTCCTTTATAGTCTGGAAAATCTGGCCTCACCATAGTTAAAAAGAAAATTCCTGATGGTGCATCCCCATCCCTTCCTCCTGCACTGGAGATCCAGGGGTTTTGGGGTGTGGATTTATAGAGGCATTTGCTGTCTGCGGCCAGAGTAGGATCCAGGAAGCTATCTGAATGCTTGATTTCTCATTGGTAATGATGTACATATAGACAGGTGTATCAGAATTAAAATCCTACATTTTCTTCACCTGTCTCCATGTGTGGGCAGAGAGACTCAATGTTAAATGACAGAGTCAGACATTTAGAGTAAGATTCTCATCTCTTTTTAAGCATGACTGGATCCTGTGTCAATACATCAACTTAAAAGGTTCACATCACTGGGATTCTCAAGTGCCCTTTTTTAAACCTAAAATTTGCAGTACCATACCATGGGGAGCTGAATAATTTCAGTCTGTGTAATTTGTCAAGAAAAATTGAAGAGGTTGTGGCTTCGTAGTTTGTGTGTGCCTGCATGGAGACAGGATTTCTGACAAAGATTTTCTTTCATCTAACAGATAAAAGTAATAAAAGATAGTGAAGTTAGAGAAATTCAGACTAAAAAGAGTCCTATTTTTCTGGCTTAGGATAGTTGTAGCTGTAAAGATGCTATTCCAAGGTTATGGTCCAGACACAGAGGCCAAATGGCAAAATTCCCTGACCATTATTATCCAGGAGCACAAAACAGATGATCTGATCTGTCCTAAAAACCTATAAATGCATAATGAACACAGTTTAAGCCAAAAATTATATAGCAATAGAGGAGTTTTATGGCACAGCTCCATTTCGCACAAAAAGCTAGGACATGTCTCTTCTGGGAATGGATAATATATATTCAAGTACAGTGTTGTCCCATGTTTTTCTCCTCTGGGCTACTTGAATACTATTATTGCTGTGAAATGTTATAAATAATTCAACAAAAGAAAAAATTATTATATATCTATATTGATTCTAACAGGATAAAAATAAGAAAACATTAGCACCAACTTGTCTCACATAAGAAACATGATTTTCTTTCTCTGTCACAGCTTACAACACTGCAGACGACATTCCTTTAAAAGCACTATCTCACTGATAGCAAGGTGTAATGGAGCTTTTCAGACTGTTGTTACAAATTTTTGGATTAAAAAGTTTCTTATCTGTTACAAAACATCAATAAGCACATTCAGTGAGGTGTGGGGTAGGAGTGACTTGTTCCATTTCCGGGGGCGTGTAGTATTTTATCATCTTGCAGCCTTCTTGCAATTTGGTATGCTGAGAGAAATTAATTTGACTGTTCACAATATTTAATTTTCAGCAATTATTCAAGCATATAGAACAACAGGCATTTACAGTATGTAGTAAACAGATGGATTAGAAATTGTGCATATAATTAGAAATTGCACTTAAAATACAAACGTGCATTTGAATATTCAGTTACCTTTAAAAAGAAAAAAGGTATAGACAAAACTGTGAGTGCCTTAGAATTATTTCTAGAGTCCATGAAGTGCCCTTCATAAGTGGGTCTTTGCCAAAAATATTTATTGAATTCCAATTGCAAATTGCATCTTTATTCCTAAGATAAGACTCAATTGTTCAGATCTGGTAGTTTTTCCATGCTGTTGTGGTTTTGGAATCGCTGCAGGATCGCTTTTCCCAGCCTCCAAAGAGAGACATTCCCCCTGCATCACTGTGTCCATGGTGTTGGTGGTGTGAAACGCAGGGTGCTGACTCTGCCTGGTACCCAGTCCTCAGCCCTGCCTTTGCTAGAGGTCCGCTTGAGTCATGGCACTTAAGAAATTGTTTTGTTAGGACAAGATAAATCTTTCCCAGAAATTGTGGAGCTGTCAGGATGTGAAAGTACTCTAAATGGATAACAGTCTGATCTTATTACTTTAGAGTTTATCCTTTCCCCACCTTGAATTGTGTTGCAATCTTTCATTCGGTCAAAACTGATTTGTAGGATAGATGACACAGCAACCCCTGGTGAAATCACCAAAAATGCCTGGAAATTATTTTTAGAAGTGACTTTTGAGAATCCATTTCAGATGCCTTTGCAAATACATTCTTCCCTAATTTTGGTGTGGTCTCTTTGCACGGCTCCTGGATTGAATGCTTTGGTGCTGTGCACGTGGCACATGCACCAGGCTGTCTCCATCAGAACTGGTGTAGAAGAGCCCCAACTTCATTTTCTCTGTTAATTTAATAATTAAAAAAAACCAAACAAACAAATAAAAAAAACCCCTAAAAACAAATCCCACTCTTGTCTCATGAATATTTTGGAAAAATATAAATGTAACACCTTCAAGGAAAGAGGTTCATCCTGCTTTCAGTGATGTCAGTGGGATTCTTGCCATTGCTGCAGATGGGTGTGGGATTGAACCTTTAGTGATTGTCTGAGTGTGAAATGAGAAAATATATTTAGCCAGGTTCATTTGAAGTTATTAGAGACAAATTCTCATCTAAAGTAACAGTTGGAGCTGATTTCCATGGCCTTTCAGCATATTGACCATAAATCATGTCACGAGTATTAAATACCCCCTTCCCCCATATGTACCTCCTCCATTTAAAGGGATTATAATTTAACATAGAAAAAATATTTGAAATCTCTGCCACTGGAGTGGCAGTTTAGTGGATTTAAGTAATTACTTTGACTTTAGGAAAAAACAAGTAGTTTAAGATAGTTATTTTCCATTTTTTTTACTATATTGTATTACTAATTTTCATACTATTGTACTATTCAATATTGTAATGTAGTAAATTCTGTGTAATTATTTGTTTATGAATGTGATGGGTTTTTTCCTAGACCTTCCAGCATAGTGCATGAGAGCTCCTCGATTTTTCCTGCTTGTGATATTTTCTGGTTTAGAGATGGAAGCAGAGTTTTTGCAGAGGTTTTGCAGTGCTACAGGACAGTGAATAAACAGATTCAAAGGCTTTAGGTCAAAGGGATATTATATCACCTGCTCTGACCCCTTCATGGTAGACATGGTAGAAAATCACCTAATTACTCCTACACTGGGTTATCTAACTGGTGTTTGACTAAAGCCTGTATTCCAGGAAGATACCGATTTAAAGGCTACAAGACTTTTTTTTTTTTTTTTTTTTCCCTGATGCTTAATTCTTGTATTGTTTGAAATGTCTTAATTTGTCTGCCTCTTCTCTTCCACCATTAGATTTCATTGTACTTTTCTCTGCTGGTATAAAAAACCCTTTACTCCCTAGTAATTTCTCCCTGTGCAGGTACTTCTATGCATTAATCCAATTATTAATTAATTAACAACAGTATAGTTCTTAATGCAGAGAGGAAAAGAAGCACCGATTTAATTGGTGCCATATTGTCATTGACTTACATGTAGAAAAATGCAGGCTGTTCTGCCTCCATAAAGCCATTTGTGGTCACAGTCTAAACGTGACTTTCAAAGTTCTCCCTGCTCAAGTCTGTAACATGCAGGAAAAACCAGGGTCAGGTACAGAGGCGGGTATGAAGTAGCTCTGAGGACCTTCTCAACATGAGCAGCAGCAGCTGCCAATGCAGCAAAGAAGGTGTGCCAGCTTATTGTTCACAGAAATTATTGCTCGTGGCACTGGCTCCCACAGTAAGCTGATAGATGCTTAATTTCTTTTTGTTGTAGATACGAAGTGAATGCATATGGCTTAGCCATTTGTCACCCACCATGGCAATCCCCCCCTTCTTCAAGGACAAATTACCCCACTGTTTTTATGGCTAGAGATGGAAGGTTCTTTGCTTGGTGGCAATTATCCCCTTTAATGCTTCCTTTGCAGTCAAAAGATGGAAAATCTGGTGTTGTCTCCAAATATGTAGAAAGCATCTTTGGGGTAAGAAATCTAGACAGATGTAAGCTTTCTAAACATCACAGTATATATTTAAAGACCAAAAAAAAAGATGGAGACACAAGTTCTGATATTTCCGGAAGGTACGGCAGATGCTCTTAGAAACTCCGGTTTGTTTCTGCTCTGCTCCCACTGATCACAGATTTATGCACATTGTGAGCCCAACCAATGTGGGTTTATCAGCTGCAGAAGATGAACAGTGTTGTATAGCACAGAAGAGAAGAAGTCCAGTGTGAACCAATCACGTTTGCTCACCAAAGTGGCAGGCCCTGGTGTCCCTGCTGTCCCTTGGTGCTCTCCCATTCAGTTAACGGCCTCTGTCCTATGAACAGGATGGTGCTGGCTTCCTTACCCTCTGGCAAAACTTTGTTAATTGCACAGGAGCCAATAGATCATAGTCTTTTTTGGAAAACAAGCTATCATGGGTGAGGGGCTGCCTTTAGTTGGATGAAGGAAAGTGGGGGGAGGGTGACAGGTTAGAACTTTGTTCCTCTGAATTCCATTTACAAGTCAGAACTACAAGATGCTGCAGTGTTTGCTCTAGCAGGCTGGCAGTTAACTCACTTGTGTATTAACAATTCCTTGTTAACCTGAAATGTGGGGTAATTAAGACCTGGATTCCCTCCTTAGCTCTGTCATAAGGCTTGTGCACGATCTGGAAGTGTCTCTTGGAGCAGCTTCCCCTGCACAGAGGTCAGGACTTTGCCCCATCCAGCTGACACCAGCAGTGCAAGGCAGATGCCCACACATGGACAGAAAGCCTGACTCAGCCCCCAGAAGGAGTTGCAGCCCCTAAGAGAACGGGAGTATCAGAAGCACAAAAAGAAAATACATTTTTGTTGTTTTCATTTGCCTTCTGGTTTAGGGCAGACTGAACAGATTTCAAACTTCAGATCCACAAATACAGCTTTTTTTCTGGGGATTGTTTTCATTTTGTTTCTTGTAAATGAAAGCTGGGTCTCTTGTAATTACCAAGAGTCTCAAGACTTTGGCTAAATACGGAGCATCAGGAAAGCAATGACAAATCCTTGACAGGACCCATAACTGGCAGTGAAGTATGTGGTGACACTTGTGCGCTCGGTCCTCGCAATGAATTTCTGTGTCTGGAAGCACAACTTTATGACTGTGAGCAGCAGCAGTAATGATCCCCTTCTTCCTCACAGTGCTCTTATGTGAGTTATTTCATTACTGCCTGTAATGTGCTTTGAGACCTTGGATTGAAGAGCAGGGTGATTATTATGGTAGTTTAATAATACTGTTTAGAAGGATGTAGTACGCTGCGGCACTGGCTTTCATGGAAACACAGTCTGCATTCAGTGGAAGTGTTCTCCATCACCAAAGTCAACTCCTGGAGTCAAAGTCACACTTGGCATTGCTGCTGTTCCATCTTCTGCAGCTTTTGGGGAGCTCAAAGTGCAGCATGGTCATCTTCCAGTCCGTAGCTCTATGGCAGGGCAGGTTGTTCTCACCCATCCTCTGTTCTCACTGAGATCTTTGCATTTAGAGCTCTCTGGTTTGGGACAAGGGGATTTGCCTCAGGGCACCTGTCCTTCTACTCTGGTTTCCAGCATTGCCTGGTTTTATATTGCTCCATGCCAAGAGACTGCTGTGATGCTATTAGGGTTATCCCTGCACCTGACTCCAGACAGAGATTTTTATGATCGCTTTCTCAGGTTTTACTGTGACTTTACTCTTAGGTGGCGATCACCTCTTGCAGCTTGCTCTGTTGGCTTTTGAGAAGGAAGCAATACCTGCTATCACAGGCTTCAACACCAGAAAGAGCTGCTGTGGTTTGAGACAACCAGTCATCTTCCCTGTTTTTAGAGGGAACATGGGGATTTCATTGCCTCCCCAGGGCCCACACCCACAGGACAGGTTTCCTGGTACTGGTGGCTGAGCTGACACCTCTGAGGCAGCACCTGCTCTCTATGGGGATGTGCCATCTGGGTGCTGTGCCAGCTCCCAAGCTTTCCCCTGCCTGTGCTGCTGCCAGTCTGTCCAAGGACCTGAGCTCGTGCCCAGTCACATAGAGTTTTGCAGATGTTGCAGTATTGCTCAATATCTGGAGAAAAAGAAGTTTCAAAACATCCTTTTTCCATTCAGTTATGTGACCTTTTATGTATTTTGCCACTTTCAAGGCTATTGTGCACTTGTGCCTATTATCTCCTTTTTTGTTGTTAACAAAGGCAGATGTAAGGTAATCGAAAAATACCATTTACCTCTTAAATTGGTGCCTGAAATACTGTAGTGTCTGTACTGTAGCATCTCACAGTTTGTTATGTATTCATATTTTTACATTAATCTTTTATGCTACAGCATTTAAATACCTTTCAAAAATGCATTAACCAATCCATTTAACATTTCCAATAAGATACAGACTTGTTCTATATAAGAAATACTAATATACTGTTCAATTCTCAAGTTGCATTAAAGCCTATAAAAACCAGAAACTTAAAAGACCTCTTCAAAATGCCTCTGTAATGAAAGCACAGAGAGGGTAGATCTTCCCATTCTGACTTCAGTTGGAGGGTGTGAGTGGGTCTTTGAAGGTTCTAGAAAAAGAACTTAGCTGTTTGGAAACTCACTGCCAGTATGGGAGGTAGGATCTGTGGCTCCAGACTAGAAGAAGATAAAAAGGAGGGAGAGATTTTGGGGTAGGAATTGCCAAAACTTCATCTCTATTGCCCTCCGTCTGTCTCCCGTCTCCCACCACTTCTGGGCTTCACAGGACAAGTAGCATGAGAAATCTCTTTACCCTTCCTTCATTTTCCCCTCTAGACCCTGTTTGGCAACACTTTCAGTAAAGAGAGAGGAAAAGAGAGGTGTGAAATTATATGTATGTTTTTGGCATCTGGTTTGTTTTCATTTTTTGCTTGTCCTGAGTCTGGAACAATTGGTCGTGGTCCACATTTAGGGCTGTCATAGTAAATGATGTAAATAGAAAAGCTGGTCTCTGCCACCAAAGTCATGCAGGTTTCTTCCTTATTTGGTCACAGAAAATTGAGAAATGGCAAGAAGATTTCAGATTTGGTTTTTCAGATTGATTCCTGCCCGGATGTGTCATGTGAGACAGATAAATGCAGTTTAATGATAAATTCCAAAGGGAAAGGAAGAATTAGGAGGGATGTGTCTGAAAATACAACATCTTTGCCAGCCAGCTACATGCTAGAATATAATTTCTGATTGATTATCATCTAGTAACAATTAAACATCTTTAACCTTTTCAACCTCCTGTGATTTGGTGCATTGATGAAAAATGTAAAATGGAGCATCCATCTTTCTGGAGAGGTTACCAAGAAGAAAAATGGTTGTGAGACTTACCTAGGTTTCATTTACATAGCAAATCTGGTTATTACTTAAATTGTCTATCAGAACACAGTAAGACAGTGTCCAGAGGAAGAATATTCTGACACTACATAATGATAAGACTTGAAAACTGAGAGGAATACAGTGACAGGAATTGGTGGGGGTTTTAGTTGGCCTTTTACTTTTTTTTTTTTTTTTTTTTTTACTTTTCCTGTGTTAATAAAGATTTAAAGTACTATTTTAATCATGACTTCTGACTTTTATCATAATAGTCTAGTTATATACAGCTGTATTTTTTACAAGTAAACAGACAGTTTCATATTTGTAAGGACACCAAAAACTTAAAGCTCAGTTTTACCATTCAGGACGGATTTGCCTTGTTCTCGGATTAAAAAAAAAGCAACTGTTGCCATGTGGGCTGAAAAGTGATCTGTAATGACTAATCGACTGCAAACATACACCACTTGGGTATTGAAGCAGATAAAATTGCCAGGCATTTTTTAAATCAGGGTCTCAATATTTTTTTTCTCCCCAGATGCTCTAGCTCTAGCAAGTGCTCCCTATTCAGCGGGCATTAAAGAGGAACACTTAGCCATTTCTATGAACAGATTGATCAGTTTAATTTCTTTCTTTGAAGATGAACAAAAAGTACCGTACATTTTATATATCACAATGATCTCCTGAAATGAGGCTCTGTGGTTTTCCTGAGTCTGCAACTGTTCAGCCTGCTCTGCCTCTGCTGCAGCTGTCGGCGTATAAATAGGCTGTGGGCTTCTCCAGGGGTCTGTGCTGCTGACACTCTTGTAGATCATGTTGGCCTCAGCCTTCATCTGAATTCCCTGAGCTCTCCACAGCAGGGATTTACCTAACAAGGGAGAATCTCTGTACCAGCCCAAGGAGGCACACTACATTTAACTTCAGTACTTCTTGGCACTTGTCTTGCATCTCAGCCTCAGCTTTGTCAGGCATCTCACAGTATTTTTCTAGCAACAAAACAAATAGCTTCATGTTATATTTGCCATCCTCACTTCTGGGCTATAGTCACATGATTTCATTAATGTACCTTCTGCCATTCTCACATGAAGTGTGTGTCAGAATTTTAAACCATACCCTGCTAAAGTTCACCCACATAGTCAGCATTAGCTACTGTTGTGAGGGACGCTGCAGAGCCTGGATAAATTCAGCTCTGGAGGCATCAGGTAGATAGGCTGAAAGCCAAACACTGCACAAACTACTATTTCTCAGGCTCCTGAAACCACAGTTCAGAATTTTCAGAGATGTCACATAGGAAGTGCCTCAGCTTTGGCTGAGTGCACAGGCATGGAGGGAAGGCCAGAGGATGCAGCATGGGTGGGAAGACTTGGTGATGGTGAAGGCTCATTATGGGAGATGAGAGGAAGCTTTTTGTTTTCCAAACCGTCCACAAACAGCATGGTAGCACTCACCAGCACTGTGAACTTGCAGCGGATGCGATGTAAGAGATCCAGCCCAGGCTCAGTTCACCCCCATTTTGGTGCAGAAGGAAGTTAGTGGTGGAGAAGGGCCTGAAAAGTGGGTTGGGGAGCATCTGCTGAACTTCATGTTGTGAGGTCCAGGAGACTGTAATCAGAAATCAAAGGGGGAAGACAGCTTATCTGCCCACCCAGTCTCTTTTGTTGCTTACATTTGTTTATAAATCTCATTCTGATCAGACCAACCTCAAGGTTTCTGAATTCTCCAGGTTGGCTGTGCTGGTAACAGTGGAGCAATGTCCTTTGTGGTTTTTACCTGCTCTGCCTTGGCATACTGAGAACAATCCTTTCATTCTATTAAAGCCTAAAATGACTTCCTAGATCTGGAGTCCCAGCATCATACTCCTCTTGATCAGAATTACTTCTGGGGCTGTAAAGAACAAAGTGCACAGCTTCAGAGCATGCTGGGTAGCTTTCTTCAGTGCCACAGTAACCTGTTAGGAGGTGGAATAATGATGAACACTACAGCTTTGCATAGTACTTTTGAACAAGATATAAAGAGACAGTAAACCATGGGGAAGGGAACTCTGTGAGTTATTGGTCATTTTTTATGCTGTCAAATAGCTTCATACAAATCATACACAGTTCGAGCTTTCTTATGAGCAGCCCCTGGATATAATTGGTGAAGATGTCTCTCAAGGCAAGTTTGACAAAAGGGCAAACTTCTCATTTTCCCAGCATTGACACTGACCAAAATGTCCTGAAGTGTCTTATTAATGTCTCAACAACAAGGTGAAGGAGGTTCACAGCACAGGCTGCAGCTGTGTCTGTCAGTGTGGTGCCTTGCCACACATGCACACACCACAAGCAGCATGCCTACTTTGTTTTCCTCCACTTTAAGTATGTTTTAGAGTTTTTTTCTGCTAAGACATCTGAATGTGAAGATCCTTGCAGTTATATTAACAGTCATACAAAGAAGGTGGTCCGTTCTTTGCTGCAAAAGAGATAGCATGTGTGTAGAGGGGGTTGGAGGTGTCAAAGCATTTCCCCTCTTTTATTTCAAATAACAGAAGGAGACCTCAATTTCTAGGACCTTTCGATTGAAAACAATTTATTTCTGGACAGTCTTTTAACACATTGTAAACTTGAGTGTTCTTTAACAAAACAGATTTTTTTAGCGTTCTGTAACAAAATCTGATTGAGAGAAAATGAGGCATTTCATTGTTAAAAGGCATTGATTTTGTGCAAAGTCAGCAATGTCACAGACTCATAGAATTGTTTAAATTGGAAAAGACCTTTAAGATCATCAAGCCCAACTGCTCGCACTCAAAAAAATCACTGTGTCACAATATATACAGTACTTTTCCAATTTGCTGCCTTATTCCTGTGTGTGTTGTAGCTGTATGGGCATCTGGGTTTGTAAAGCAAACTTTCTAGGTCATCGCTTTTATGCATATGCTAAATGTGTTCTGAAGTGCTAAGACTCTGGATACAGATACAGATGAGATTCAATGCAGAAAATACAGCATGAATGAAAGGAGTGCCATATATTAAAACAATTTGATTTACTGTTACCAGAAAAAAAAAATATATATATATTTGCAAGCTTAAGATGAAAGGTTAGAATTGTTTCATGTTAAAGGTAGTCTGGTAATCTGGCACCAAAATGTCACTAGAGAACAAGTTTTAGCCCTTCTTGTTGTACTTGGTGAGAAACAGCTTTGTAAAATTCATTGTTCAGTGAGACCTCACTATAGTGGATTATTCTATATGGATAAAGGGACGCCATACTCTGAATTCATGGCCATACACACTGAAAAGGCATAGCATACCTTTTCTTATTTGTTCTTATTTTAATCCTTCTTCTTACATTTATCTAGGATCTCTATTTTTACTTTCATTAATGTTATGAGGTAGCAGCTGAAGAAACACTTAATAGTGCAGTTACTGAGCTGTTCAAGGAGAGGCACATCTTCAACATATAAGGAATGTCTAAATCTAAGATATAGTTTGCCTGAGGCTTCCAAAATGTTACTCAGGTGCCAGCACATAGAAAATACCAGCAACTGAGTGAGACATGTGCATTGGATTAGAGTACAAATATGCATTATTCTCAAGTTTGCATGAAGATAAAGGAGAGAAGGGTGCAGTAAAAACAGTCAAGTGGATGAAGCAGTGTCTGTTGCTGTAGATAAGGTTTTTTTGGAAGGGAGTACAGAGTGCTGGGTGCAAGAACCTGGGTTGCATAGGTGACATTAGAAATGTGCAGGAGGCACTATGAGAAAAGTAGGGCATTTTGAGCATATGAAAAAGAGAGGTGTGCTGAACTTCCTTAGGAATTCCAGTCACTTGTTCAGTACAAGACAGGAGAGACAATGTATTTTGCTGTTTAATCACTTTACTTGTTCCTTATACAATCCACACAAAGGTTAAGCATCTTTATTTTTTCTTTAAATAAAAGTGGGCATCAGTGCGAGACAGAGACATCTCTGAGACTATAATTTAACAAGGTAGCTACACGGTGGAATTATTTTAGATTTGCTTTGGGTTCTGATTTAAGGGAAATCTTTTCACCTACAGCATCTTTTTCTGTGCTAATGTTACTGGATTATTTGAACCAAAATTTACTAATGCATTTACTCACAAAGACAGTCAATCAGAAGTGGCATTTACAGCTTTTCCCACTGTTGTGCATGGTACCTGTTCTACAAGCCTCAATGTCATAAACTTTTAAATTTTTTTTTTTAAAGAAGACTACTCTTCCAACACAAAATATATTTATCAACTGCGAAAGTTAGGATGGACAGAGAGAAGTTCTTTGAATTAAGTGTTACCCATCTGCTGGAAGACAGGACCTCAAGGTCTCACTTTTTACTTTGATTTTGGTCCTCGTTTCAGCTGGTATAGAGTTAATTTTCATCTTATTAGCTGGTACAGTGCGGCATTTTGGATGTAGTATAAGAATAGTGTTGATCACACATTGATGTTCAAGCTCTTGCTGAGCAGTGCTTACCCTAAGTCAAGGACTTGTGGTGTCCTGTGCTCTGCCAGCAAGGAGGTGCTCAAGAGCTGGGAAAGAGTACAGCCAGGAGAGCCGGCCCGAGCTGGCCATGCCACAGATAATCATGCTTAATTTATAAACTGGGGGGAGTTGGCCAGCAGGTGCTGACCACTACTTGGGGATGGGCTGGGTGTTGGTCATCAAGTGATGAGTGACTGTAATGGGGCATCACTTGGTTCTCTGCATGTGAGAGCAAGTTGAGGGCAATTTCCTATTGTTTTTTACTTTGGAGAAGAGACTGACCCACATCTGGCTACATTCTCATTTCAGGGATTTGAAGAGAACAGTAAGGTCCCTCCTCAGCCTCCCTCAGCATCTCCCTCAGCAGCTCCTCCCATCTCCCAGCAGCTCCCTTAGCAGCTTCTCATCAGATGTGTGCTCCAGACCCTACCCCAACTCTGTTGCCCTTCCCTCTGCTCCAGCACCTCAATGTCTGTCTTATACTGAGGAGCCCAGAACTGAATTGAGCACACATTCAAGATGTGGCCTCACCAGATATATGTATTTTTATATGTGTGTGTGACCCTTACTGTATATATTGTTTTCATAAGGTAAAAACAAAAATTGGAAAGTGCCTGGGGAAAAAAAATGGGAGTAAAGTATGCTTTGGCAGATTTCTGTCTCATATAGTATTTTATTTTGTGTTTAGAATCTATAAATACGTAATTCTAAATGTGTGCAAAAATGCGTAATTCTAAATGTGTGTACCTTATATTATACATACAATTTTCTATTCCATTAATAATGCAGAGTGTTCTACAGAAAGTGCAGATATAAAAGAACAGTGCTAAGTATAGTTAATAACTGAAGTGTAACTTGAATATTCTCCTTTATTAAAACTCAGAACTGCCATCCTGAGGGTGGCTTTTGAATTAGCAGAACCAAAACCTTCTGTTTTATTTGACCACATTTTGAGCTGAAAATAAACAAGGTGATGACATTAAAATCCTGAAAGCAGCAGCAGTGTTCCAGCATCCTACCATGACCCTTGTGGTTTATGGTTTGCAATCCACATGGAGGTTTAGATCCAACACAATTAAAAAAGTCAAGTAGTCCCACTCCTGAATGAGAGGTGGCAGTTATCACTGCCTTTCAGGATGTGTATAATTATGATAGTCTGCTGTTATAATTATGAAATGTGTTCCTGAGAATGTGTTGCATTCTCCAAAGAGCCCTTTCACCATGGGATCGTGTTTAAAAGCCCAGAGGCTCCTTCTGATTGCTTTGCTTCTGCACAGACTTAATTTATATGTTTGTAGGCAGAGAACTATATGAAAGCTTTATTTTGAGGTGATGCTCTGCAACTGTGCTTTATTTTTTTTGGTTGTTTTTTTAGCAGCACAGTTCCAAACTTGGAGGAGAATCCATCTTTCATGAAACATGAGGTTGTTAAATTCTCTTGTTATGGTGTTGTTGTTTTCCTCACATCAGTCATTTTTCTCTGCAGAAGCTGAAGATAAGATGTAGTTTGTATCTTCTCTCACAAATGGCTGCAGAGCTGTTTTGAATCGTCCCCCATTGCATAATGCAGTTAAAACCTTATGGATATATGTGGGGAAAAAAAAAAGCACTTGAAATTTCCAACATAAAACTAATGTGTCAAAGAAAATGGGCTTTTTTTTTTCTTAGTAAAGTAGTTAATTCTTTTGGTAGTATAATTATGTCACATTTGTTCAGTAGCACGTATTAAGCAAGCCTGTGTAACCTTGGTGCCCCTAAACATGTTTCACTGCTTGTATTTGCTGAGTGCTCAGAGCAGAGGCATAAAATACTAAGTATGTTGAGCTCAAATAGTAAATATTCAAACTGAAGCATGGTGCATCATTAATTAAAATTAATGACATTTGCATTTTAAATGGCTGCATTTGTGTGTTGGTGCTGTCTGGCCATTAGAAGGATGTTGTCTGTCTCAGCACAGCCCTTTGCTGCATGGTGGGGGAGGCTGGGAGGGTCCCCTGGGCTGCATCTTGTCCTGTATCAGTGAGATACTTGTTCCTGGTTGAGGCTGTCTCTGAACAAAGATACATTGAGTGCAAGCAAGAATAAATTTGTGCGAATAATATACTTTATACACCGTGTCACTCTAGTGTTCAGCATGATCCCAATCTATTTATAATCCATGAAAATGATATAGTGATATTCAATATTGTATGGATTCAGCCAGCTTTTTGTAAGATGAGTAGTAAATTTATGTGATGTTCTTTAACATCCCTCTTTCCAAATGCCTAAGAGCCAGTATCTTATCTATGCCTTATGTAGAAGCACAATCACAAAAGGACAACTGTTTCTGGAATAATGAGTCTGTTTATGCATCCATCTCACTGCCAGGTTCTTCTGTCTCCTAGAGCAATCCAGTAATATTTGTATGTCAGCAAACCTTTTGAAATAGTGATTCGTGCATAAATTTATTAGAAAACCAAATCAGTTCATCCATCCCAAAACTACCAAAACTTGTGATGAGCCACTTGCCCAGGCACTAGGAAGTTCACAAAATCTGTAGTTTTCACATAGTGACTAGAAATCAGCAATTCAGTTCTTTGACTAGCATTTCATTAATTTAAGAAATCAGCTAGTATTCTGTTTTTCATATACTTAATCTATCATTTCATAGCAAGTAATACCAAATTTTAAAAATATTATTTATGAACTTTGTAATTGAATTCTAGTTAGCCTCGCAGGGCAATTTGATGCTGGAATAATATACAAAATATAAAATAAAGTAATAAGAGTAATCTAGAAAAAGAAAATCACTAATGTACCATAGTAAAACATAGAACTTCTTTAAAATGTGTGCAGTTTTAATGTACTGTCCTGGTTAAAAACAGGTTTCCAATTTAGTTACAAGTCAGTGTGTTTTAATGATTACCAACCATTGGACTGAAACTTACTTTCGAAAAATAACTAAAAAGTACAGCTGCAAAGCAAGATTAGATTTGATTAATTAAATTAATGTTTCCTGCTTGCTGATTTAAATCATGATTAGATGGAGTGATTTAAGTCTCTTTTATTTATATCATATTGTGCAGTGTGGAGACTTGCAATCCAAGTCCAGAGATGTTATTTCCTGTTCCAGAATCACAGAACTGCCTCTAGTTAACCACGATTAAGTTTTAGAGTCCTCTTGTCTTCACTAGTTCAGGAATTTTGTTTTTCTCCCTCTGCTTAAAAACAAAGTACATTGATATCACAAGATGCCTAATTATTGTTTCCTTTGGCCTCTTTATGCAGCCTACATACTGCTGGGTTTGGTGGGGTATTTTTGTTTGTTTGGTTGTTTTTTTTTGTCGGTTTTTTTTTTATTTGTTGTTTTTTTTTTGTTGTTGTTGTTTTTTGTTTTGTTTTGTTTTTTGTTTTTTTGGGTTTTTGTTTTGTTTTGTTTTGTTTTTTTTTTTTTTGTCTGAAATTTCTCTTGTTTTACTTGTCCTTGCCCACTGCAATGGCACCTTCTTCGACAATTCTTGCCAGCACTTGGAGCAGGGCACTATGGATAGATGTTAATACTGGAGCTGCTGTGCTTAAGGAACTGCTCTCATCAGCAGACCCTGGTGGTGTATATCAGATGCTCTTGACTGATGACAACACAAAAATCACCATAGGGTAGTTTAAAGTTTACATGATTTCCTTTGCATTGGCAGGGGAGGAGCACGCACACAGTTCCTCGTGATAAATCTGTAACGTGCAGTAATTTTGATTGCACTGACCTTGCCTATGGCTGGCTGTTTGTGTGTCTGGAGGTTAAGTGTGGCTTAGTATGGTATGGTGTGACTTAGTATGATAAGACTTTGTGTGAACTTTTCAGTTTCATTTAAGGGAATAGTCTTGTGCAGCTGGAGAGTAGCTGTAGTCACGGCAAACAGAAGGCATGAAAGCTTTCACTGTAACCTGGAGGTTAATCTCCATCACACCATTACAGAAAATACAAGAGATCATAATGAAATCTTCAGGTTTTTTGAATATCACTTGCCTAAAGCCTGAAGGAATAAATACGAGAAGCTCTCTAACTGATATTAAAAAGAGAAAATGTGGACATTTTGTTCACTCAAACATCCAAGGTTATTTTTTTTCGTTTTTGAAACATTAATATTCTTCTGATAAGTGTAATGCAAAGGGAATGTAAAATGCAGTGTCCTCTTCTCTTTGTGCTTCTGTTTCAAAGAGCAGAAATGGCACTTCTGAGGCTAAGAATGTTCAGAATGTTGTCCTCTCATCACATAATTATGCAGAGCAGTTTCATAGAATGGCTGGAGTTTGGTCCTAGAAGTCTTTTAGTGAGATCCCGCCTTAGTGAGTAATAAATGGTGTCTCCTCAAGGAAATGGGATTTTTTAAAGGAAAAAGGAAGCAAATCCAAAGACTTGGAGCTCAAAGAACAAAAATTATTTTGTCAGTGTCCCTAAATTAACCAAGTGACTGACCTACGCTTTAAAGGATTTTTACATTAGGATCAGAAAGGATTGTGTCATTCTCCTTCAGCTCAAGAACTTGTGTATCCTCTCATACATCCCTAATGTACTAGAGATTCCTATGACCTTCAGAAACTCTAGAGGTGTGAAGTAGAACCATTTGGAAAAAGAAAATGTATTTGCTGTTACTATCACTGTTACATTTGGTAAGATAAAAGTTGTAAGTGATACCAGGTTTTATGCTTAGAATGGAAAATAATTCCATTCTTCTGATATAAAGTTAAAACCACTGTTCTCCTCCATGGAGGCAAGTTTTCCATCTACAGGTGCCTTGCATCTCCATAGGAAGTATGCAGCACTGGGCACTGTTGGAAGTATAATACCAGATTATTCTCAATCAACCACTCATTTCTTTCAAATAACCATGTTAGTGTCCTAAAAATTATATGAGGGAGATAACATCCAACAAAACAGATAAACTGAGAGGAAAAAATAATAAAGGATTTAATTATATGGGTTACTTAAATTAAAAATGTTCATACATTGGAATGCAGGGCTCATCCATTATAAGACATATACACAGATTTTGGCTGTTGATATTTAGAAGTCCTTGGGGCTCACTCCCAACAGAGATCACAAAAGCATTAGTTTGTGAAATAGGAACTAATTGCATAGAAGAGAGGGATTGGGGGCTTTTTTGATCTTGCTTTACTGTTGGAAGTTATAACCTTACATCACGGACTTTTCCATGCAACCTCAGTTGCTTTCATCATAGATCTATCAGAGTGTAGCTGTCATTTTTCTGTGGCAGTGGCTAATGTTCAACATTCCAGAAAATGGACAGGAATGTATGTGTTCACCCTACTCTTTCATCAAGGATTGTCTTTTTATTTATGGCTAATCTCAGTGTGTTTCTGTTTTGATTATTGACTGCAGTTCACGCAAGAGAAAGCTGCAGAAACCCAACAGCCAGATGGAGTTTCGTTTTCTTATTAGTGGAGGAGCTTGGATGTCTGTATGTTTATTTAATAGTACCAGTGGCAGAAATTGAACTGTTCTGGCCTTAACACATCAAGTTACTTCTGCCCATTACTTATCTGTTGCATGTGCTAGGAGCTCTTAAAATGTGAAGAGTAGAAATGAATGCTCCTGTGAGTAGGGATTCTGATTGTATATTATGTTTTAAGTGCTATAGAATACTTCAAGATGAAAGATGATACATGAATAGCCACATGAGATTGATTGTTAACCTTAAGCATTAGGCCAAAAATACCTTGATTTCCTGGAACCACAAATCTTGGCAGAATCACCTCAGTGTTTATCCTTTCCTTTTATGTAGATGAAAGACTACCCATTTTATTGTGTTTTATTCTCTCGGAATGAGATCTTAATGACTGAGACCCAATCTGATATACGTAGCCATTACATTCCATTACCACTTTCTGTAACAGTGGAAATTTGCCAAATCACTTTAGACAGAATTTTGTCTTGCATGATGCTCTGCTTACTAATTGCCTACAGCCTTCAGGGCTGTAGTAGCTATCCATCAGGGGAATGCCTGTCTGGCAGTACACATCCCATTGAGTGACACTGAGGTTCTGATCATCGCTGCGGGCTCCCTTCTTCTGAAGGACATGCTTGAAGGTGTCAGAACTAGACGTTGTTTCCAGGCTTTCTGGATTCCTCTGCCATAAATGGATTCTTCACTTTAACTTTGTTGCATTATTGATAGATTTCCTAAAGGAAGCTCAAGAAAATGTCCCTTGTGAGTCAAAGGTTTTACCTATTTATGAAAACCTGCTTTCTAGAGTGTCTTGGAAATTGTTAGCCTTGCCATACTTCAATGTAATGCATTAGAGGCAATTTTGGTGAAAACAAATATATAAAAGGACCCCAGCATGCTGGTCTTACATGACCACTTAGTCATATCTTTTGCAGTCTCCAGCAAAGTTCCTTGGTGAATGTTGTATTTCCAAGTCATTGTCTCTGAGACCTTGAAAGTTTTGATGCTTTTTTTCCTTTTTTTTTTTTTTTTTTTAAGTAGAGAAAATAACCACATTTGCATGTCTGTGATTTACCCCTTTTAGCCTTGCTATTTCAGACTGTCAGTATGTGATTTTGAAGCTGCTAGGTTTTTGCTAGGGCTGATTTAGGTCATCTTCAACAAGATTAATTTTCTAGTAGTTTGCTTCAAAGGGCAGAAATAGCCATCAGTGTGTCTTCTCATTTGATACTTTCTGGAAAAGGGCAGACTCATTTCCACCATTTGCTCAAAGTGGTCTCCAACAGTAAAGCTCCTGTTAGAATATTATTTATGGAACACAGAAGTATTTCAAAGTCCAACCTGATTAACTAAAGTGGCTCTTCTCTGTAATCCATTACTCTAAGCTGATGTTTGATAGATGGATGGTTATTGCCCTGTTTGTGTTTAAGCAGTTATTTCTCCTGTTGTAAATTTGCTGTCAGTGTTATTTCCAGCTTCTGGAAAGCTAGCCTAACCTTTTTAGAAAACTGAGTGTTTTGAAATGTTAAAATACAAAATGTGTTCCATGTTCATGAAAAGAATAAGAAAAAACCAATATGAAGATTAATAGTTCTGTTTTTATTTAAAAGACATGTAGGTGTGATACTTGGGGACATGGTTTTCTGATGGACTTGGCAATGCTGGGTTAATGGTTGAACTCAATGATCTTAGAGGTCCTAAGTGATTTGACTTTTCTAAATACAGCTAAAATCTTCCCTAACCACTGATGGTAGAGGGGCAGTGTGGCACTGGCTGTCCTTACTATAGTTTTAGTAGCAGTAAAGTAGTGAAAATAGAGTCATATTATAGGTGGTTACTTTTACCCCCTCAGAGAGATGTTTGCTGTAAGGAGTAGTGGAAATCAGATGTGTCCTTGAAATTCATTTTGTTTGCACCCCACTTCGGAACTGGATATTGTTTTTCAGATCTTTCTGCAAGGATGATAAATGCTTTATTGTTGTGGTAGTCATTGGTCTTTCCTCTGAAGAGAAAATACTGTTACCCATTCAGCCCAGAGGAGACACAATTTTAGGGCCTGGTGGCAATATTTCAAAAAATACATAGAGTACACAACAAAAGAACAGAATGCTTGGTATCAATTCTCTGTATTGCATGAATTTTCTTTGTCATCTCTGCAAGCTAGGGACATGTTTGTAAAGCAGTTTCTTTTCTGCAGTAGAAAAAATAGATGTCTTAGAAATTTTCTTCTCTTCTCCTGAGACCACCTCAGGATTGTTATATATGTTGTTCTCCCTAAACCGTGTGCCTGAGTCTGTGAAGCTGCCAAATTCATATTTTTTTGCTGCCTAACACTTTAGTCTCCTTTCTTTTTGTTCTATCCCTCAGGGTCCCAAGTATCTGTGCACAGCAGTGCAGCAAAGTTGACTGTGTTCTTGTCCAGCACTTTATACTTTTACTTGTCCAGCTTTTATACTGTCTTCATCATGGCTCCTTGCAAACCACAGCACCTGCATGAACTGGATAAAGGCTTGTGCAGGCACTACCTCCTGTGCTGGAAAACCAAACTGACACTGCTGCTGTGGTTAACACAGTGTTTGTTGTCTTTCTATGAGTCATTCCATTTAGAAATAGTAATCAGAGAAGTGTTCTTCCAGGCATGGTGGGCCATTGCAGGAACTTTGGCATCTATGCTTACTAAAAGGTCCTTCAGGTCTCATATTTCTAAAGTAGTGATGAATTCAGTTTTAAAAGTGTGTTAATTTTAATTTGAAAGTCTACTTACCTCACTGATAGTAGAGCCTTATAGTAGAGGAATCTTTGAGAAAACTGTAATGCTACTTAAAGATTAGTTCACCTTTTGGCCTCAAATGTGCAAGATTACCAAACTGAAATGGATATGGAGTTTGTATTAGAATTTCTAAAAATCAAGCCACTTACCTAAATGCCTAGATAAGGCTTAAAATGTCTGAATTTTATCCAGGCAACCCAATTAAAAGAGGCTAATACAGGCGTGCTTGTAGAAGCAGACATTCATAGAAGACTCGTGTGCCTAGATGACTGCTCAGCTTCTAAAGAACTCGGAAAGCCTTGGAATTACAGACTGATTTTTGCCTTTCTGGAGGACTGGTGGTTAATTGCACCATTCTGTTGTCTTTCTAAAATTGAAATACATCTATTTCAGTTTGCAGTGATAAATCTGATAATAAAATTGTAATTGCAAAAGCAATTTGTTGGAGCAGCAATTAGCAGTGGAACAACTGCTTCGTTAACATACAGATGCAGGGTAATGGCTACTGAATCAAATGGGACTTGGTGAACTCTCTGGTGAAGAGGTTCCCCCTGACACTTGTACATTTTCCTTTCTCTGAGCATTGTTTTCTGTTGCTTAGGAACTTCACTTGCTTTAACACAACATTATTCAAATGTCTCTGATAGCCTTCTCAACATTATCCAAGTTTTTTCTGTTTGAAGTCAGAAGCAATTACATAGCTCATATCCAGCTGATTTACTGTGTCAAACTCCGTCACCTGCTCTGATGTCTGAATTCAAGAGTGATTAAAAATTCAAGTCGTTTGTTGAGTGAGGCCACTGATCCACAGGTTTATGCTGAGAGCTGTATTCAAGCCAGAGCTCTGAAAGCTTCCCTCAGCACCCACTGGTTGTCCTGGGCTGTGCAGGTAACTGTTGTCTGACACTATGGAACTATAGGTCTGGAAGTCTTGGTCATCACTTTCCAAATCTGATGCCATTACAGGTACCACCATTGTACATATCACCACAATTTCTGTTGAAACTCCTTCACAACTCGAAGACCTAAGTGGTTGTCGCAAAGTCTTTGACGTTTCTCCTTTTCATAAGAAAAGCTTCTCTTGGGTAGAAGTTTGGGGTGGAGGTTTATTTATTTTTATTAAAAATGATGGGGAAATCTGTAGTCCCACTGGCAGACTCTTCTATCAGTCAGTGGACACCGGACTACAAGGTTCAGTTTTCAACAGTGCTGAGTAGCCTGTAAATGGCCATTGGAAGGGCTGAAACCTCAGCTTTCCAGCACTGCTGATATTAGCCCACCTTCTAGAGACCTGCTCTGGAAAGGCTGGGTCACTCTTACCTCATGTAAGGAAGTTTCCTCTCTAGCCGATAATTTGATATTTCTTGAATGTATAAACAGCTGCATGGTTTTTGAGTTTCTCCTTTCCAGCTGATCTATCATTTAGTCCTCTGGTTTTTTCCACTCTTGAAATCTCTTTCCCAGATGTGTGGCAACACTGAAATCACTGGTGTGATTAGGGTAACAATACATGCTTGTATTGTCTGAAGGCAGTAATATCAGTAGAAATTTATACTGAAAACCATTGAAATAAGAACATGATAATCTGGCAGCCTGTTTACCATAGCATCATCATTATTGTAAGGTGTTGTCATGTTACAGTGACCAGCAGATAGCCTTCTGAACAGAGCAGAGTATTTATTTAAAAATTGGTGATATCTCCCTAGGAGAGATTTCTCTTTTGCAGTCCATTGCTATGCTCAGCCAAAGGGATAGTGAGTAGAAATCTCAGGAAAGCCTAAAATCCACATTTTCAAAGGTGTTACTTGGTGCTTATGGTGCAGTCTTAGGCACTGAATGCCAACGTATGCACTGAAGTCTACACACTTAGTTCTGATACTCCTGGACCTAGCTGGGAACTGCTAAATATGCAAAACACTGCCACAGCATCACTGTAACACATCACAGACTTAGTGATACACTTCTGGGCACTGTCACATCTCACCTCTGCTCTCAGAGCACCAGTCCAGTCCAGTTCAGAAGACTGTGACAGTACAGGTCACAAACGGGTAACACCAACAATGGTTGACAATGTGGATGCACAGGTATCACCTCAAATATATATGGTGCAGGACCACATTTTGATTTACATGGCATTACTTCTTAGACAATAACAGAGCACATCAAGGTGATGATGACACTATTAATATTTCTGTAAACAGAGGTTTAATTTCATATTTATAACAGTCTCAGGACTTCAGTACTTGTTCCTCAATCAGCACCATTTTGCAGTTAGCAGTAAGAGCCAAGAGGAGTTCAGTCTCCCACCTTGTATTAGGTGTGAAATCTGATCAATCTTCCTTTCCTAGCAGTGTGTGGAGCAGGGCCATGCTCACGCTTGCTATTCCACTGTAATAACATCCATGAGGCAGACTGCTCGCTGCAATTTCTTTGGAAGTGACATGCCAGCTTAATAAAAGGTAGCAATTTCAGACACATGGTGATAATAGCTTTTGCTTGTGGGCTCTAAGGAGGCATTAAGTGGTGAGGTTTTGGTCTTTTCTTACAGCAAGAAACAAATGTATCTTAAAAATAACTCCAACATCAAATATTGGTGAAGTGCAAAGGCAGCTTTCAGCAGGCTGCGGAATGCAGGCTGCTGACAGCTACAGCTTTTCAATACCACAAAGATACTTTAAATGCAATGTCATAGGTAGATCTCAAGGGCAGGAGTGAAGTCCTTGACACACACTGCCATGGTAAGAGTAGGAAAGCAGGTGTGATAGGAAATTGGTTGTCAGAAGAGCAGTGTCAGTCTGTTAGGGCTTGGTTTGGAGCTCGGTGAGGCTGTGGGTTTGGGTAGTTCACCAGAACATACGAGAGACGATGCTGCAAATCTACGCTGCTTTGGCAGGACTTTGAAGGAGACACCAGGGCCATCTCCACTATCACAAAACCAGAGGTGTTTTCTTATTTTTCCCCAGACAGCTATCATACAGTGGTTTCTTTCTGTAAAAGCATCGCTGGTGACAACCTCCCCGTGCTCCTTGTTAGCACTCTAACCAGCAGTCACCCTCCATACGTCCACAGCAGCCAAAAGACCTTTTCACCACTTCTGCACAGGGATAAATTGCACAGGTTGTCCTGCAGATAAAATATATGACTTCCTGGCTTAATTGTCATTAGTACTCAGTGCAGGGGTCCCCTGACAACAGCTTTGAAAAGGTTCAAGAGTATGAACTGAGGGTGAGGGATGAGCAGTGTTGCATAAATGACTTAGGGTGATTTGCATCCTACCCTCAATTCCCAGCTTTCTCTACTGATACATCCAACAGAAAGTGTCTTCTGGAGCCCCAATAGCTGTTGCTGTGTAACGTCTGCAGGCTTTCCGCTTACTACACCTCTCAACACCATTTATCAGTGGTGAAAGGTGACATTAATTCATGTGGTAACCATCTTCAACACTTCTCTAAGCCTGGGCTCACCACCAAAAATGACACCACAGGCTACTGAAATCAGCACAGTAGAAATTTGCCTCCATTGCCCTGTCAGTGTGCGCCCTTGGAAAAGCTCAATCGGCAGCAGTGGGAGCCAGTCTGTTCCTGTGAAATCTAGCAGCCAAATGCCCTGGGACACTCTTGACTCCCTGGTATTCTTTGAAGTAACCAGTGATGCCGGGAGTCCCTGTGGAGAGCACCATGCTGTCTTGCACTCCCACAGTAGCACCGGAGACATCTCCCCTATGCTCTGCTATAGGGCGTCCCACATCCGGGTGTGCATGGACGCCTCCTGTTCCCACTCTTGCAGAGCTCCTGGAGCTATTGCAGCCGTTGTGAAGGGGAGAACAGATATTAGCAAGAACCTGTGAGCGTTCACTGCCTGGCCACACACAAACAGCACAAAGAAACACCATCTGACCAGGCGGTGCCTGTGGAGAAGTGTGAAATTCCTCTTCGTCAGGAGCCCAATCTGTTCCCAAGACAATTATCAGCTTTTCATACTCCCTTTGGTCTTGGCTCCTCACAAGCGGATGGGCAGATCCCAAAGCACATACACACCTGCTAGCTTGATCCCTTGGAGATGACCTTCCATCTCAATGAGGGGAGGTTTGCCCCAGCTCCGCTTGGGCTATGGAGATCAGGAATCCTCTATCACAGCAGATGACGTTTACCAGAAGAGAGGTGAATTCTGAAAATTTCTATCTAAATTGTGGTTAATAGATGACGTTTACCAGAAGAGAGGTGAATTTTGAAAATTTCAATCTAAATTGTGGTTAATAGATAAAACATCTGAAACTACTTTAGACTGTTAGGGTAGGCACATTCTGCTCCGTGGCATGGGAATGCCATTTGACTTTTCAGTTGTTGTGAACTGGGCAGCGTGTGGCATCTCTCTGTTCCTCTCGTTATGTTGCATATCTGCCAAAGGCATTTCTCACTCCTCCTTTGGTGGCAACTGGTACATTAGCTAAATTCACTTCTTCCAGCAGATGGTGATGCTGCTGCCCCGTCTGTAAATGTGCTCTGCCTCAACAGCTCCTATCACTCCTTCTCTTCTCTTCTACTTGATATTCAGGCTGGGGGTTTCCAAGGGATTTTCTTACATCAATTTTTATGTGACACCTTTTCATTGGACTTGTGATCAAAAGAAAATGTCAGGCTCATTTTCTCAGCAAGTGTCATGGTAATGCGAGAAATCTACGCTAAACTTTAGGGGAAACATTTTAACCATAAGGACGGCTAAGCTGTCCATTTCAGTAATGAAATGTGAAGTGCCATGAAACATACTCAGGAGCAGTTGAGTAGTTAGAGAATATTTGGAGTAGTAAGAGTAGTAAAGAGAATTTCTGTTGGGAAAGGATTAGATATTGCTGATCTGTCTTTGGGGCCCTGAGATGGACAAAACTGCTTAAAGTTGTTCTTGTCCTGTCTTCATATTCTCTTATTAAATTTGTTAATTAATGGGTTGTTCTGAACATACTGTGCGCCCTGGATGCAGGTGTCTGAGCAATGAAATGTGTAATATAAAGGAGGTCATTGTAAGGTGTGTTTTAAGAGGTAGTGATGAACTTGCATATATGAGATCAGGGAGGGCTATCTATCTATCTATCTATCTATCTATCTATCTATCTATCTATCTATCTCTATCCATCTGTCCATCCGTCCATCTATCTGTCTTATTTAGCGCATCACAAGATCTGTCTATCCCTGTCTCTGGGCTCAGTAGACTAAGCATGCAAATTGAACCCCAAACTCATACAGATGCAAGGCTTTTTACTCTGCCTGATGCTTGGGAAGAGGGTTTCAGTAAGGATTTTTTAGGATGACTGAGACAATACTTGACCTAAGCTGTGTCATAAGTGGTGTGCTTTTACAGCTGCTGGGATGATGAATATCTGAATCTGTGCCTTTTCAAAGACAAGAGTAACTGGAATGGGAAGTTTTTAAAGGTGGTATTAATAGACCTTGAGAAAGACACTAGAGATTTCTGAAGAGAAATGGCTATTTTTGTTAATAAAGGAGCTCCTGGGAAGTCTTAAAAGAAGAGAATCCAGCCTTGCCAGCATCTCTGGCAAAGCCTTTTGAAAGAAAACAGCCTTACTACTGACTTGCTTGTTGCCAGACACTGGAATCTCCTGTATTTCTACCAGGCCCAGCAAATAGGGCATCTTTAATTTTTTCGGTGTTAAGAAGTGAGTCCAGACATTCTGAGATGCAGCATATAATTTAGTAACTCCTACACAGCTAGCAAGCCTTTCATTGTTAAATTGTAAAAATAGAGATCAATAAATAACAAATATTCCCAAGTATGGAACATTTGTAGGCCACTGAGTATCAGGAGCCATGCAACTGATCCTGTGTAAGTATTAAATTCGCTGGTTCTATTCTTGATAGAAGTGAATACTCAAGTGCATTATTAAATTTGCTTTTATTCCTGGGAAACCCTCTCTGATTTTATAATCAGTGATGTTTCTGTGCTTGTGTTGAAGTGCCCATGGCCAGAATTTACAAACAATATTTGAAAGTGACACTGGAAGTTTTGTTCATATGTGTTAATTTTTAATATTATTTATTGTTAGTTTATTTTTGTTTGCTGTTTTTGCATAAATATATACTGGAATTATATAAATAAAACTGTAGTATGGCCTTTTCCTCCCCAGTACTGATGGTCAGATCTGGAAAGCTGCTGATTTAAGTAAGATTACTTTTCACAATCCCTACAATGAAATCTCCTCATCATCCTTCTGTAAGGATGTGTGTTCTGAAGCACAGATAGTTTACTGAAATGTTGACTTAGCATTTACATGAGGGTGTTTTTACTCAAGAAGTAGGGTAGTTTCAGCATCACTATAAAACTGAAGTGAGTTGGCCAGTCCCAGATGACAAGTTTTGTGTCGTCAGTGACTGTTTTGGATTACTGAAGGTAGCACAAGCCATGTGAGAGGCCTGAGTGAGAGTAAAACCCTTGGACCTGGTCTCAAGAAATCCCTGCTAGGATCCCTATTGCTCCAGGATGTTCATGGCTTAGGGGCCTGCACATCACGTAATGCTTTGCTGCAGTCTCAACCTACTTCGTAGAAGGGGGGTAGCCTTGTGTAGACACTGTGGTTGGAAGTTGTTATGGGCTGCATAGTGTTAGACTGAGTTCATCTGCTTGGACAATCTTCCACCTGGTTGTCTGGTCTGCAAGCCTCAGTTTCCATCCAGGTCCTGCTGGGAGCACAAAATTTCATCCCTGCCACTCACCAGATGTTGACTGTTTTCATCTACCCTTGGTCTTAGTTTGGATATGAAATTAATTTGGGCTCAAGGGGAAGGTTTGATGCCCCATTTTGATACAGCTCTCAAGCAGTTATAGTGACAAGTTTGTTATGACAGCATTCACAGCTCTGAGTTCCAACTACAATGGAGTGAGGCATGTGACAAGGTAAATCAGGTCAGTGGTTTGAAGGCACTGACAAATTACAGTATTCAAGTCATTATATCCAGGCTGTACGTCTAGGTCAGTAACAGTGAGAATGATCAAATCTGCATTTCATGTGGTTGTGCCTTGTGGTAAGGTTGTTGTGCTCTTAGCAGGTGTTTGCAGACTTTAGGTGTTAGCAGTTGGATTAATTTTGCTTTATCACATTACAGTTTTGGTTTAGATTTTCTTGATCTAGATGAACATTCTGATTACTCCCGGGAATTTTATTTAATAGGAATCTGCAATTCTAACTGTCACTGAACACAAATTGTGAGACCTCTTAAATTTTATAATTCACTGACATTTCCTAAAAACTGCTTTTAGTTGGAAACAGTTTCCAAATTTCCAAATTTTGTATCCAACAGTTCCCCAAGCGTCTGTTTCCAGAACAGCTATGTTGCCGAGCCTGTTGGAGAATTAATGTCACCTAGTTTTTGAAATGTAGTAATAGTGGTATTTATGTTTGAGCTTGTTCCCCAGGATTCCCTAAATGCTTACTGAAAACAAACAAGACCCAAGTGAGTCATCTGTGGGAGAATATTCCTCATTGACTGCAAACTTACGGGGGGTTGCTAAGCAAGCTGCAGAGATCTGCACTGTACGTGCCTTCTTTTGGTTTGAGGGCTTCTGCCCTCTGTCTCTCGTGAACCATCGGATGCAAACCTTGTCCTTGTAGTCCCTCATCTCATTTGAGCTCCCTTTCTAGGTCTCTTCTTCTAAAACATCTTGGCTGTTCAGCTTCACATTGGATATTCTCTAAGGAACAGCTTTCTTCTTTCTGCTTATCCTGAGCCCTTTCTTTCTGCCTATGTCATTTCCAGCTGCTTCTCTCAATGTCACATTTGTTATTTAATTTGGAGCTGTAACACTGAAAGAAACTTGTATTGTGTTTGGATATATGGGAGATAAGGCTACTCTGAACAAATACTATTTGTAGGCCTTGTCTGCAGCAAATGTTCTGCTACTTTTTGCTCAGATGTCTGTGATTCTTTGTTCCCACTGCAGTACTTGGGATTGCACAGTCACAGGCACACAGTTTATGAAGACACGTGAGGATGAAACCACAGGAGGGTATTGTCGAAGTCACAATAAGCAGTTTCTTAATGCTAACCTTGTTGGTTAGGAAAATAGAAGAATAACTGTTCCCTTTGAAAATGTAGTTCATCAGCAGAATTCTTCAGTGTCCTTTTCACAGTTTCCTCAGAGTTGTCAGTGGGTTTTCATAAGTGAACTGCAAATAGTCTATAGTATTAAATATTTAATCACAGTAAGGTACAGCGTATTCATCAGTCTGTAGAGTGAGCTTGTCAAAAGGCTCCTTGTTTTTTGTCTTCAAGTCAAGTCACATATTTTTAATACAAATCTGTTGTGTCTGTTATGTGGACTTAAATTGCTGCTTTGCTTGCAGAACTAGAAAAAGAAGAAACTAAAGCTGTTGGGGCTTTAAGTGAATTTTAAATACCTTCAGCAGGGATGTAGGGTGAGGAGTTGTATCCACATAATAAACGTTTAGTGTGAAACTTAAGAATGTAAAAGCATTTGTATGGCATGTTGACTGATCATGGTAAGCTTTATTCCACCTTTGGTACTTTATTCCTTGTGAAAAAGGTGGCTTTATTTCCCATTAGAAGCACCCTTCGTGAATCTCATGCCATTTAGGCATTTAGAAGTTTTTACTGTTCATTTTTTCAGGCACTGGACAATCAGAATTAGAAGTAACGTGAGATAATTGAGCCTGTGGTGCTTGTGGCCTTAAGGTATGGAACTTGATAGGAAACCAGCTAATGAGAATATCTACAGTTGTACTAGATAGGATAAGGAGAAAAATACCCAAGAATTATAAACCCTCATGCTTTAGAGCCAGCCCTTAATTGTGAGGGAGGTAGGAAGAAACTTCCACAGTGCACAGTATTTTGATGTCTTCTTGTAACTTCTTCAAGAACATCTGGTACTCATCCATGTTAAAGTGAAGGTGGTAGAATTAAGAATTGCTCAGGGCACCAGTCAGATATCATAAATTTAAAGATGAAGATGCCGATTGCACATTATTTGGCAGCTATATGGAGCATTAGTTTAATATGTGGCTATGAGTTTTCTTAATTAGTCAGCGGAGGAACGACTCCCCTTCCTTGGGGAAAAGATTTGTGAAAAATAAATGGTATAGGACTGGAAGCAGAAAATCAGATACATGTTTGAACCAACAGATGTAATAGTAATCAGGATATAAATAAAATAGGAAGCAGGATGCACAAAGAAAGAAGCTCTAATGAAACCAGGTGTACCATATTACTGTTAAATAACCTAGTGGTTTAGGATTTCAGCTCACCTTTATGTCTGCATAGATCATGACTTTGGTATTGCTTCATAATTGTCTACGGTACCTGCCATGTCATGAGATAGGCTGGAACACATTTTGAAAGATTTTTTACCTTGAAGCATTTAGAAGCAATTTGTCCAGTCCCTGAAAGGCTAGATGCTTTCTATCCATCCCTTGACATGGTTATCTTCATAAAAGCAGAAATAGTGTTTAGGTCAGCCCCTCCTGTGCTGCTCATTCCTGTTACTGTTTCTAGAGCAGGAGTAAGCTGATGGTTTTCTTCACTTTAGATAAACCTGTTGTGAATTGATAGCAGCAGCGTGGGTTTTAGGTGGTGATTAAAGCACTGGTTAAATGGGTGCACTTTGCCGGCCTGAATAAATCCTTCAGCAGAGTATCTCTGTAATAATTCTAGTAATCACGTACCAGGGCAAGAGGTGGCCTAGAACAAACCTGCAGAGGACTGACCGGTTGTTATGTTGCCCTCTGAACAACATGAAACAGCAGGGGAAATGAAAGACTTGATTTTACCTTGTGATAGATGATTGTGGCTAGAGCTGGGGGCTGACCATCCGGTCCTCTGCTGCACAGCCTAATTACGAATTGAGAAGGCACTCATTGACCTCATCTCAAATGAAATTTGTCCCATATTCACAAAGGCTTCTTTTTACCTTAATCTATTTTTTAAAGGAAATCTTATAACCTTTTGACTTCAGGAGGAATAGGAAAATAGTCTTTTAATTGGAAAGTTTTCCCTTAAGTGTTCTCTGCTGGCAGCCCTCAGAAACCTCTTTTGATAGCTGATAAAGAGTATTCATTATTGCTTGATGATAATATTTATGATGAGAGTGAGATTGATGCAACACTAAAAATTAAGAGCATTGGAAGGGTCAGCACTGAAAATCGCATTAAGATTTTTCATTTAACTAGCATCCCTTTGGTTGTGACTCTTGTAAGTAACATAAATGACATAACAGACTTTTAGTTTAGGTATTTTGGGTAGGGAAAGGCCTAGATTCCCAGTTTAGCTGTTTTTCAGAACAGCTCTGAATTGATTGGTTTGGACTCTTTCTTCTATAAAAGCAGATTTTGCCTCTGCTTTGTCCTGTACCATCTCTTCCGAGAAGGAGATGTGATCTTGGCAATGCAGATTATAGTGAAATATTTTTTTAAGCAATGGAAAAAATAGAATTCCTTATAGTCCACTTACATAAAATATATTAACTCTGGGATTTGTGGGATCAGTTTCACAGATATTTTATGCACTTTATCTACAGCTGTTCATAACAGCGTACAGATCTTCCAGCAATTCACTTGGTCTAATTTACTTTAAATTCCATGAATCAACCTTGTGATAGTTTCCACAGTTGCACTCCTGTGTAATAAAGTATTCTGTAAATCACTGTATATGTACATATGCACGTGCATATTTTTACACATAGAATTCCAAATGTGTTCATACAAGTTATGAGTAACCAAAAGAACACATCTAATACAAGAATGAAAATCTCAGAATTTTTAAAATCTTAATTAATGCCTTTTCAGTGTAATCAAATGCAACAAGAGCTGCTTATCATTAGACCAATTATAACAAGAATCTAGATCACCAAATTTCAGTAAAGGGTCATTAGCAGTTCAGTAAAATTGTGTTCCCAAGTATCTGTCAAATTTTACATTTCCATTCTCTAATTAGGTTGAACTGTCAGCATCACATGCTCTTTGCAAGAGGAGTAGGATGTTGATGATGGGGATTTCCTTCTCCTGAGTTTTTGGTTCACTCAAAATTATTTTTTCTCCATCATTCAATATCACAGTAGTTCACAGGTTGTGCTTTCCTGTTGGTTCACGAGGTTACTTGAATCACAGTTACTTACTTTTGCCAGTCTTCTGTACAAACCATGATTTCTCTTTTGGAGCAGGAAAAGAATCTGCAATTGCACAAAGCTAAGCAGAACTGAAGTAATTAAAGGTAAATTAGGCAATGATGCAACTAAAACAACTTCAAAACCAAAAGGCAGTCAACAGGCAAATAAACACATCCAAATTTTACAGCTGGTCAAATGAGGCAGTAGACATCTGATGGTAGGGCCAGCAGCAAACATTTCTTGACTTTTGTAGGTGCAGCAAAAACCAACATAAAACCAATTCAAGACCAGACAAGGTTTTACAGGGTTTGGAGTCACATATAGCTCACACAGTTAATTGTTGTTGTAAAACATGAGATGTGGTACAAGCACCAGCATTTACCAACAGGGCTCTGGCTGGGCCATGGGGCTCCTGTGCGGGGTAGTCTGAACCCTACCATTCCCAGGACTGCAGGAAGGTGAGTTTGGGAAGAGCCAATTCACAACAAAAACATTTGTTTTTGCACTGAGAACCAGGTTCAGTTCTCTCCTGTGCCTGCAAGGTCTTCCTGCTCCCAGGAAGCATCCTGGCCACCAAGCTGTGTCCCACATTAGTCCATGGCTCTCACTGTGCTAAGTCCAGACAGAGGCTTCTCCAGCAGCATCACACCCAGGGTTTCATTACTGACCAAACCTCCCTCAGCCAATGGTGCTGGGTGTACAGCAGCTTTCCCACTGGCAGCAGGGCCTCAGTTGCTGAGGCTGCATCATGTTTATTCGAGGATTTGGATTCGAACAGCTCGCACCCCTCTCTTCCCTCAGGGCATAAAGAAGCCTGCAACAGACTGCAATATGTGTTATGGGGGTCTTGATGGAAATGAAGGCACGGTGAAACACAAATGTTCAAAGAAATGTCCTTCCCTGGCTCCAAAAGTGACTGGCAATGAAGCAGGAAGGGTAATAGAAAGGATTATGGCCCCTTTCCATGGATATATTGACATACATTCTGTGGTATTTTAACAGATTGAAAGCTCCTGAAGCTGGAGTGCAGACAGCATGCTCTGAGTAGCAGGCTACCCGTGGTTGTATGCTTTCATGTTTGGAGCACTTTCAAATACAAAGATCTATTGTCTTAAATTGTTGCACACAGATTACTGTATAGTCTAATATAATACAGATGTTCTTTTGAGATGGCACTGTCATGAAAGAGTAGGACTGTTAGGAACCTAAATTCTTTGGCAGCCCCTGGTTCTGTCTTAGACAATTCTCAGTTGAAAGTCTTTTCACATTATACTTTCATGCGTGAAGCACACAGTGTTACTTCACTGTTCTGGGCTTCACTGCATATTGCCAGGCATTTTTAGTGGAAAATGTTTGGAGAGGCTTGTGTAGCACTAGTCCTCTTCTTGTCTTTTGGCTTCAACTCAAGGGACACCTCCTGCTTCCTCGGGAGAGCTGGTCCTCAAGAGAGACAGTCTGTGGGTATGGAATGAGCACAGGCAGCCTCATCCTTCCAGTTAATGTTCCAGGTCCAGTATTGAAACGGGGGTGGTTTTTGACAGGGTGTGGATGGTCATAAAATAGCCTAAAACCAGCGTCTAACTGGAGGATAGAAATAAAACTGCTCTCAGACCGGTGGCAGCAGATGCCATCAGGCTTGTAACAGTTGGAGGGGAGTATGGGCCGAGTGAAGAGGAAGATTAGAGATGCTCCTCTTCTGACCAGAGCTGTGTAGTCAATCTGCTGAATTACAGCTTGATTTGATGAGAGATTTCACTGAAGCAAAGCTGATTTCTGCCTTCCAAAGTTCTAACCTTGGCATTAATTTTGAATTCTTGGAGGAATTTGAAGTAAGTAGGCAAGTGGTAGATTGACATATGAATGGAAAATCCTGGAGAGTTGGCAGAGTCGAATAACATCAAGTATCCTCTGTTGAAGTGTCAAGGAACTCTTGGTCAGGCAGAAACAAAAAAGTGCGATACATGGTGTGTAGGGAGCAGGGACTGAACCAAAGCATTTGTATTAGTACTAAAGCTTGTGGTGCTCTGGCTCCTGTATCAATACTCTATTCCCTTTAAATTTGCACTAAATGTCATTTCTCATGTCCGATTTGTTAAGAAGAACCCATACTTTGGACCACTGGAAAGACAGCACTGGTAGTTTTGGATTAGCAGCACGCTCTATTTGAGGCACAGCTTGGCCTCCCTGTCTCCTCTCAAGCTCAAAGTCCTGTGGAAACTCTGCTGAGTTTATCACTCTGTCATTTCTCTGAAGCAAATCAACTTGGCAAACAAAGCAAGAGTCTTTGTAATAACTGTGTCATCATCTCTCCTCCGAAGAGATCTCTTGAAGCAAATGTTTGTGACTGTGCTATTGTTTGGAATGCAAACCCAGTTTTTTCCTTAAGAGCTACAGGAGCCAGTAAGGCATGCACGAAGTTTATCCCTTAGTGTTGACAGAAGGAAAAGGATTTCGTGTTCATTCTTCCTGTTTAAGATAGGTTTGAGATTCTGCTTACATTTGATCAATTTGTTAGGCTAGGGGTGCAAATATTTCGAGGTTGGGGGGAGTATTGCAAACTGCACCTTGCTGCATTCCTGTATTTGAATGATTTTGGCACTGTAACAAGACAGAGAGAGTCTTTAAATACCTGGAAAAGCTGCTGACTTGGCTCTGTGCCAGCATCAAGAGCACATGCTGAGAGTTTGGCCAGGGGCCTCTTCCCAGATTGCAGGCTTAAATACATTTCCAGTCCAGAAAGGGCCATAAGCCTATAAACATCATCTGGGAACTTGCTTCTTAGAGGAGATTTCCGCAAAAAAGGTTAGGTACCAGGAAGATCCACAACTAAGGGAGGTGGTTTTCATCATTTAGATCATACTTAAAAAACATCTAAAGATTCTTTTTAACTGGAGTTTGGAAAACAGAATTTTCCCTGTCTTTACATCTCTAAGTTAATCTTTTACCTGTCCATTCTCAGAGTATTCTGAGAGTGACATATAGGCTTCTACATGGAACTGTGGAGATTAATGGATAGGATTTTGGAAGTGAACTTAAAGGAATGCTTGGGTATTTTTCTCCTTTTTCTAGCTGCCCCTCTGCCATAGTTAGCTAACACCATCCAAAAAGGTTAAAAAACACAAGAGGATCAAGGATGCAGCAAGTGCATGAAATATGATTATGCATACTGTGGTCATCAGGGAAAAAATAATCTTGTGTTGCTGGGGCTTCATAAGTTACTTTTTTTTCCTATGACTCCTCCATTCATTTTTGGATACATGGATTCTCTGACCACAGCTAAGCTCAGCTTGAGCAGAGGGAGGCATTAAAATGGCCCTCTGTCCTTCAGTCACCTGCTTTTTATCAGACTCTCAGGAACATGTATAGACAATTCTTTCTTCCTGTCAAATGAAGGTTAAAATCAGCTAAGACAGAAAAAACAATGTTACTGGGAAAGAATGACAGGCATCCATAATGTATTCACTTAATTCTCAATTCTGTGGGAGCAGAGTCTGCCTGAGGCTTGCAGCATGTCAGCAGGTGCAGCTTTTGATGGGCAAAGCTGCCCATCAAAATTCAGGAAGTCTCTTTAAGATGCACATATTTAGGAACTCCCTACCTGCCTGCATTCTTTGCAACTCATGAAGCTTTTATGCTGAGTAATTTAGTTCACCACCACTGCATCAGGAGAGTCTGATTGCCTGGCTTTTATCAAGGGGAAGAAGGGTGGCTTCCCAAGCAGTACCAGTTACATGTGGCATTAGAAGGTCGAGTACCACTGCTTAAGGTTCCCACAGGAGCCATTTGGCATCCAGCAGAGATTGCAGGAGAGAGGTGTAATGAGCCATATGGGTAGTAAGAACTTTTTGGGTGAGCTGCTACGTGGCTAAGCACTTATGCCAGCCCACATTAAGGCACATACCACAAAGCAGTTTGAGAAGGCATTTAAGCACGCTTCTAAAGCTAAGCATGTTCTTGAAAACAAGGAGACAAAACCATATGCACAGTGTGTTTCCCTGAATAAAAGCTTGAAAAAAGATCTGAAAACCAATGGCTGCAAAGGTTTAAATATAATCACCAACTTCAAGTTTAACATAGCTGCAGAAAAGACACATATTGTAATTTTCATTATCTGTGTTGTGTTTCCCTCTTGTTAGAAATTCATCCAGAGTCCAGAAGAGGCAGGATTTTGATCGGAAAATTGCAGGAAAGGCATCTCAAACCACAGCATTTTCAGTGACTCAGTGAGTTCAGAGTCACCTGTCACTCATGGGTCTGAGTTCTTTCTGTTTGACCCATTTTCCCAGTCCTGCACTGTGTTATATTGTGCAGCACATGTTCCAAACCCATGACCAAGGCAATTTCCTGCCACAGCTGTGGCTTTCAAGTCATTGTGCTGTGATTGCAAATCCCCCTGTCATCCAGAAAAACTGTCAAGTTGGCAAAATGCAGCAGCATCACTACTAATATCAGATCAAATTTGATATTTCAACCTCCACTGAAAAAATGGACTGTCAACTCAATTATTGTTTGGAGCAAAACACAACAGTACAGTTGGCTGCAAGCCATGCCATTATTGGGACAATTGAGTTTTATGCTGGGGAATAAAATATAGTTATCCTTAAGAGTGCCTGTCTGTGTGCACACTGCACTGCAGACCTCCACGTACCCAGCACACAAGTGCCAAGACTGTTTTCCTTAGTGTATCTGTCTGTCATGTGTCTATCCATATGCTTTAAAGACCCCATGCAAAGGGGCATGGAAGGTACTGCACAATTCCTGCTCTCCTCAACTGCTGTTTATTGAGAGAGAACATTCACAGCCTGCCTGTGCCTGTGGATGAGTTCTTTTCAGCTCCACTTTTAAATTTATTTGTTTTCATCTACGGAATCATAGAAAAACTTATGTTGAAAGGGAACCTGAAAGTCCTCTAGCCAAACTTGTTCAAGAAACTGGGCCACTTTAGGTCAGCATCAATTCAGATGTGATTTGTTTCCACCAGGTATCAAGGGGCTTCTGTAAATAAGGATGCCTTCATCTTCTCCTGACTTACTCAAACAATCCTTTGGTCACTATTATGGTTCTCCTGAACTCAACGTGATCAGAGGTTTATGAGTCCATGTCCACAGACTCCCGTGTCTCCCGTGGGAATTGTGCTGTCCGTTTATTGACCACTTTTTGGTCAGAAAAGAGCATGTGAAGAGCTGATTTTAGTTTTCCTAGTGGAGTTATCCTCTGCTTCTGTAGCAGAGCACTGAGCTGCATGCAGTAACTTGGGGGGGGCACAAACTTGTACTGAAATCCAAGGCTAGAGCGTGGTTTCACAGTTGTCTGTGACAAGCATGGCTTTGCAGCCTTGCACTGTGAATATTGGTATTCCATACTGGTAGGCTTCTCCCCACATTTTTCCATCAGTACTGGTGGATTTGGAGGTGTCACTCCATTTCACAGAACTCTGGTCATTAATGATGTAGATGCAATTGCACCACTAAGGTTTCATAATGGTCCAGAAGAATTAACTACATTAACCCCATCTTTCCAAATCTAGTTGGAAACTCTGTCTACTTTCTACTCCATTGGCATGCTCCCTATGATGCTGGTAATGCCTGCAGATTTGAGCATCTCCCACAGAAGCCATGGAAGCCCTCTAAAAGAAAGGTTCCCTCTGCATTTTAGCCTGTCTGCCACCAGCTCACCCTTCCTAGTGTTTTGGCTCTGGAGACATCCTTTGCCTTAAAATGACTCTCTTGGCTGTGGGCCCTCCTTCCACTTAAGATTTGACACCATAAGCACATCACACCACCAAGGATGTATTGGCTTGACATCGTAAGCCCTCTGTCACTTGGTTTTTATGTTCCATCACTGTAGCACAAGACAAGTTTTCTGATTTGCTCGGCACATTGTCTGACTTTTCTTCCTCCTGGGATGAACAGTCATCACTCCATCAGTGTAACAGGTGACTATCTCCAGAGTCATGCAGGAAGGCATGAAGAAGAAGTCCAGCTTTACAGATTCCCATGGAGGGATTCGAAAAGCTTGCATGTGAACTCAGGGATACATACATTTTCACCAGTCAGCCTTCATCCAGACAGTCCCATCCTCTCATGGGAGAACAAGGACAAGAACAGGCAGTCTGCCACTCATGACTTGTACAAGCAGAAGTCATGAGTGTACAAGCAGAAGTCTGGCAAGCCCTTTACAAGGCTGTGGACCTCTTTCTCACCACTTTTCTTTCAGTGGTTCCCATGGCCAAAAGAAGCATGAGACTGTAGTGTAGCATTGTAAAGACAAGGATGAAACTACAAGAATGGGGAGAAAAGGGCAGGAGAATTAAAAAAAAAAAAAAACACAAACCACAAAACAACCACAACACAGGATTATGTTGATTTTGTGTTGAATTGCAATGCCAAGATACCAGGAAACTTGGTTGTTTTTTTGAGATAATAGCTCCTGCAGAGGCAGGACATGTGCAATTGGGAAGTCTGGAAGGAATATTGTTTGCTCTACTTGCAGAAGAAGAATTGGAGTAGCATTTACCTCCCCTGCTCTTAGGCATCTGCAGTCTACCTATCCTTGTCAGTCCAGGCTTACAGGTTGCAATATTGGAAATTTCAGATACAGATCAGAAGAGACTTTTTCACTCTGAGGATGCTCAGATGCTGGAACAGGTGCCCAGAGAGGTTGTGGAGTTTTCGTATTTAGAGATACTCAAAATTCAGCCAGTCCTTGAGCCACCTGATCTTTTCCTCCTGATTTATGCAGTGAAATGCTCTATATGCCATTCACATGTCCCTTCCTATAACTCACAACCTGAATTATACTAAATTTCTATGACCCTATAATCATTACAAAGAAATAGAACATTCCAAGACAGGGCCTGTCTGTTTAACGGATGTATCATCTAGTGAAAGATTGGTCTGCCAGTTATGGTTTTTTATGGTTTGGTCTTTTTGTCTTAATTGAAGATTAGGAAATCAGCAGCTAAGCATGTATTTATCTCACCATGGCAGAAAATGTTATGATGCCCATAAACAGTCTCTGTTGCTACCTTAAAACACAGAGAAATTGTCTACTGAAGTCAGAGATGGATATTGCTTCCTGAGTAGTGGCTGATTTTTCCATTTATTCTTTTGTTATTAATATTATCTGTGCTATTTCTTTGTATTTTTATCTGTAATTTTTTTTCAGGCTCCACATTATTCAAATTGCAAACAACTCTGTTGTCATGGTAATCATTACAGAATTAGGCCACAAAGAGTGACAGTGACTCAGTAGCCAGGTGATACAGGCACTCATCTGGGAAAAGAGAAATCTATTTTTCTGTCCCTGCTCCCATGAACATGCAGTTATTTCTTTGCTAATGAAACAGATGCACTAGGAGGGGATATCCCAGAAAACTCCTGCCAGGTAACTGCAGTATTTCTCCTGGCCTGAATTCAGATCTCTTGTCCTTACCGAGCAGCAAGAGAAGGGAAGAGTGTAATTTCGATTTTGCATGTGTTAGCAGAAGGAATTAATCTCTGAATGAGGAGGTGGGAGAGGCAAGATGGCCACACTTGCCTGTCCTTGCCTGGGTGCTTAGGCAAGCTGTAAGCACACTTACCCATCACTGCCACAGCTAAATGAGCTGATAGACAAGTGGGTGACTAATTTTAATTGCATCAAAACTCGGCCAGGCGTGAAACTGTTTGCTCCTCACACAACAGTTGTGGGCTTAGGAATGCAGGCATTGATGGGAATTTATCTGAGTGGAAATGGAGGAGGAGTATTGGGAATCTCTTTGTATCAGCATACGAGCCTGTGTTTATCTCCTGAGTTCAATGCTTCAGTGTTTGGTGTTGCAAAAAGAAATAGTTTAATAAAAATTGACCCTGGTTTGCACAAAGGCATGCATTGAACATCAAGAAGCAGTCCCATGGTGAATGTGACAAAATGGGCCTTCTGAGGTCCCTTCCAGCCTGAATTACCTGCTATGGTTCTATATCTGAAATACCTGGCATAGTGTCAGGGGGGTTAAAAGTGATTAAACCCTTGCTCACAGAAGAGTCCAATTTAAGTGTTTGTTTTTTTTTTTTCCCTCAGTTCACATGAGAAAGAAGGTAATGTTTTCATTCAAGTTTATCTTGAAAAATCGCTGTTATTACTATCAAAAAGCCTATTCAGATTGAAACAGCATTTACACTAATTTTAGTACTGATTTTGATAATCCACTAATGATCCTCATGGAAGTAGTAAAATAAAATAAAAATACTTCATTAGGAAAATAGAAATTTGCATCAAAACTTTAAACAGCTAGTATATCCTCCCTTAGCTGCCAGAATTGTGGTGGGGTTTTTAATTTTTTTAGTATCAGCTTTTAACTCAGTACTTTCTTTCTTGCAAGAAGGAAGTGGCAGTGCAGTTCTGTAACCTATAATCATTTGTCAGGGATGGAGGTGGAAGAAGATTAGCTCATAACACTGTAATCTCATCTGCTGTCTATTTTTGGACAGATTTTGATTAATTCCCTATTAAGCAAATTCAGTGGTGTGCATTATTATCATGCTTTTCTGTAACATGGTACCTGTGTCATGTGATGAGCTGTCCTGAGGGCAAGAAACCAATAAAAATGGCATTCTTGCTTATTATTTGCACCACTACCCTTTGATAGCCCATCATCAGCCTATGTGTTGCCTAAGTTCAAAGTTAATTAGAATGAGTGCCACTTCATGTCATATGAAAGATGATTACTGTATGTACAGGAGAGTTATGCACCTCCTTATACGTGTCTGTCAGCAGCTCTGCCAGTTGTGCCCCATTCTTTGTTTTCAGTGATTGCTGTCATTAGGAATATAGGACATGCAACGACCATGAAGGTGCCAGATTTAAATGGTTGGGAAATCAGCAACCTGTTCACTACAAACGTGACGTTTCTCAGGAAGGCTTCAACTCCACTAACCAAAAAACTCTTCTTTGTACAAAATCATCCTTTTAAAAATTATTTTAAGCTCTTCTATTTTATTTACGTCAATCACTGGAAGAAGATTTGTGAAAAGATAGTAAGGAACAATCCTTAAAATACGTGGTTATGAATTGTAAGATAAAAAACTTAATTGCAGTTTAGACTTCAGATTTATTTGAAAAGGGGATAATGATAGTAATTACCCAGTTTGAGTTTTGTAGAAGGCTAATTAGATCCCCAAAGCATTTGTATGCACAAGGCAAACCATAAATACAAAAGACCATCTGGTCCTTATCAGCTTACAACACTAACACTGTCTGTAATTATTTTTTCTATATTGTTTTGATGTTGACATTTTATGATGCAATACATCTAGCCATGGTTAGGGAATAACCTGTAAATACTTTTTTGGTTGTTGATGGGTTTGGGGTTTTCTCCAGTATTTGAAGACATGGTCTGACTCTAGGAGTGCAGTGAAGCAGTCTGGAGTTCAATTGTTTACAATACAAATGGGTCAGTGTTTTAAACTGAATTTGATTGTGAGGTTTTAATCTAAATTGTTCCATCTGCTTTTTCCAGCATTCTAGGGGTTCAGAAATAATTTGTGAATATGATGATAAGGCTTTATCAAGCTGTGAAGAAGTACTTCCACAGCAATATAGGGACTAATTCCGGTGCCTTTGTTCCAGGTTTAGAGCTTGCTGTCCAGAGCTGCCTGCCTATGCTTTTGCTCCAACATGAAGTCCATTTGTGGCCTTGTAAAAGTCCCTTGTTATCACTGTAAAGTTATGTGTTTAACTCCCTTCTGTGCTGTAGGGAGGGCTCTCCTCCATGCCATGAGCCCAGGCAAGCAGGATGACCCAGCAGGACCTCTCCCAGGCTGCAGATGGGTGCTGTGCTGCAGGAGTGGCCACAAATCCTGTGGAAAGCGTTAGTCAGGCCCTGCAAAACACAGGGAGGCAGGACTGGCTCCAAGCCTTAGGGAGGTGTTGAATGTGATTCAGTCTGAGTGATTTACCAGAGATACAGAGAGAGATGCTGCCAGCTGCTTTCTGTGGCATCTTGAGGGTTCTCTGAGCTTGTCTCTTAAGAGGAAAATTCTTGTGCAGAATTTTAATCAATTCCTTATTTATGAAAATTGTCACTGATTTGATGCCTTCTGACAGCTTTCCTCAGTCAAACAAGGACTAAGTAGTCAATCCTGCAGGTGCTGATCAGGGGCCCACGCAGGCAGGCCTGTGCAAATCCAAGTGCAAATCGGACACTTATAATGAAGTTTAGGATCTATTTCACTGAAATTAGAAGTGTTTTAATCCAGTCCTAGTTCTCTTCATTCCAGATACCTCCTAGTCAATTGACCACCTAAATGTTGTCTGGGGGGCCCTGCATGAGTCCAAATCCTAAAATCTGACAAGAATTACATGTTTAAAGTAACAAATTGTCCTGAAATTTAATATTGTGTAAAAAATTACTTGATGCCAGGTGCCTTTACTTCGCTTTAAGGGATTTGCTTTCCAAATATTTTTCTGTTACTCACAAAATTTGGAATCTAACATCTCTAGTGCTTTAGAGTCCTTTTCCTTATAGTTGCATAATCTCATTTAACAGTGCACAGAATCTCTAACCAGACTGGGGCCTGTGTGAGCTTTCTGTTTCGAAAGGACAGAGTAGGAAAGGTACAGTACAAGCAGTGTGAGCAGGACTATTACATATGTATGCCCTGTCACTTTCTATGGTTTTTCCATGCTTACATGGTCTTTTGTCTCAAAAAGCCTGGCCTGTGTGGATACTGTAAATATCACTCTGTGCAAGGCTTCACCCATCGGCACTATCATAATCCAGTGCAGTCCTGGTGTCCAGACTCATGCACTTTGTGTACCATCAGCCTCTCAGCTCCATACAGAGGAGGATGAGCCTTCCCTGGCCATGGCATCAGGTTCTGCCTGTCCTCACAACCCTCATCCCATCACCATCCCAGACAAGGGAACCCTGTTTTAGCCTGGGTTGAAGGAACCTTTATGTGACCACAGCATGAAACTTGGGTTTGTGTAAAGAAGATAAAGATCTGTATCTGCATAGGAGTTAGTTTGTATTTAAGTAGCATAACATGACTAGAAAATCAGTATGTTTTGGAAGAAGTCCTAGGTGGGAGTATTGTTTATTTCTTTAATTGCTTTGAAACCCACTGGTGGCAGGCTTTGTATAGTAGCTGCAAGCAATCTCTTTTTTTCTTTTTTTTTACAGGGACCATGTTTAAAGTAGACAGTGTTCCTTAAGTAAATGCCACTGAATGTCCTAAAATTTCATGTCTAATCTCATGTTTTCATGTGAGAAACATCTGCTTTCTATCTACTGCAAAACCAAGACCCAGATCTTCCAGACATTGAAGCCTGCTCACAGCACTTTTGTGTCACCATGTTTTTGTACAGTACAAGTAGAAAACAGATAGCTCCTGGAGCTCACCCAGAGTCTGTAGGTAGAGGCTGCAGCTGGGGAAAATAACAATTTTATTGCACAGAAGCATGTGAATTCTCAAACCTAGATTTCATTCAGCCCTATCACCTCCTGTGGCATCCAAAAGGTTAAGATGTAAAGCAGGAGCCACAAAGGGTGAGTTTGCTTTCTAATATAGATTGTCAGGAAAATCAGAACACTGTTTTGCTACTAAAATTGCTTTGGAGATTTTTGTGGAATCATCTTGTTTGAGTAACTGTCTGCAGGAAATTGCTTGGGATTACCCTTGGGAGTAGAGTTGTGCATGGACCGATGGACCTGTGGTGTGCACAGGTGAGCACAGGATGTGCAGCATGCCTGAGGCTGGGCTGGGGCAGGGAAGGAGCATTCAGACTGTGTGGCAAAATTTCCCTTTTGCTGTCCCCTTCCTCCTCCTGTGATCATTCCAGCTCTCCCAGCAGACATCCAAGCGTCCAGCATCTACTTCTCTCTTAATATAATCCCCTAGATAGGTGTGCGCTTCCTCCAGGCCACAGAAAATGTGGTTTAGTTTTGGTTTTTTTCATGTGAAATCTACACCTGGGATGGGATTTGCTTAACTGAATCTGGACCTCTAAAAAGTCAGTGTTTCTGGAGCCAGGTTCCAAAGGCTATGAAGGGACACTTGGGTGGTTACTCTGGTGAAACAACATTATTATATGCTTAGGCAACAGGAAATCTACTTCAGCTAACTGGTCACAAGGGGCTAGATCCAGAAAACATTGGTTGCCTAAAATGAGACTTAAAATTTAAAGACATAAATCTAATATTGCAGTCCCAAAGCCATAATTACTTGCACACAACCGTGATGTCTCTTCAGTTTCTCAGCTCATTTGTGTTAATAGTGAACACTCACCCTGCCCCAGGGTCCTGGAGTCCACTGTGGTCCACACAGGACTGATCAGTCTGAATTGTAATTCACACATAAACTGAATGAGTGTGACCCATGAAGGTTTAGGAAAGGAAAGCCTTCTGGATGGGTTGGGCAGCCTGCATCTTGTCATTGCCAAGATGTCATTGTCAAGATGTCATTGTCATCAAACAATGATACTGTCCACTAAAAACCAGTACTGTCTAAATGACACATTAACCTCCTAATTTTGCTGTTAAAATGTGAAGATATGTTAATGACATAGGGAATTTTTATGATCTTCATAATCCTTGTCTATTAAAAGGCTATAGGGGAAACCAGATAGTTTGTTTCATTGTGTTCCACACACATGCCTTGAGGTTTGAGTTGGATGTTCTCTGAGGAGGGGGGATGTAAGGTTTTTGGCTTCACACCCCAGATAGAGTCAGGAGCTCAGGACTGGCCATCCCTACTGGTGTCCCCTAGTACTGAAGCTTTGACCTGCTGTCATGGGTACATCCACCAGCACTGGCCTCAGCTTGCTGTGGCTCACCTGATTACAGCTGGGGTTTTTTTCTGAAATCTATAACAAGTTATATGAAATTAATGTAATTGAGACTGGAATTGTTAATTTTTTTTTAAATTACCTATATAAATATAATTGAGGGCTTTTACCAGGCAGGGCAAAAATGATCGTGGACTTTTACCAGGCAGTGCAATCTTGTCATCTTGTTACCTCAGAAAAAAAGGCTGAACTAACGGTACATTATGAGTGAACATCAGTTTGCCTGTGGCATTTGGATGTCAGCAAGAGAAGGGAGGTGGATTTTACATCATGGTTTAGTTACTATAGCTAGAATCCATTAAGTTTCATTACCAATTTTGATTTGATGTGATGATTTGACCCTGGCGGTCAAATCCTGTAAATAAAGCAATATGAGTTTACCTAAATTTTTGCCTGACAGGAGCACTCAGTTGTAGCATTATGACCTATTATCTAACATTACTGTGAAGCAGTGGTTCAGGAAAAGAATCTCCTTGCAGATATAATTTATTGCATCTTGCTAAATTCTTTGAGTGACTTTCAGACTTAAAGAGAGCCAATTACACTGCTTCTCACAATAGGCATATCCGTTTGCAGAGCCTTTTAATAGTACTTAAGATTTCTTGACTGCATTTGTCTTTTGTCTGTGAAGCTTGCTTTCAATGTCACTTCTACTCTGCTGCTGGAGATAATCTCTGGCATCACACTTTTCCTTTCACTCTTCGTACCCCACTCCGTCTACCTCGATTTTTCTCGCAGAATTTGCCGGCGGCTGAGGGGTGTCAGCCGTGGCTGTAGCTTTGGGAGCCTGAAGCAGTTATAAGAAGAGTCAGGACCATGAAGGCACCTCGCACCATTGCAGCCCCCCTTGCTACAGCCCTTGTTAAAACCTCCGTTCACCTGCCCTGTCGCTGACACCAGTTGTCATCAGTTGGCTGACTTCAGGCTGGCTGACTTTGTGTCTTCCTCTCTCATCAGCTGCTCGATAGCTTGCTGATCTGTTTTGTTTGCAGTGTGATAGGTTTGAGCATACTGTATTATTTATAAATGTTTGGTAATTTTCTGTGTCAGTGATGTATTCTTTGGGGCTGCTTCAGTCTTTCAAGATCAGGCTTGACGCAGCATCTCTGTTGTGGCGTTAGAGAAGCATTCCCAACTGGTCGCTCTGTACTTGTCTCCGCTTGCTGCAGTTTTAAAAATGTTATTGAGTGCTGTGCTGAGTGTTTAATTAAAATTTCATGAGGGTGCTTGGTCTAATTCTCATCCAAATTACAATAGCATGAATGGGAAGTGGCCACAGAGGATGCAGCAGAGTTAGGGTAGTGTAAAATTGGAGAATGAGGGCTTTTGTCTTCAGTTACATTGCAAGTAGTAAATCTTAATGAAGATTTTTCCCTACAAAACCTAACAGATTGAAACTAATGTTTTTGTCCATTCACTTTTCCAATGTTTTTATTACTAAACTTATTGTATTTATATTTAATGCCCCAGGGTCTGGTCTTGAGATATGCTGACCCCCCTACAGTTTTCTCAAACTTGTATCTCATGTTTTAGACCTGAATCAATAAAGATTTCTTACAGCGTATTCTGCATTATGCAAGCATTAAGAGATTTTCAGAGTGAGAAAGAGAGAAGTGCCTCCTAACCCCTGGTTTTGTTCTCTTTCTTCACAGTCCCCATCCCTGCAAGTGCTCAGGGCCAGGTTGGGTGGGACTTTGAGCAACCTGATTTAGTGGAAGGTGTTCTTGTCCATAGCAAGGGGCTTAGAACTGGATGTTCTTTAAGGTCCCTTCTAGCCCATGAGTCTGTGGTTCTTTTCAGATCTCAGTGGCCCCAGCACAAAGCCACCCTTACAGTGTTGCAGAAGGGTAGATCTGCACAGCAACCATAACTTAAACTGTTATCAGTCTGCCTTTTTGCTTCTCTTCACCTTTTCCCTACTGTCCAGGCAGATGCAAATATAATTACAACTTTGAATAGAGACCTAGTGAGCTACTGATTGCTAGCTATGTTTTCTGGCCATGACAGATCCTTCACTTTCATAGGTGCAAGCATAAATGATGTCCTCTTGAAAACCAAAAAAAATGGTCCATGTAGCTACAGGTTACTCACATTTTTACATCCTTTTACATATGTATGTGACAGAAAAAAAATATTCTGCGCAAAAACTTAAAAACAAGATGTGTAGATATGGAAGCTTAAAGTCAAATTTGTGTAAATCCTTCCTGTTGGTCCATCATGGATGTCATATTTCACTGAATTGCTGCTGTGGTGTCTTAAAAGTTCATTGTACTTTATATATGCCATTCCTATCCTTAATGTAAACTGCATCTTATCCACAGATGTGGAAAGTTGTCTTTCCTGGGTTGAGGATAGACTTTTTGTAACTTTTCTTGATGGTCCAGTGGTTTAGTAGAAAAAGACATGATGGGAAACAATGATACTGTCCACTAAAAACCAGTACTGTCTAAATGACACATTAACCTCCTAATTTTGCTGTTAAAATGTGAAGATATGTTAATGACATAGGGAATTTTCATGATCTTCATAATCCTTGTCTAATAAAAGGACAGCTTAGCATCTTAAAAGGAAGAAGTAGATTTCTGTAATGCTTAATTGTGAGGGCAAAATAAGTTTATATACTCATCAAGTTTACTAAATAAGCAAAGAATGCATTAGGAATTTGGAGAAAAGAAGATGTCCAAGAATTATCCCATAAGACCAGACAAATAAGCACAAGTGTAAATCTCAGATAAACTTATGCTGAGAAAATACCATCTCATTTGCAAACAGGCATTGAACTGGTTGATTGTGGAACTACTGAAAAGAGATATGCTTGATCCCCAAATTTAAATAATGACTTCTAGTTGACAGCAGCTTTGATTGCTCCTTGGAGCTACTCAAGCGAAAGAGAAAGTGATGCAGTTGACAGCCTGATCACTGACTATCTGGACTCATCATGTTCTGACAAGTGTATCAGGTACAGATGTTTTTAAAATTTTCTTAATAGGAGAGTCAGACAGGTCTGTCTTACCCATCAGCTTCCTCACATGTAGAGAGAGGCCACCATCATCATTGCTTCTTGCTTTCCTCCCATCCTTGTTCAAGAGAGAAGCCTGATATATTCTCCACAAGCCCTATAAAGGTTGTAGCCTCAGAGCTCTGTTCTTGCATTCATTATTTGTGTGTGTATACAGATATGTTTACATCTTTCTTGTCTGGATTCCACTGGTTTTCTACCCAAAGAGGAGCAATAGTTTTAGCTGTTCTGCTCCACTCTGCCTCATTTTACATGCTCCCCAGGTTGTCTAAACAGCAGCAGCAGCAGCAGCCAAGATTCTCATATTGCCTCAATGTGCATAAAGATCACTCAGGAACTTACAGCTTTTTATCTCTTTATGGATTTCTTTTTTTTCACTGCTGGCAGAGGTGGACATTCTTGCCCATATCTCTCCCAGCAGAATTCCCAAGCACTGGGTGTGAAGAAGTGGCTCAAGCAGTAAGCCTGCTCTGCTGCAGTAGGTGGCTTCAGCTGTAGATTGTCCTTCCCTGTGAACCAGAGATCTGTAGCCAGAGATGTAACCATTGGTAGCTAAGCACAGAATCACAGAATCATTCAGGCTGGAGAAGACCTCTAAGATCATTAGATCATCAGACAGAAGGCACAAATTTATGTTCAGTGATTGAAAGGAGGGGCACTGGATATGGTAACATTTGTGCCTGACCTCACCATGAAAAGAGGAGTTTAGCAGGTAGGACTGACTCCTATGAGTTGTGCCTATGTGCCAGATATTAACACAAAAGTATTTTCTTTCCTTAATTTAAAGTCATTTGTTTAATTCAGACCAATTATGAAAAGAGTTCATTTGGAACTTCAGTTACTTCAGTTTAGGGGCACCCAAAATGAAGCAATGATCTGATTTCAGAAGATGTAGTTTTTCTGCGTTCTAAAAACATTTTTAAGGTACCTTCAGTTGCAGCACCCCAGATTATTACATCTGAAAATTAAAAGTAGTTGTTGAAATACTGTTTTTACCCTTATGCTTAAGAGCACAATAACTCTTAATTGTTGTGCTTGGCCTTAATGTCAGTTACTTACAATTCTTTCAGGTGCAGACTTGTTTGCTTGGTAAGCTGGCTCAGAGGGAGACATTGCCAGCATTCCAGTGCACTGCTGCTATTCAGGGCTGGAGCTTCTTCTGGTTTCTAGCAAAGTTTGACCCAGATGTTTCTGTGGATCTTGCATGAGTGTGGAAGAGAATGGAACAGCTCAGCAGGTGCAAGCCCTGGTTATTGGTGATCACTCCTTTTAGCCTTTGGCACTGATTTGCAAAGGTAAAAACATCAGCAGCACATCAGTTCTTACTCCTATGTTAAACATTATGAGATTTGACAGAATGGATGCAGGTGACTGATCATTTATCCCTTTGCCAAAGAGCCAGTCAGTTGATAAGACAGAGCCAAACTCCTAAGTCGACTATACTGTTCACCATATTCTTTCTCAGAGATGTTTTCAGGACAAGAAATACCATTATCACAGATCCAGCATCTATCCAAGTTTGGCTCATATTATTAAAACAGGTCTTCATCATCAGGATGGCCATGTGTGAAACTGTTCTCCTCAGTTTAAAAAACAATGGTGATTTAAATGCTGCTTTCAGATCAGGTATTGACCGTTTGTATAAGCAACAAATGTCTCAGGAATACATCACAGAATCATAGAATGTGCTGAGTCGGAAGGGACCCATCAGGATCATCGCATCCAGCTCCTGGCCCTGTGCAGTATACCCCAAGAAACACACCAAGTGCCTGTTTCTCAGTTTTTCCTGGAAATTACACAGATCTTGTCTGTTTTTCTGAGTTGTGTCTGTAAATGAATCTGAAATTCAGTCATTTGGAGAGGATAGGAAGTATACGGTCATATTTTATTTCCATTTACTATAGTGCATATTCTTTGGAAAAATGCCATCACATGCTACGTGCACAGATATAGGCACGGTGCAGTGAGGTACAGGATCCAAGCTCCTAAGCTAGGTCATTCTAGAAGGGCAAATTTTAGTTATTGATACCATAGGCACAGAGAGGAAGTCACCTAAGTGTTTCAACATAGTTGTAAATTGTTTTATTATCCTGTTGTCTTTATGATACTTCAACAGTCATCATTGCTGCAAATTGATAGTATTCCTGTATCCTGGGTTTACAACTGAAACAGAAGAAGCAGAAGAGAGTGTATGTTGAGGAGCTGGTTAGAGGGAAGGAACTTGGACTTGTTCTTCCTGAAATATTTACTGCCTTTCACAGATTTTTTATGGGCTCCAGGAGAGATTTGAATGAGGTGTTAGGTTGAAAACTGAACTGAGAGGCTGTTCCTTATGTAGGGGAAGATGGTATAAAGGAATTAACTGTTTGACAGCTGGACTTTGACTTTTGATGGATATTTTTTATGGGAGAGTGTGAATCCCCCTGCTCCTTTTTCAGCTGCTCCAAACACGGGGTGTAGTGTGCAGAGGGTCACTGCTCACTGTTCCATTCCTGTGCTGGGAGCAGGGGGATGAGGACTCTCTGGGGTACTTCTCCTGCCTCTCGGCTTCCCAGGGAGAAAGGGCCTAGGGAGCTGTGCCATGATGTGTTACTGTCATGGGTCCATGGTGGGTGACTGCCCTGGGGACACGGCAGGGAAGTGGGACGCAGGAGTATGTGTCTGAGCCATGAGGCCTCCTGGAGCTGCTCTTCCTGGGATGGAGGTTGTGTTCAAGTCCTTACTCAGGGCTTGGGTTACAGGCACTATCTGGCCTATAGAAAGCAATTATAACATATCAAGTATTTGCCCCTAGCAACCCTTGTGGGCTTGCAGAGAGAACTCAGCAAATAAATCACTACTCTTCAGTATCAGCTTGTACCCACCTCGTAAACCCATTCCTGAGCTTGGCACCGGGAAAGAAAGAAAATAGCATTCAACCAAAGTCTAGAGTTTTGTGTTGTGGTTTTATTTTTACTCTAAGAGTTCAGTTATTTTTACCTAAAAAACAACATTATTACCCCTATAACTCCCTGCGTGTTGGCACGGGGGCTCTGCGGTGCCGGTGTCTGACAGCTTGCTAATAATGCAGCGTGGTGCGAGCACGTCCTGTGCCAGCAGCGATTACTGCGAGCAGGTGGCAGCGCGATGACAGCCTTGAGAAGCGGAGAGCGCAATCTGAGAGGTGACATCGGAGGGAATTTCCCAATTATTTCTGCTTCGTTAGGCTTTGGGTGACAGGAAGGTCGCACAGCAAGCGCACTCCTGCCCAGAAGGTGCAGGTCACCTCTTTCAGGCTTCTCAAAATGGTCCCTTTGTAATTAGAGGATGTAATTTAGTTTTATTATATTTTTTTAAAGATAATAAACTATTGACAGCTGAGGTTGCAGGCTGAATTTAGCCGTAATCACAACCACAGATGCTTATGTTTTCACACAAGTAACTGTACTCATTAAGTCTTCCTGTATAAACAGCTAAAACTCAGGGCTAAATTGCCAAAAAGAAATCAAGACTTCTGAATACCAGCATACTGCTGTCCAGGGTGTCTACTAAATATATGGAATGGGCAAGGCAGGAGAGAGGAGAGCAAAGAGTGACTTTTGTGGCGGTGATGCTGGCACTGAAGGATGGGATTAATCAGGCAACATCCTGAATTGCAAAGGACTCAAAAAGGATTGTCAAGTCCAACTCCTGGCCCTGCACGGGACACTTCAAGAGTCACACCATGTACCTGAGAGCATTGTCCAAACACTTCTTGAACTCTGTCAGGCTTGAGGCTGTGACCACTGCCCTGGGGAGCCTGTTCAGTGCCCAGCCACCCTCTGGGTGAAGAACTTTTTCCCAATATCCAACCTAAACCTCCCCTGACACAGCTTCAGCCCATTCACTTGGGTCCTGTCATTGGTCATCAGAGAGAAGAGATCAGTGCTTGCCTTTTGCTTCCCTTGGTGAGGAGGTTGTAGCCTGCTCAAGGTGTCCCCTCAGTCTCCTCTTATTTAATTAGTGTCACTATTTCAGAATTAGGCTTCTGTGCTAAGCCAGGCATGCAGACTGATCTGTAGGTACTGGGGAGAGAGGCAGTCCAGACTGCCCAGCAGGCCCTTCTGTGTGTTTTACAGCAGAAATCTGGATTACAGGCTTAGGCAGGACACCCAGATTTGCTTAGCCAAAACCAGACAAGATGACTTTCATTCTCTGGGGTGTTTGGAATCATATCAACTGAAATATTAATACTGTTCCTGTAACAGAATGGTACTGCCATGATGTAGGTCTCATGAAGTTACTGGGTGTGATTTTTTAATGCAGAGCTATCAAACAATTCCACTTAAGGTTGTATATTCTGGTGGCTTCATTCCTGTGGAAAGGGCAGTGTGGAGCAAGAATGGAGACACAGTACCCTCTTGCAGACCCTTGTCCAATGCCAGCCTTTTGCTTCCTCCTTGAGGTTAAGAGAACAAGAAAAAGGGAGCTATTGGAGCTCAGAAGCTCCTGTCATGGTGGCTGAGTATTGAGCAAAGCAAGAAAACAGATACATCTGCTTGCAGCCCTGAGCACACACTCATTCAAGGGCTAATTAGGGTCTAACTTGGCTTCTTTGTCCTTCCAGGGTGGACCTGTTTGTCAGGGGATAACAGTACTACAGAAAGCAAATCTTATTAGCCAAGAAACTACTTCTGCAAGGAGGATTTTCAGTTGGTGACATGCCTCAAAATTATATAGAATCACAGAATCATAGAATACCCTGAGTTGGAATGCACCCACAAGGGTCACCAAAATCCAGCTCCTGGCCCTGCACAGGACACCCCCAAGAATCACATCATGTGCCTGGGAGCACTGTCCAATATATAACTGTATAATGCAAGAAGAGACTGAGTGGTTTTGTTGTGTGGTTTTTTGTTTTTTTTTTTCATTAAAAAATACAAGTTTGATTTTTGGAGGGTCAAAAATCAACATTTAAAATACTTATTTTTCTTTCTGAGAAGCAGTCTAAATTCCTTTAGTACAGCTTCCACTCCCCTGGGATGGACAACCCACTGACACAGCTTCCTCTGAGCAGGCTTTGTCTCTTTGAGATTCTCTTGAGAACTTGGATTACATCAAGGCATGTAATCCATGGATTACATCAAGGCAAGAGAGACTGTTAGACAGTACAGTGGGATCCTCAGATCCAAACGCCTAGTTTTAGAGAAAAAATACTGAAATTAAAAGCACTATAATGAAAAGGTGTGAGTAGGTTTTGGTTGTTTGTGTTTTTTGGGGTTTTTTTTAAGGAAAAAGAAACGTTTCACAACTGATGGAAAGTGAGAAAAGTACTTCCTTTGATGTCCAATTTTGTCAAAACCACTTGGGAGCGAGTCTAGCACTAGTGATGAGCTGTGTAGGAAGGTATGAATTAGCTTGATGCCAGGTAGGGTCTGGAAAACAGCCATATAAGACAAAAATTAAATTAAAATCACTAAAAGTAGGAACCTAAATTGTTCCTTAAATATGTCCCCATCACTGTGTTGCAGGAGCGTGTATGAAAAGTAACATTTTCTTTCTATCCTTCAAACTGGGAGAAAAGCACTCTGGATGTGGACATGGAGTGCTAAGTCCTGCGGGTGCTACAGCTAGGAGCCAGATGTATCCAAAGCCACAGATGCTTATGTGTAGGAAACTGAGTTGATGAGCTCTCTAGATCACATGCAGACACCTAAATTCAAGGGTCTTAGTCTCAAGATGACTCTCATTTGATGTTTTATGTTTAAGTAATTACTAATTTTTCAAACAGATCTGCTGTCTGTAAAAGAAATTTGTATTTGTGTTCCCCTCTTCTTCCCCAAGAAAAAAAACCCGAAACAACTCCTTCCAGACATTTGAGTATTTCCAGAAAGTGGTTCAATATATGTCAGTTCTGTTCAGCATTTTCCATATTTATGCCCTACGTATTTCCAACATGACATGCCCTTTGTTTACGCTAGTATTGCATGACCCACTCGGATATCTGGGGAAATAGAAGATGATTGGAAATGGCGGGGGTCCATGTGTCTAGCTGGTGACTGTGCTGCTGTTTCAGTCTTTCCTTGTTTGTGCATTTCTGTGTTTGACCTTGAGGAAATCAGTAAGCCCCCCTGTGCCTCTGTTCCCCGATTGTCCAATGGAAACATTCCTTCCTGTCTGCATTGGCAGCCATTTTTTATTAAGTCTCTTTTTATTTTTTTTTTTCTGATTAAGGAATTTCTTGTTGCTTCCTGTGAGATTGTGCTAGTATTATTCAGGGAAAAAAAAAAAAAAGTGACGTGTATCCATTATCATTTTGATGGGTTCAGCAGCCTCTTGGCAAACCTGGTTTCAGGGAAAGAGCAATTTGGTTTTCTGTGGCTTGAAGTTTAACCTGTGGAGAGTGCATATGGGAGATGGGGGTGGTTTTCTGGGATTGTTTTCCTCCCTTTGTCAAGTTGTGTACTGTTCAGGTCTCACTTTCTCCCAGGATGTGTTGACAAATACTCCGTCTCCAGCAATCTTGATGTATATCCAAACCTCTCTCCGAGTGAGGCTGAGCACTTTGGCAGCTCCTTTTTCCATTGAGGTTCTCCAGAGCTGACAGCTGAGGCGCTGCTGAATGGGCCAGCACAGGGCTGGTGCTGATTAATGATGCAAACACAGCCCTGAGGAGCAATGCCTGAGCAAACAGGGGTGATGTCAGCCCTAGCAACAGATGGCAGAGTCCCTTTTCCCGTGCTCCACAGGCTGCTCCAGCACTTGGAGCTGGTGAATAAGGAACAATAAGGGTAGCACAGGGTTAACCACCACTTCTGTCAGTGTTTTTGTGCTGCCTTCGCTCTTTCACAGCAAAATGTCACTGGGTGAATTGATTATTTTTTGTTTTGTTTTGCTGTCCAGACACAAGAGAAAAGTGGCCACAAGCAACTTTTAGCTCTTGGGGCCTCCTGGTAAAAAGGGCGCAATAAACATCCTTCCCGCAAATGTGGAAAAAGCAATTGAAGGTGGAGCTATTTTCTAGAGGCTTCTGATGCTGTTGCAAATTGTTATGGGTCAGTTGGTATTTCTAACACTAACCTCAGCTGCTCAGGGTGGCTGGAAATGCCCGTGTTAATTACCATCAGGGTGAGGTCTAGTCTGTAGACACAAGTTGTATTGCTTTAACTACACTGGTATCATTAAAGCGGTACAAATACCCCGAAGTGCATGCAGTTAGAGCAGTATAAGTGAGCTTGTTTATCTCATAATCTATGCTAGTATAAAGCACCTTTATACCCATATAATTGCACTCACCAGGGGTTGTGCCAGTGTAAATGTTTTGGTACAAAAATCAATAACTGGCATACTTGGTGGCTGTCTGGGGTCTGGCAGGCTGGAAGTGCTGTGCTGCAGCAGCTTCCATACTGAATGCTCAGCTATTTTTGTTTTTAATCTATCATTCCAGTCTTGACCTAGAAATAAAAATTTAATGGAAAGTTGAATTTATGGCGGCTGCAGAAATAGGGGTCGCAGGTGCTGTCTTCCCTCCTTGAACTCCAGAGGCTGGGGGATGAAGGAACCATCTGAGCCATGACACAGGAGAGGTCCCTTCCTGCACAGAGACAGGCAAAGGGCCAGCCAGCAGACCCTCCTGGAGAAATGCCAGTGATGGGAAAGAGAGCGATGTAGCCTAAAATAAGAGATGCAGAGCTGCTTCACAGCTTTCTGGGGCTGCTCTAATACATGCCATAAAGCCATGCTGACAGCCCCAAATCCAGTAGGACCTGCAAGGGTAAGCGACAATCCCGTTTTGCCTCCCTCATCTGCCTCATGGGGATTTTTCCTTAGGACATAAAGGCTGTGACTCCCCCTGCCAAAGTGTAGGGATATGCATCATCTGTAAACTGCCTTTATAGTGACTGGAGAGAGAGAGATACCTCTAAACTACATTTTACCTCCTCCTATCTTAAGTATCTAAAAAACCCCCATATAAATCATGCTTAAGAGGTGCCTGCTTCTCTGCTTTGACTGTACAAGGATATTTGTCAGCTGGGTAGGATGCAGGTACAGTGAGTCTTGCCTGTCCTGGTTGAGCAGGGTCCTGTTATGTTCCAAGGCACCTGTGCTGGCCCATGGCTTTGAGAGAGGTTTTGGTAGTGTGGCTGCAGAAATATTACTGACTCTTGAAAAAATCCATGTACTAAAAACATGTTTCCTCTCACTTCTTTGTTCTCGTTCCTTTAACTGACAAAGCAAAACTAGTTTGGGACATTGAGTTTCTTAGTGAACTTTTAATTAACTCTTTGCTCATTTCACTTTTTAATGAACTCTTGTTCATTATTTTGCTACTTTACACTGTGCCTACCTTGATTCATGTCTGCCCGCTCATACAAGCATTTCTTCTGGAAGAGAAAAGGCCGTTGTAGCTCTCTGCACTCCTGGTTTTGGACTAGCATCACCACTCTTTAAGTAGCCACCAGGACTGCCCAGGTCCTCAGCAGTTCATTCTGCTCTGTCAGTTGCTGTTACCAAACATCATGGCCCTTTTGAAAACAGTGGGGTTTAGTTCCTGGGAGTAGATCTGTGGGTGTCCTCACTCTGATCCCATCAAGCTGCCACGCTGTCTCCAGTCCTTGTTCCCAACACCTGTATGTCTCCATGATGCCCCACACAGTGGCTCTTAACTCAGTGTGCCTCGGTAGATACAGGCTGTTAAGAGGCTACCTGATAGTGATTTAAGATTTTAAAACATCTTAAAGGTTTTAAAAAACTAATCCATCTACCTTTTACTTCTGGGTGTTTCAATTTCACCAACCACCACCTACAGTAGTTACAATTCTAATCCTTTTGGATCTAAAAACCAGTTTCTAGATTTAGGGCTGTGCTATTGCTGTAAAAACAATACTGCACGTAAAAAGAATAATTTGGGTGAGTGAGGAGGCCTAATTGATTAATCAAGGGTTATACAGCACAAACACTTCAAAGCATCGTCACAGGATCCTGCTGTGAAATGCCACTCAGCCTCCTGCCACAAGGAGCCCAAGGAGCAAATGCTCTGCATATTTTAAGGAGGTACTGAGTCTTAGCCTTAAACCCCCCAAAACTCATAGTTTTTCCTTGCATAGAGACTCCATCTCAAGTATTTTTGCATGATTTTAACCTACATTTACCCATTTTTTATCTCGAGAAGGACTCTCAAAATTGCTCAGATTCTTAAAACGAACCTGTGAGACTGAAGTGTTTTAAATGTGCTTCTGCTATGCACATCACCAGTCTTCAACACATAGTTTTACTTTTATAGCTAAGATTCCTTATCTGTAAAATGGGAGAAGTCTTTTTAACCTGAGAAAGGGCTAACCTCATACCTCACACAAGCTTTTGGTGCTGAATTCATTGACAGTTATAGAGTACAATGTAATCTTTGTGTGTTAGATGTTGTTAAAGAACATGATTTTAAGGTTCTTAGATTTGCCTGGAGTTTATTTCTTTTAAAATAATTTTTAAGTGCATGTTGAAAACCATCAAGTCACTGAGGAATGAAGTTTTATTTCCAGCTTGTTAAAACACACTGAAAGCTATGGAAAACAGGTAACTCAGTGTTGTTTTGAGTCCCATGTTGCGGCAGTTTTATTCCCTTCAGTACTGAATAAAAAAAATGTGACTGATCTGTAAATCAACCCTTTGATGCAGTTAAACTGCCAGAAACCAAAACTGATCTGGCTCAAATGATACACTTACTCTGGCTGACAACTTATACATTTAATTGGAAGCTACAGCTTTTGAAATGAATTGGACAGGGTGAAATCATCACAGTCTCAGATGTAGACAATGACAGAAGCCAGTATGTTCAGTTCTCTTCACTGAGGCTTGTAACACAGAAAAAGCTGCTGATCTTACTAGATTGCAATTGAAGATATTTGCCCTTCGCTGAATAATGAGCTTGCAATCACATTTTGCTGAAACAGGTTCTTTGTACAAATGAAACTTAAATCAGAAGGAAGTTAAATCTCATTTCTTACTCTTCGATCAAAACCTTCATGCTTGAGTGCCTTGTAGAGAGGAACATTAAGCTCACATTTCTATAATCTTATTTGTTATTCAAGATTTGCTCCTGATAGCTTAAACTACTGGAAAAAAAAACAAAAAAAAAAAACAAAACAAAAAAAAAAAAAAAAAAAAAACAAAAAAAAAAAAACCAACCAAAAAAAAAAGGAAAAAAAACCAAAGGAAAAAAAAAACAAACCCATACCCATACAGCCTTAAAATGGAAAATCGATTCATTTTCACCACTTTGCAAAGTCTTTCATTATAAAGGGAGAGCAAAGCAAGTAGAAAAGAACTGCATGCATCCAAAGTCACCAAATCTTTTCACTTGTTCCCAGGGCTCGGACAACAATGCCACTATGAAAATAGCGCTGGGGAGGAAGAGCATGCTGGGTAATGAGATGCAAATGAGCACACCAAGCATCCCACTCTGCCTTGGAGCCTTTGTATCCAGTAGTGCAATAACAACCAGCTTTTGAGTCATGATAGGTTAGCACAGAATAGGTTTCACAATGGGTGTGTGTATTATCCTCATGGTTCTCCTCAGCTTGTGGTCAGCAGGGTAGTTAAACATGGCATCCATTTCAGTGAGAAGTTGCCTAGATTAAAACTAGCTGAAATAAGAGTGTCAGAATTAATTGTAGCAAACTCAGTGTGAGACCTTGTGAAGGGAGAAGGCCATTTTATTTTATTTAACTTGATCTGGAACTTGGTTTTTCTTACAGGCTCACACTCCTCACACTAAGACATAGGTATCCAAGTGCTGTGGTGAAGATGACTCTTGTGGGAAATTGAAGTCCTCACTATGCCTCTTTGGTTCTTCTTGACTTACAGGGAACTGAACAGGTCTTGTTTTAAACTGGTCTTCCAAAACATTTAGGAGTTAACTGAACTTTGCATTGCAATTTGGCTTATTTCTGCCTCTGTAACTCATTGCTGACTGTCTTTGTCTCATCCTGGATCTTTTTAAGGCCATCATCCGTCCTTTTCTTAGCATGATAGTATTGGTGATGTGCTGGAACCTTGTTGCCCTTCTTCTGTTACCAAACCACAGATCTCCTGCTGACAGGTCAATGCTGGGACCTTAGCAATGTGCCCAGATGTAATCATCATGTTCCCCAGACATCTCCTTGGTTAGCAGTATAGACCACTCCTTTAAACCTGACTGTTGTTTCTTCGAGTGCTTTCACACATACACGTTTCCATTCCTGTTTCATCCATATCCATCATATTTCTAAAACAGACCTGTGCAAGAGGGACGCATCTAAGGAGACTTAGATTTTACTCAGAGGACTGAGCTGTTTCACAAGGCTGGGGCACTGGGCCAGCTTCACAGAGAAAAGCAGCTACTGTCCCTGTTCTAGTTTTGCTGTGCATTTTTGCTATTTGTTCTGTGCTGAGCCACCGAAGTGGGGGTCACACCTAATACTGTATTTTACCCTTTGATAACAGTTTATAAATCTGTGCTTAGGGAACCAAAAAAAAGGACAAATTCTAGAAAACGCTTAATGCTGTTATCTCTGAGCTTTATAATACTGTTAGTTAATTATATCTTACAAAAGTAATTTTTTTATTTTTAGGTCACAAGGCACTCTAGAAAGAAACATATCCATTATCCCAGTTTTATGGGAGGGAAAGCTGAAGCATGGAGACATAAAATGTCCCATGTAAGGTTACAGACCAAGACAGAGGGTGAGCTGAAAATCTAACAGAGGTGTCCCAGTATGCTTTCTCAGGCTGGAGACCACTTTGGGAAAGGCGGCAGATCTTGACAGTGCTGAGTGTGAGTTGCATGTCATGAAAGAGGGCCATATATCTTTTCTGTGAGGCTTCTTTCCACAGCTCTGTGTTCTGCCTCCAAATCAGCAAGATCACCTCGCCGATGAATCATTTTCTTATTACAGATGAAGATGAGATTGGTTTGACCTGGGGAATCTGCAGGTAGCGCAGGGCACCACTCTCACTATTGTGCTTTACTGAGCTGGAGACAATTGATGGTCATGAGGGATTGGCACCTATTTTTTTTTAAACACATTTTGGGAAAAAGCTGGTGTTGTTTTTCTGTTGGTGAGAACACTGTTTGGTTGAGGGAAAAATACAAATTCACTTCTCTTTAAAAGGTAATGGGGGTGTGTAAATTGGTGGGGGGGGGGGGACTGACAGCTGCGCCCTGCGCACTCTCCACACCTCCTCCACAAATGAGAAGGGAAAATACCAGGACTTCATCATGCTGTGACCTATGCATATCTTATACAAAAGAGTTCATTGGGTACTTCTTTACTATTCTCTTTTCCTCCTTTTGTTATAATATGCCAGAAAAAGAGATCAAACAAGAAGTCATGATGATCCAGGTCCAAGGTGCTGAATATTTGCATAGCCCCTTTCCACTGAAAGTGACACCACCACCACCACCACCCTTGCTGCAGATATTATATGTCTTCATTCCTTCAAACAGTGAAGTAAATTAGCATAAACTATATCCAGAGTCTGGTTAGGCTTAGTTGTTGCTTTTGCAGAATTATGAGGCCTTTGTGCACCAAAAATTGAAAGAAAATTGTTTAATGATGATGTGTGCTGGTTACTAAGCTAGCCACCAGTTAGATATATTTATAGCTATTTTTGCCTCTAATAATGATATACTAATTATAACCCAAATAGAATTCTGTAATTTCTCCCTGAAAATGGAAGCGATGCAGGGAGATGTTAAAATCTGTGCTGAGGCATCATATTAGCAATTAGATTTTTAGGTGGCACTGCGCTTCTGGAGGGAAGAAAGCAAAAGAAGATGTGAGTGCTATTTCTATTCTTACATATTTGTTTGAGCCTAAATAAAGCATTTAAACTTGAAAACCTTCTTATCCTACAATGCATTAATTTGTCTGTGAAGTGTTTTAGAAGAGCTAAGCCCCTGTGGGACAGTCCCTCAAGGGCATTTGCTCGGTTGTTCCAGAGCATTACAGCCCCAAGAGATGACTCAGGTGACAATGACAATGCGGAGAAATTGCTCATCATTTGTTCTACAGGGGCCAGTTCAGCTTGGGCACGTTGAGTATTATCATATAAATATTGCAGCTATGGACTGCAGACTGTGCTTGCAATCTTAGGGGTGGGTCCTGAGGGATCATTTTAGAGGGCAGGCATCTTGGGTTGCACTTTGAGTTGCATCCCACCTGAGTTCAAGAAGCACATCACTGTGAGATGCCTGAAGCCATTTGCAGTCCAAAGTGACCCACAGTCAGGTGGTGACTGTGGTTTGATATAGCAACCTTTGCAGACCTTATCCTGCTGTCCGCAGTGAGTTTGGATTTGGCTTCTTCCTGGCCAAACACAACTCACTGCCATCACTCTTACATCAAGTAAGAATAACAATGATAATTTCTGCTCCAGAAATGTGAAAGAATTGGCACGTTAAATACAACTCCTGTAGCAAGTAAATACTGAGGGGTATTATAAAATTTGAGATTTAAGCCATGCACCTTGGAGATAACAAATAAAATGTTAGCAGAAAGAGCAGGACGACAGGGTGAAGAAATAAGCCTTGCAGTCACAGAACTCTTTGTCTGACCTCTGTCAACCGCAAGGCTTTCAAAAGTATTTTGAAGGACAGTATAATTAAAAATGTGAAAATAAATAGAAAATGGGATAAAAGTGCTCATGGGTTTACCAGAAGTAAATCATATCAGCCTATCTTGATGTCATGGAAAAGATAAATGATGTTCTAAGAAATACTTTGTATGTCATCTACGTGGACTTCAGTAATGCATTTGATACGGTTGCACTGCAGAATTTATGAGGCACAAGGACACGGAGATTAATTATTGAATTGACATTGTGAATGGGCCTGGCTGAAGAGGAAATAAAAATTATGAGTCTTGAATAAGGAATTTGCATGCTGAAGGGCATACATTAACAGATTATCTCAAGTATTGACTAGACAAATGATCTTACTTGGTGGTTTCTTCAGTGATGCTGGCTTCAAAAGAGGGAGTTTGCTCTCATCCAGGATTGGAAGGCATCATCCACACCGGAGGGTTTGGGGAAAATAAATAAAGGAAGAATGGAAAAAAAACCCAACAAAAACAAACAAAGGATCTCTAGGAGTTTGAAGAGTAAAAGTTCATTAATAGAGTAAACTAAATGGTGTATTTGAAGACTAATATGAGATTGCTGCTCCCTGCTAGATGCATCCACAGGAATCAGTAGTTAGGCTGCTTTAGTGTTGATATGTAAACTTTATCTGGAGTGCAGTGTTCTCCATCCATCCGGCTTAGGGGGGATGAAGATTGGAACTGTAATGCGGAAAAGGTAACAGCAAATTTATTAGGTGAGAAAGAGCCAGTACAGCTTGTCTTGTTTAGTTGACCAAAATGAAGGTGCAATAAATGAAGTCTGGAAACCAGGCTATTCAGCAGTTATGTGTGCAAATAACCTTCCAGGAGGAATACACAGAACAGAAAACCTGGCCACTCCACAAGTGGAGAAGAATATTTAGAAAAGTAGTGGCTTTGCCTGCAGTTCCTTGGGACTTCACTGGCTGAGTTTTATGAAAGGGAGTCCCTCTAAGTCCCCTGTTTTACAGGCAGAACAGACTGGCACAACATATTGTCACTTTAAACATATTCTAGGAACAAAAAAAAAAGCCAGAATCTGCCTTTAAAGGAAAGCATAATCCAAAATCTTCATTGAAGTGAATGTTTGCTGTGCATTTTGTTCAGAGTTTTGATATTTTCAGCGATAAGCTGACGGAACTCTTAACAAGAGACAGAAGGGAGAATAAAAGAAGAACAAAAAGGTTTTGCTTCAGCTTCTCCTTTTTTTTTTTTTTTTTTAAAGACAAAACCATGCATTAGAAAATGGAACTGTTTTTAAAAAGCAATCATTTTTTATACCTAGCGTGTTTCAAAAAGGTCGTTCCACTTTCATTGTCACCTCAGGAAAAACAATAAAGCAGCAGTCCTCCACATAATTGCACAGGCTCGCCTGGTGGGTTCTCTTTCTTGTTCAATGAAGTATCATTCATTTAGATCAGAATACAGTCTTTCTAAATTAGAGGTTTACATGTGTAATTATATAAAATGATATGTTTGTTTACATCTCCAAGTAAAACGCACGTAGTTTTCTATCATTTATCTTTGAAATTCAATTTTGCTTTGTCAATCCCTAATTTATTGCTGGAGATGAATGTGCTGTTAGAGTGTTTACAATGCCTCTCGCTGCCTGTGGATAATAGAATTACCCTGGTTATTGCTATTCATTTCGACATTTCTATGGTCAGGAATGTGCAATAGTTTTATGTTCCTGAATATATGGTGAAAATCCTGGTGCTATTTATTGTGGCTACCCTCTTTCTTTTTTATCCATCTAAAGACTTAAATTTACTTTCAAAGAGTAGTGGGACAGCTGACAACTGATGGCTGTATTTCTCAGCAGCTATGTACTCTCTTCTGGGTTCATAAATGTGTGGAGAGGCTGTTTCATACCTTTGTGTGTAATGTTAATAAATACTGTAAATTTCTAGTAAACCCATAAACTCCCATATGAATTTCTGCTGATTCAGCCCTAGGGCTTCGGTAAATGAGCAGTGTGTCTAACCACTCACTGAATTTATGGAACATTTTTGTAAAAACAGTGTTTGTTTTACTTATTCCTTTTGTCTGTTAAACTGATTGGGTTAAAAGGCCTGTATTTCCAGCAAACAATCCCAAGGCATTATTCTTCCAAGCAGAGCTTTCAAGGGTAACTCTAGAGAATGTTTCTTTTGATATCTTCTTGTGGTTTTCTTTCTGTATACTTGTTCCTTACAGTATTTGAGAAAGCAGACTGGGAAGCACATCCACTTTGGACTGTGACAGTTTAGGAGCAGTGTTGCAGGATGCTCAGAGCATCTCACAGGGCACAAGAACTCCGTTGAGAAATGTGTCTAATTTTATATTCTTGTTTCCATTTCAAAATTTTTCTATTTGAAAATGAGAATCAATATCTGAATGAGGAGAAAGTGTCCCTCATCACCTGGGGACTAGAAATCTTTCAGATTAGACCTCAGCTAATCCATCCAGACCATCTGTGTGTGTGTCGTGGGACATACATGGATGGCCCTGTGGTGCCTGAAGTCCCAGGCAAAGATCCTGACTCCGCTGTGAATGGCAAAGGTGTAAAGCATGTACTGCTATGACTTGGCAGTATGTTCTGAGCTTGTGTTTAAAGCCTGCATAATAACCTGAAGTCCCCTATTACACTTCCAATCCATCCATCCCCCACTTGTATTTTCTTAATAAATGTTTTTTATGAATATGCAGAGCAAGAAAAAAAATTAATGGACAGTAAAACATGCAGTAAATGTATCCTATTAATCTTTTGCCAGAGAAAGGGATGATGTTGCTTTCTTTCTCAGCTTCCTATCTCTGTGAAGACACTCAGCCTTCATCTTAAAACAGAAATTTATTCAGTTTCTTTTACTTTAGCCTGCTTATTACCTGTCCTACACTTTTTTCATATTTCACCTAAACAAAGCTTGAGAATGAAAAATCAATAAAGGAGTTCTTCAGAATTTCATTTTATAAAAAAATGTTCCTTATACTGTAAAATTTGCAGCACTTCCAGAGATAGCAGTAAAATATGCTGTCTCTCCATACCAGATTCTGTTATCTTTTAAGCAGTACTTCAGGAAACAGCTCAGGTAAGGTTATCCATCCACAGGTTGAATGAAAATAATTTAATTTCATAAGGAGAAGGCTATTGAACTCTCCTTGGCTTCACAGCCATATTAGGGAAATTCAATCTGTGTCAGAAAATAGCCTGTAGCAAACTAATTTTTGGTCCCCAAGTGCCATAGTACTGAAAAATATGTGAATTTCTTTTAAGTCAAGGGTCAGTTTAGTTACTATCATACCTACAGCCGTGGGCTGTTCTGGATGTGTAGAGAATAAGCATCAGAAGAAGCAAACCAAGAGAAGCGCTTCCCTCTATGTAATACTGTTCAAACTCTTCTGCTGCTTCAAGATTTCTTCTGCCATAACCTTTGCACTTAACAGCCCTTTATGAATTTTTCTTCTGTGGCTAAGTCCATACAAGAAATGTGGATTAATTAATTTGTTTACAACAAAAATACTTAAAATAATGCATATATATGGAAAGAATGAACATCAGTAAACCTTAGAGCTAAATATACCTCTGTAAATATGTGCGTTTTAGGATAACTTTTAATATTCAACTTACAGGGTAGATGCAAAATGTCACACACGTGCATATACATAGTCTAATATTTGACTGTACATAGAGGATATATGAATGTATTTGCATAGCACTGCCTGTCTACTTCAGCACACACAGGCACACAGAGGTTTTATTTCTGTGAGCACCCTTCTAGGAAACAACAGCTAACTGAAGGTAAAGCATGGATAAAATCCTTCACTTTGATCAAATTCTAAAAAAAAAAACCTAAAAAATTGTAAAACATTAGTCATACTGTTGAATTTGTGACAATTTCTGATATTATATCATGTTCAATGATACAAACACGTGTGCGTTCATCCACACACCTGCCTAGCATTACTCCTATGACATCAGACCTTTCACCAAGGTACTGTTCACTGATTAGTTATATTTCTTCATAAGCAGTGTAGCAACTGCAGGCTTTACTAATTGCAAGTGCAAAGTATCTCAGGTGGGTTTTGATCTTTCACTGAACTTTTCCCTTCTTTAACACTTCTCAGTGTGCTAAAAGCATTATTCCAAGCATCAGTGGTAAGTGTTGTTCAAATGTCTCAATCACGCATCCGAGCCCTTATAACTGGTGGTTTGTAAGATGATGCATTGGCTGAAGATTGTATAGGCTTATGTATTGGCTAAATTTTCACTATTTCTTTGTGTTGGTCCTTTTCTTTCTTCTGTGTCACGAAGGCTGCATCTAAGCACTAAGGCAAGTCTGCTTTTTTTTACCCACCCTACATCTCTGGTTTCCCCATCCACATTATAAAGTGATGAGATGAAGAACATTGCTGTTTCTTCTCCATCTACATCCTGAATTTCCTTTTACAGGGTAATGATTTGGGACACATTGTACAGTGTCTTAGCCAGTGGGGTTTTGATAGGATGTTCCCCTGTCAGTGTCAGCTGGGACCTGTGACTGTGTCCTGCAGTATTATGGGACATGTTGTGTAGAGTGAGCATGTTCACCTTCCAGCATTTCCAAACTCTCTAACAGGAGTAGAACAATAATTATTCATTTGTTACGAGGGGAAAAATACTCCAACAGCAAAAGTGGTAGGTATCATAAAAAAGCATGTTGTATTGGACCTCCAAGGTGTTACATAGCAAGTTATCTCAAAGCTGAAATTTTTGATCAAACAATGGTTTGGAGTTTCACAGAACAACTCATTTATGTGGTCTGAGGAACAGATGTGCCAGGATGAAGAGAGGGATGTTTTAACTCAAAAAATCAAAGAAAAGAATGAAATTCTGTGAGGAGAATGACATAACCTTGTTTGTAAGTGGATGGTGTTACTGTAAATAACTTCTCTAGTGAATACAATTTTTCTCTTCACTTTTGTGGATGTTCTTAAAGATCACAGTTATAAATATCTCCTGCCCTTAGCAGGACCATGATGTTTCCCTGCAAATTTGAGAGAAACTACTTGAGAGGTGTGCAACAACTTCTGAAGCTTGTTAGTGGTTTTGACTATTTTTTTATAAATGTGTGCTGTATTTCCCAGCTGGCTTTGGAGGGTTGTCCATATGGCGGTGTCCATAAGGGCTACAGCACATATTGAAGATAGGAAAAAAAGGAAGGGTCATTTTTATCATCGTCCCCTTGTGACTTTCTCATAGGCAGGAGCGCAGCCTAACATAATTTCCTGGGGTTTATTTTTCTCTGAGAGTTATTTTCTTTAGATAATGCCTTTACACATAACAGAGTATGACAATTTAATGCAGTTAGATAAGAGCTAACACTAGGATATGGTGTCTTGTGCAAGGTCAAGTTTTTCTCAGTTGCCCCAGTGTCTGGAAAATAAAGTTCTACATCCTGCTAAATATTGCTATCATTATGTATCTGTGGCATGGAGTAGTGAACACAGGAGGGAGGAACACAGTAAGGTTTTCATAAAACCCAGGAAATTAATTTCTTTGAGACTGGACTAGTAAAGCTGTGGGTAGTCTTAGACATAACTGGCATATTTATTTTTTCAGTTTTGATGATTACTCTTCATAATTTCTTGAAATACGGTTTTGTAACCTGAAAGAACCAGATTCATATCCATACCAATACATTACAATAATTCAATAAATATTAATATCAAGTAACTGAGACCTGATTTTATGTGTAGTTATATTTTGAGAGTAGTGTTGGACAGTGTGATCTGTCCCTGACATCAGGAATGTATGTGACAGTGAGCAGCCAGGATACTGCAGTGAGGCCATCATGGGTGCCAGGTGGGACAGAGAACAGGAGAGGAAACTAAAAGCCTCATAACTGCACATACACAGGAACAGTGATTTCTACACATTCATTTAACAGCCTGATGAAACTGCCCAGAATGGGCGTTGTATGCTGCCTTTACAGCAAAAACAAGCAGTTGTGATGGTTCACAATCAACATACTTCACAACCAGGTCTGCAGAACTGATGGTCTGCTACCTCCCCCTTTAGGATCAGCTGTTACATCTGAGTGATAAATCTTTTGATATCTGCTACATTTAAAATACAGGCAGTTCTCTTGTAGAGACTTGCTATGCGTTCTCTTTTGGGAGAAAATTCGGGTCTGAAGGCACTCCGACAATTATTGCAGTCAAAAAGGCTCTACATTAAACAAAGGAACCTCCTCTATGATAACAGTAGTTTTGTGAGGAGGAGCAGTAGTAGTAGTAGTTTCAGTTTTACCACTGAAAGACAAGTACTATTCTGTTCATTCTAACAGTTCATGATATTCAGTTTCAAATGTTAGTTCTTGGTCTTCAAAAGGAATGTGAATTTCTCTGCCTGAAGAAGATGGTGAGGACAGACACCTTCTATTATTTACATCTAGAGATCTCTTTTTAAGAAGAAAATAGGTAGAGTTCACAATGACATATTAGCAGTGAAGGAAGTGGAAGATTATATAAAAATTATCATATTCTGTAATGTGATTAGGTTGTGCTTGATAAATATCCATAGTGGCCATGCGTATGAGGAATAGGGATATTTCAAATGTGTAATCTTTATCAATTTATTGGGGCTGAACTTCTTTCATAATTAGGAATTACTTGCCTGTATCTTTGAGTTCTTTTTAGACATGGGGGGATCTTGTGTGAATGACACCAATTTATCATCTGTGCTGTCATTTCTGTTTAAACTCATGCAGTGAGTAGATAGATGTCTCCCATATGGTGTAACAGTTTTGAATACTTACAACTGCTTGATGCAAGCAATACCAGTTTTGTTTTTTCAGCTTTTTGCCAGCACCAGTTTCTTCCATGTAATTGTAATGATCCACTCTTAATTTCTGTGGCCTTTCCTTGGGTGTCACTTCTGTGGTCTGATGTATCTTGTAACAAGTCTGAAATCATGGAAGCAGAGTGCACTTGCCTTTGTTCCTTTAATCCCATTACTTCAAGTAATATTTCCCCCCTTTTCACCAAAACAGATAAATGGATTCCTCCAAGGAGAAGTTGATAGTATATGAGGAGCTGTAGCTGTAGAAGCCTTCTGGGACTGGAAGTCCTATGTAGATGTTGCTGATGGGGTGTTTTAAGAATTCAGTGTCATCATGGATTTGTGTTTAGATGCTTCACTGGTCTGATTAATTCAATAAGTAGAATAGTTAATCCAGGAAGAATTTATTTTCTTGTTTCCCTTGGTAATCTTAAAGATGACAAATTCTTGAGAACAACTGGGCCCACTGGCGTTGTCTCCAAAATCAGCTTTATATCTAGGAAAAGTTGTTCTATCAAAAAACAAGAACATAATGCATTTTCCTAGCCAAAGAAATGTTTTGTGTGAGGGAAAACCCAAATCTGTCCTTTATATCTTTAGTAAGAACAAAATAAAAAACTAAGCTATGTTCCTAGAAGGTATGCATCAGTTTTCTTAAGGGAACTTTGGAAGTGTTTCCTTTTGTTTCCATGGTATCAATCTCACAAGAGCTTAATCACTGCCTTAAAAAAAAAGATATCTTGATCATCCTCATGTAAAAAGGTACTTTATTTTAAAGACCGAATTTGAGCATGGAACAAATTGATGAAATTTTAGTACAGAACTTTGAATGCATTAGAATTATTACATGTGGAAATCATTATGTATACAAGTAGTTACTACAGAAATAGCTTTCTTTGTCAAGTATTCTTGGCGTGGAAGTAATCAGCATCCTATACTATTAATTGTTTGAGAATTCTGAAATCTTTAATGAGGTTTTTTACAGAAGCATTTCAGTCATATGCAAATGATTCATTGAAACTCTTAATCATAAGACAAATAGTGATTCTTTACTGAGTTTTTTTCATTCACTGTAATAAATGTAGCATGTTAACTGTAGACGCACAGTTAACTATTTCTCAGTTATTTTTTTCACAGCATTTTTTTTTAAGATTCATTGCTGGTCAGAAAGTGATAATGGTTGGACTGTGAAATAAAATCTTTGACAGATGTCAGATCTGTGTCTGATAGAGCTTCAAACAGATTTTTTCCGCTTTGAGTGTTTTAAAAATTAATTTGTATTCAGGTTGATAAAAATGCATATTTTTAAATGGCTACTGATAATCAAATATCATCCTCTTTTCACAGGTCTGATTACCACAACATCAAGAAAATTGGATCGGGAACAGCAAGCAGAACATTTTTTAGAGGTAAGTTTAAGTGGAAAATATATGTTAAGAGGTTAGCTGATTTTTGTAGTTTAAAATCACTTCTTGCTGTTTCAGGAGAGTGGTATTCTCCTTTCTCTTCATTTATAACCGACTCGTACAAAACTGGGAATTGCCTGATTATACAGAAGAAATAAAACATTTTACAAGTCACAAGCGCAGGAAAAAAATTGAACAAAAATTGAACACTTGTTTTCCACCTCTAATCTACTTCAGTTAAGTCTTTTATTGTAGCTCTTAAATTTTGTTTGTGACAGAAATTTAGAATATCCAGAGCAAAATATTTTTTAAAAAATATGTGGAATGACCTGAACCCTGCTGAGATTTTTAGTCTCTCAGGTTAAACTGGTTTAAATTTTGCATCTTGGATCTAATGTGCAACCTGAGAATTTGGATGAAAGCAAACTTTGAACTTTTTCATATTCACTGCATTATCAGAATCAATTTTTTGGGTTTTTTGGGGGTTTTGTTTTTATTCTTGTTTAGCTTTCGCTTATTGGGATTGTTAACAATAATTTTCAGGTTAAAAACTATCTTCTGAAAAGTGAATCTAAACCATTCCCTTGGCCCTTGTGATGAATGTTTCTCTTTATAAGGAGCTCACGTGTTGGATATGGAGTGATATACTTGTAAACTACTGGTTTTGCCACATGTGTTTTCTTTCACACTGCTGTACACCATGCTGTGTGTTTTTTGTTTTTTTTTTTTCCTTTGGGTAAAAGTTCCTTGACTGTCCTTTTGTCTATTTGTGAAGTAAGGAATTCTTGATTCCTGTTGGTACAAGTAAAAAGAACCATATTGTCCCACATAATCAATCACCCCTACTAGGAAATGCTCTTCAAATCCATACAAGTTAAAAAACATCTGGACACAACAGTTCACAGTGCAATCACTATCTGACAGCAAAATGTAGTAAAATATATATTAGCATATTCATTAGATATTTTATTTGCTAAAAATCCCGAATTATTTTGGTTAGTGCAGAACACGGGAGAGAAGGGTTGATTATTACTATACTAGTTTGGGTTGGGATTTTTTCTTGATAATTCACTGTAGATTCTTACACATTCCATGTCATAAATAAATGGAGGGAAATACAAGAATTTTTCCCTTTTTAGGATTTAAGTTGTAAAGTTAGTAAAGTAATCATGTATTCTAATAACTTCAAGCTTTCCAATTTCTACTGTCAGAGAAGATCACAAATGGAATGAAAGGGCATTGGTTTTGAAATGTGTCTATTGATGAGAATCTTGGGTTTGTAAGTCTCCTTTGCTCTGTAGAGAAGGACCAGGTAATCCTGGTCAACAACAAGTTAGCACAAAATGAAACACAGGAGGTTGCATCTGAATATGAGAAAAAAAACTTATTTTCTTTGAAGGTGACAGAGCACTAGAACAGGTTGCACAGAGAGGTTGTGGAGTCTCTCTCTCTGGAGATACTCAAAACCTGCCTGGATGTGATCCTGCCCAGCCAGCTGTAGATGAACCTGCTTTAACAGGGGTTGGACTAGATGAGCTCCACAGGTCCGTTCCAACATCAGTCATTCTGTGATTCTGTAATTTATGTGTTTGCCTCAGAGATCTGAGTGAAACATGCCAAATACACATTTTCCAAGGGATTCCCATACAGATGGGGGAGTGCTACTATTAATAGCAAAAAGAAAACAAATTAGTTACTTACAGGAATTGAGCTTTTGTCATCAATACAAGTTAATCTGTTCTTTCCCCTGAATTGTATCTTGCTTGAAAAAATAACAACCTGCAAGATTTTGGGGGCTGAAGGTGCAGTGAGAGAAATTTGTGTCTTACACTGCTCCGAGGCTTATGAATGTGGAGTGAAGTGGAGGGCAGTCTATGGAGAAGGGAAACAAGGTGTCCTGCAGAAGTGCAGATATGACCACACAGTAAAGCCCACCTGGAAACAGCAAGTGGGAAAGGGAATTGGGCTCTGGTGGAGACACAGCCCCAGTGGTCAAATTACGCCTTTGAGCTGCTGCTGAAACGGTGCCCATCGCTGCCTCCTGGGAGGCGCATTCCTGCAGCACATCCGCACATAGGCTGGGGTCCAAAGCCAGGCTGGTCAAGCTGTGCTTGTTCTTGTGGCAAACTGAGAAACGTTTTCTGAAATGCCTGTCTGTCTCTGTGTAATTAACCCCCTGGGGAGGCCTTAATTGCCAAGACAGCCATGGTTTCCCAGTAGTACAGTGTTTCCCTTCCGGCTTCATTTCATACCCTTCTTCCAGGAGTCTGTCTGGTGTAAAGGAGCACAAACTTGGCTCCCTTTGAAAAGCTCTGATTAGTACTTGACCTAGCAACCCTTGCTTCCCTTTGCCCAGTGTCTGTGTGAGCCGCTGACAGACCTTTCCTAGATACAACTTTTTAATTATTTTTAATAAGCCTGTCTTTGGCAGAGACGCTATACCCTGTAAGTTCCAGCCCGTATTTACTTAGCAAATTTTGTTATTTATAGTATTTGCACCTCTTTCACCTAAGTTGTTAGGAAAACAAAGTGATACAAGGTAGCAGATGTTAGTCGCTGGAGTTGTGTGTAGTGCCAGTGCTCATCTCCAGACCACTGCTTGCGATGGCATAGAGTTCTTCTTCTGGAGTTGTCCGTCCCTGTCTGTACCAAAGGAAAGATGAATTATCAGCAAGGACTGGATGGGTATTTTTAAGGCTTCCATGTTTAGGAAAGGTGAATCTAAGTGACTTTCCTTCTAAGTTGCATGAGAATTCTGTTGCAAAGTAAGTACTGAGGCCAAGGTCAGATGTAAATTTCTTCTTCATTTCTCCTTTAATTGTCTTCTTTAGGTGTATGGACCTGTGTCCACATGGAGTTTTTTAATGGTACCTCAGGCTGCTGTTGCAGGACTTACACTTAACAAAAGTATGTTCCAAAGTGAGTGCAGAAATATGTCTAGACCCTAAGCCAAAAGATGCATGAAGAAGTCAGAAATCGACTCCCCTTTATAATCATTGGGATTTTCTGTTTGCTTCAGTAGTATTTTTTGGGTATTGTTTGTTTATTTTGGCATTTTGGAACGAGGGGGTAGAAAAAGAATTGCTTCTCCCAGGTTTTTCATTGATTGTCAATGTTTTTTTTTTTAAGCTCTCAAATTGAGGGCTTAATCTTTTTCTGACACATTTGTAATGCCTTGCAAAGCCGCAAGTTGTATTCAGTGCTTGTTATCAGGTAGAATTTTATGGCGAACTTTTAAATTGGATGTCACTGGATTTTATACAGGATGGTATCTTGCTTTAGTGAATTCTTATTAATGGACTGGTTCTGCCTGAAATGGGAGGAAAATGACCACTTGATTACATTACTTTCTCACATGAAGCAAGACAAAAGCATTTGTTCTATTTCACAGACTTTCTCAAGTATTTTGTAGTTAGGATGAAGTATTTAAATAACAGTCTGAAGGAGGAGAAGTAATCCTGAGAGCTACCTGCTTGCTTTGCAAGTGAATGAGAATAGTGATGTATTTCCAAGTGAGGTGCAAATTTCAGATTATTTGGCTTTATTCTCCTTCAATAATTGAATACATCATCCTCTTCTTTCCTTATTTTACTTCCTCCTTCTTCAGGACATGTATTGTCTTCTAATAATTTCTACGTTAACACTTCACATTCTCTTCTCGTATTATGCTAATTTACTAAAAAGAAGCTAGAAGTGGAGAATGTTAGTGGAGGTTGAGCTGGGGAAAAAAACCCCTCACAAAAGTAGTCTGTCATTTTTTTTTCTGCCCCCAGTTTTTACAGATGCCTCCTAATGCTGGTTGGCAGTTTTACAAACTCTAGTGATTTTGCTATGTGATTTTATTGAAACAGCTGCAGGAGTGGTGGAGGTCCTATAATAAGCATAAAAATTAAACCATTTCATGCAGGATCTGCACCCTAGTGTAGTGTCAGCTGATTCTAAGATGTCCAGAACATGAATAGTTCCTGCTCTGCTTTCCAGTGTACATGGGCAACGTGATGGGAGAGGATTATTGAATCCAGGCTACAGTTCACTTACTTGCACATTCAGCCCAGAAAATGGATCTGAGCGTGTTTTCTTGCCCTGAGCAGTTTCTAAACGCTCTGTTGCAGAGCCTTTGTTACTCATACTTCCAACACAGAAAGCCTCTGCAAAATGCACCCACCACTGAGCAGTTCAGCTTGTTGGGAATTGCTGTGTCAAGACCTGTGTTTAGCAAAAGAATGAGCCAGAAGAGTTACAGGCTTCAGTGTGCAATTCTAGCAACAGTCTTTGAAACTTCATAATTGAAGGGATGAATTGTCTGTAGTGAGAGATGACCTCTCCATCCTCTTGATAATGGTATATAATAAGTTGGTGCTTTTAAAGTGCTGAGGCTGTTTAGTCTCTCCCTCATGAGCACATGTGGTATGGGCTCTTCAGACATTTAGCCAGTTTTGAAAATTATATCTATAATATCTGTTGGTCCAAAACACTAAAATATCTATTTAAATTTACCACTGTAGAGTCATTCAGAAAATATCTTTTAACATTTGTCACGGTAAAAAAACCTGTCTATTCAAAGAGCCTCTAAAGAATAAAAATAGCTGTTAATAAGCATGGTCAGAACTTTAAATCTCTTCAGAAGTCACATAGCAACTGAAGGCAATAGGTTTAAAAATAGTGTTACAGCAGCCTTAGCCTTTCAAGGTCCAAGTCATGTACCCTAATTGAAGAGGAGGAGAAGTGGGAGCAGAGTATTGGCTTTGTGCAGCTAATTTTTAGCCCACTTAGTGCTAGCAGAATGGTAACAGTGCCTCTCAAGTGCCCTGCTTTTGTCACAAATCAGTATACACAAGCTTCATCAATCTTCCTGCTGTGAAGCTCGAGCACAGCGCTGAGAAGGATGGCAGTAACAGTGCAAGGGGCCGTAATGAAGACAAATTGCTAAATCTGATGTGAGTGTCAAAATACATGGGCTGAATGAAACACACTGGTTTCTATTTACTGTAGGTACACTAAGGGTATAATAAACTTTGTTACATGGCATGTATTTATATGCAGCAATTAGAGGGAAACATGATAATCTGCTGTAATTGGAGCCTTCTAAAAAGAATTCAAATTTTCACTCATTTAATGGCGAGCTGTAAATGTGAGGGGAATGTTGATAGAGGGATTATAATTTTATTCCACTTGGAATTTGGTCCAGAATATCACTGGGGAAGTTGCTGCCGGAAAGTTTATGGCCACAGTTTGCAGGGCAGGAGGAGTTTAAAAACTTGCTAAGTGGAATTTAAAAATAGCACTACCTCTCAGTTCTTCCTACAAACACCACATTGGTGGCTCAGCATTGGACCAGCCTGTGTTCTCCACCCTCCTCCTCTTTTCCTGCAGCATCTCCCACACAAGAACTTAACAAATTTACCTTTGTTTTGTTGTTGAGCCTGCTCACTTGGGCTGTAGCCTTTGCTAGTGGTGATGCCTGAAGTCAGTGGTCCTTTGTGAGAAACTGCAACATTTTCTGAAGAATATAGGCAGCTGTGTGGCAATATGCTCATGTATATTTTTACAGGAGAATTACAAAAGCTGAAGTTCATTGGGTTTATGTAGCTGAATAGTGCTCTACAGCGCATTGATTGCTTAAATCCTGGATTACAAGTCTGTGTAAGCATTTGTTTCATGGTTCTTTAGCATTGCCCACATTTGGCAGAGAAAGCTGCATTTTTTCTCAGTGACATGCTGGTGATGGTGTAAAAATGAGGCAGTGTGTCTGATTGAACATTTTGTCTGAGGTTTAAATGGGTCCAAAGGCACATGCCTTTCCCTTTTTAACACTGAAGCTTATCAGAAAATGCAAGGAAAGTTTAAAAAATAGGTAAACAGCCTCTTCTTTCCAGCTTGAGTTTGAAAAGTATTACTGGTTGTGCTTGCTGGAAATAAGAAAACTATTTTAATTACTTTTGAGACACTCGAAAGTATTTCTAGTTGAACGGTTTATTTATAGAGGCAGCTTTCTAAAAGGACAATGGAAGATGTATCAATGTCATCTTCAAATGGTGACACTGAACTTTAATGTCAACTTCAAAGTTAAGGGGGAAAAAGAAAAGGAAAAAAGGAAAGGAAGAAAAAATGAAGAAAAAAGGGTGGGGAGGAAAGAAAGGGAAGAAAACAAACAGTTCTAAAGAAAATCAAAAGCGTTAATCTCATATTACCTCTCCATGGGGCTGTCAGCAAAGGGGAAATCTACCTGGCCAGTGTGGTGGTAGATCTATCAGACACACGAGGTCTGCGCTTAGGAGGCACAAACTGAGCTCCTTCACCCCATGATGCGGGTTTCTTTCCTGCATCCCGTGTTCTTCTGCTGCTCTCTTCAGAAATAACCAAGAACTTTCCAAGGGCAGGAGATGACTGGAGGTTAAAACTATCCTTCAGAGGCAGATTTACATATGACATTGCACACTGCTTCTCATGGGTATTTGGGCAGAAAGTCTTACACAGCAAAATGAGGAGAAAGTCCTGGTGTGATCCATCTGTCTGCAAAGACATGTGGTCTCTTCAGCTAGACTGCTGTCTCTAATTTAAGTGATCTGGTGAGATGAAGAATTATCAAGCGCATCACTGAAAATATTACTAATTCCATTCTTAAGTGAGTAGTCTCTGTGCAAGAGATATGAACAGAAATTTTAAACATCAAAACAATTAAGGCGTTGTGTTTTTACAGATTACCCTCTTTTATTATTACAAATTTCAATAGCTCCCAAATGTCCCATTATGTTAGATAATGTCTTGAGAAGTTTTACAATTAAGAGACCCTAAGCATTGGGAAAACTGTGTTTAATAAAGCTTTTCTTCATGCACATGGAATCGTAATTATATTTTCTTATTAAATAAGAAAAAAATACCTCCTTATAAATTTATAATAATGGAGTAAATTAAGCTTGGACTGAAAAACAGAAAAATAATTGTGTGTTTAAAGTCCTTAGTATTCCATGTTAAATTCAGGTAGCCATTGGAAAATATGCCCACAATTCTGATGACACAATATATATACCAAAGGGAAAGGGCAAGAATGGGTCTGTGTATATCAAATACTAGCAGTGACCCTCAGCTCCTTTCAGTTGTTTGATGAAATACCAATAGCCTTGAGAGACTGGGTGTGCAAAGAATGTCTGTGACATTTCTATAAAATTGGTAGACTTTTAAGTCAACTCTGAGGATGCTTTGTTTACTTTTTTGCCTTACGCTCATGGCTGATTTCAATCTTTATTTTTTTTTATAATAATAATTTCATTCTTTTCACTTTCTAATGATTAGTTGGGTTCTCTTAAAATTGTTTTGCACATGCTAACACCAGGATGATGTCAAGGACAGATATGCTACTGACAGTTCCATCAGTGCATCATTTATATCAGAGTACCTGATTCTGGCTTCTCTTTGAGAGTGTTTAAGCCATCCAGCTAATCTGATACTGTAGGGAAGTTTTTACATGGCAGGATTTTAGTCTAGTATTAAAAATCTCCTGATTGTTTAGTTAATCTATTTTATTGATACCAAATACCAATAGTAATGAAGAAAAGCAGTCCTCTTTTCTATCTTTAATGAGCCTCCTAAGTAAAAAACGTTCATAACTCAATATGCAAAACTGTGGGGTTTTGTTGTGAATGCTTGATGATTACAGGAATGAGCCAGATAGCTTACAGACCTTCTATAGGTAATGTAAGCTTGTGTTGATTTATTTGGTATTAAAATAAGAAAGCACAACTTCTATTATATTTTCTCTCCTCTGCTTATGGAAAATACTTGATTTTCCCAGTTCATTGACATATGATGAGAGATACACCATCTACAGTGGAATACTGCCCCAAATATATTTTTTGCTAAATCATGTTTCATTGGACTGTGGGTCTGCTAGAAATGAGCAGGGAACAATTGGTATTATGATCCAGGATAAAAAACTAATTAATTACTTATTTAGATTAAAATCTGGCCCGGTATCAAGATACAGATGATTTTGCAGGTACTCATTGAGGTTCATGTTTTGAAGAGCTTGGCAAGATCAGAATCATCCAGGGCTGAGGCTTAGGTTCACACACTGCTGTCTGCCACGGTGGTTGTGTCTCATTAGAAAAATCACATTTTTGATTGCCTAGAGTTTTGCTTTAGTCAAGGAGTGATTTGCATATATCTGACATTTTTCAAGGGAGGGAGGTTGTTTTACAGATTTCATGACTCACTGACCTGAACCACTGGGTCATGAAATGAAGAAATGAATATCCTCAAAGCGCAGCTCTGTTGGCTTTTTCATGCTGGGCATCAAATGCCTCTTTTAGGATTATCCTTGTAGACCCACAGCATTCTAGCAGCAGGTCTTGGCTCTAAGCACCTCAGCATGGAAGCATGGAAGCATATTCAGCTTTATAGACCTTGTGTGCTGTCTTATCAGGTATCTTCCAAATTTTTTAAAGGCATAACAGAAAAGATGCAATTGTGCCAGGAAGGAAATCCAGCCTGCAGTCAGCCACCCTGCAAGGTTCTGAGTGTCTCCTGAGAGCCTAGGGGTGTATCAGCGCTTCCTTGACCCTCTGGACATAATTAAAAACCCACTGGACGCAGCATCGTGGTGTAGTGCAAGAAAGTTACCCGATGATTAACTAGCATTATATTAAGACATGTGTGATGTCACTGTGGAGGGGGGAAAGTATTATGCTGGGGGCTAGTTCAACTCCTTTGCTTATCCTGAGTAGTGTGCTTAGTCTGGCTTCAGTAGCAATGATTTTCCTAAACTTATCCCTCATAATCCAAGGATAAAAGAATTAGACATTGGTTCCCATGGCTGCATTTCCTCAGGTGTGTTGGAAATGGGTGAGTGAATACATGAGAGAAAAGCAATTTAAAATTCTTTCAATACCTCTCTCTTCTCTTTGCAGAGCTATGAGATAGCAGAGCATTAGATCAATACAAATGGGTGGAAAAATATTATTAAAACATCAAGTATTATTGCATGCTTCGAAAATTAGGTCTGCACCCATGTGTTAAATGTTGTTGAAACAGAGAGGGATGTATTAGTGGTCTTCCTTCTTGTTTAATAAACCATTCCTCATGCTAAGCTTGTGCAGGCAAATTCTGTGGTTAATCTATATCAAGCTTTTCTTTTCAGTCAGGATTTAGAAGTTTAGTCTAATGTTGCTTTCTCACTGAGGGATTAGCTCATAGATTAGCTCAGGGCTAACAGGTTTTTTCTTCATTGTATGTTTCTTAAGATCTGTAGCTCCCTTTTTTATGGGCTGAAGCCCACCTACCAGGCCCAAATTGGTTGAATATATTCTTTCAGGGTGTCTCTCTTGCCAGGCTCTGTGCTTGGTGAAACAAAGAATCATTGTGCAGGGTGCACTGCCTTGCTAAATCTTCACATTTTTATATGAATGTACCAATGTTTTAATCTTCTGCAGAAGCCTCAGGAAATTCTTTCACATTATTCAAACCTGTTTTAGATATACAGAGCCTTTGTGTTATGTGAATTGTCTGCTTTAGTGCAATATCATGTTTTTTGTAGCATGGGTAATACCCATCAGCTGCCAGACTGTTAATTTATGTCTGTACTGTTTGAGCACACAAACATGCATGCACATACACACATTTTGCAGAGGTCTCATTTTCCTGCCTTCTCAGCTAAGACCAAGCTGAGAGTCGAATTTAGGGCAGGGGAGCATCTTCTTCCTCAGTTAGGAATGCATTAGCATCTGTACTAAAATCTTTTCTGGGCATAGGAAATCCTAGTATGCTTTTTAATTAATCCACCATTTAGAAAAATGCCCTAAAAGAAGATTTGCATCCATTTGTTCTTTCTCCCAGGGTGATATGTTCTCAGCTGTTCCAAATTCAGGCTTGTTATTGCTAAAAAAAGTTGATTCTGCAATTTTTTCACAGCAGCTTCACTTGCCACCATCATTTATATGCACCAAATCCTACCACCCTGCAATACCCTGTGTAGGGATCCCAGCACTAACTCTCCAATTCTGTTGTCTTGAGTGGCCTTTGGGTTGATTTGACACATGTGTGTTTTGTCAGTGCTCTGTCCTCTGAATTTTTTTTTCTTTCCCTTCTTAGTGCTTTTCTTTTTCAGGAGTTTATCATTTTCATACATTAAAAACTGAGCATTCCACAAAACTGCCCCCACCAGTCCGTGCACTTGATGAGAACCTTTTCCCAGTATGCAATGAATGCGCAACATTTTCTTTGAGCCTCATCACATCTCACAGTCTTCTCACTGTAGCCTGTAATGTCCTTCAATATAATGTATTTTCCCTCTTTTTCTGATCTTTCAGATCATTCCCACATCACCACACTGTCCCTCCACCATATAATCCTTAAACATTCATATTGATCAAGAAGGATATACTGGACAGGATAGGAAAATGTCAAGCAAAATCATGGCGGTTTGAAAAAATTGTGCTGTTTGGGTTGGGGTTTTTTGTTCATTTTAAAAGTAATTTGTTATGGAAAAAGTGCATCATTGTGTGAAATGTGCTGAAATAAGATTGGAGTTCTCAGCATAATTTGTAACATGACACAAATTAAGGTATTTACAAGATACCTAAAGATAATAAAACCTCTAATCGGGTTGAAAATCAGTTTACTGAGCATAATTGACACTTTTTTTCTCCCTAAATATATTATCACAGAACATAAGAATCCTAATGTTTTTCTTATCTGACTTCAGCTTGATAATAATCAGGGACCAAACAGTTGTTTTGCTTTTTTTATGAAGATATGATTTAAACAGAAATGTACAAAGGCCCTGAAGCATCAAGTGCAAAGAAATGGGCCCTCAGAACCAGTAATTTTCTTTTCACAGCCTAACAAATTTCAGTTGTCAAGAAGCAGATTAATCTCATCATTCTCAAATGTAATATTGCTGTTTGCTAATTTCTCGTCATACAATGACATTGAAAATGCTATCATAGCAGTCCTAAAGTACATTTTATGGTTTGGCAAAAAATAATACTTTCTTTGGCAAGGAATTTTCTAAATATTCAAAAGCAAGGATTAACATGAGCACTTGAGAGCAAAAATGTCAGAATCAAAATAACGAGTTTTTTTTCTCACATTCCTTGGGAAAGTAAAAAATACAAATATTGCTAATAGCAGTCTGTCAATTCATGGCTTTAACTTTTCTGAGATCCAACGTGTTATCTTTAACCCAGATACCAGTAAATAAGTTAATATTTTCTTCACAACCTCAAATATATCTGGTTTTCCCATTGTATATTGTCTTCCACTGTCCTTCCAGATAGCTATTAAGGTGTTGTATCAACTAAGGTGTTCTTAACTCTCAGGTTTTAAAGACTTTATTGGAAAAAAATAGGGAGAATAGAAACACATGGGGTTTTTTTACATTACCACACTTTTTTAAAACCCCAATACTTGATCACAGTTTAAAAAATACTTAGAAAATTTCCACAAAATCATAAATCTTAGACCACACATTTTAGCTAAGCAGAGCTTTATTATTTGGTACACCAAAGTATGCCAAAATGGCATGATATCTATTAACTGAGAGGGACAGAAGGCAGTGAAGTCTGTGTGTTAGCTTAGTCTCAATAGACCATAATTTGTAGCAGAAGGAATCAAAATATTAACTGACATGTGAGGTTAATTTTCATTTACTCCTTATCCTCCTCACCAAAACCCTGTTGTTCAAATGGACCTGCTCAAACTCTCTCTGTGTAGCTTTGGACATATGTTTATGGGATTGAATTGAATATTAAAGCCTATTTTGTCTTTCCCACTGGCATTTACCAAGTATGTGTACAGTTAAGGATCTTTCACTATTTTTGTTGTAGCGCTCTAAATACTGCCTGAGTGCAGTCTTCTCTGCAGCACCTCAGCTGGGGAATGACATTTAAAAAGTAAAATAATACTTTCTTTGAATGCTTTCTCTTCAGGCATTCAATCCTCATAATATCCGACTCTCAGTGTGAAAGTATCAATTGAAAGCTGTGGCTTTTTTAATAAAAAGAAGTCTGAAGTGTACAGAAGATGTGTTATTTCTGCAGCCCTGGGAGGGTGCCTGATGATGGATCACAGTGGTGATGGGATGCCCAACTTCCAGCAAGCTGCTCAGGTCCCAAAAGAAATCCTTGCTGCTGCAGCACAGTGCTCAGCATGAGGCAGTCATTTATCCAGCTTCCTGACAAAGCACATTACCCAACTCAGAGCTGTGGGCTGTTTTTCAGCTCATTCAGTTCTTGCAGAGCTAATTTGGTGTCCCTTCCCTGTTCTCCAAGCTATAGCTGAGACCTACCTCATGACTTCCGAACTTGAGACACACCCCTGCTTTCTCTGGAGTGCAATAAGCTCCACTAGCCCTTGAATGCCTAAAAGGTAGTAGCTGAATAAATTACACATTTGTGCTCTATTTTCTAGAGGTTATTGAGAGTGCATTCAGCAGACTTACATACCAAAACAGGAACTGCACTTGAACTTTACTTGATGGACAAACGGCCTCACTAAGCCTGTAAATCAGTTTTACGTGTTTTGTGATATTAGTAATCTGTGGATTAGATCTGCTCCTAATACGCCATTTCTAAAACTGGATGCACTTTTGGAGAACAAGTTTGTTTACATTTTGTATGGGATTTCTCAGAGGGAGCAGTGGCAGCGTCTCTAGGTAGTGTCAACCAGGCCTCCACATCGTGAGCGAACATCTGCAGTAGTGACCCAGCATTGACCATGGGGATTAGTGCCTGGGGCTGGCATATCTCATTTGCCTGTGCCAAGGGATCACACCTCCTGCACTGGTCCTGACAGGACATACTTGTGTTGTTCAAGACCTCCCATAAATCAGAAGCTTTCTCACGACTATTTCCAACAGAGTACCCTGCCCCTTTAACACATCCTGAGACAGTCTCAAAAGCAAAGCAGCTCCTGAAACTTTACTTTTTCAATATTTTCTGCTAAAACCCAACAAAGCAACTCATTAGACATTCCTTCTTCCTGCTTCCTCCTTTTGCTGCCTTCACCTAGTGAGGGCTAATTGGAGGCCTATAAAATGAATCCAGGGAAATTAGCCACCTTCTCCCATATATCAGTCCTGCACTACCAAATTGGGCATATTGTCTCATGCAGTGTTTTATTGTCCTCCAGACCACATTATCAGGGAGGCAATCTCACAAAGGTTAATAGCATTACTTGGTTGTCTCTCTATCTGACATTCCTGCTCATCGCTCTAAATCCAGTCGTTTCACCAGTCGCCTCTGCTGCCGTTAATTGGGTGCTGCTTCCCGCTGACTTCAAACCCAGTTCTGTAAATTGTAACAACTAGTAGCTGATTGTCCCTGCTCTTAACTTTCATATCACAACTGGGAAAAGTATGTGTGGGTTGATATACCTGTCTTTTCAACTCCACTCTTTGACATTTGCAGTCCAATTATCCGTCACCTTGGCCATCCGTTTGGTTCAACTGTCCTCCTGTTGGTATGCTATGTGTCAACACCTACTCCATACACTGCCCTAATGGGCAAATAAACAGTAAATTATGAGCCTGTATAAATCCAATAAAGAGTGACTTTGACTCCATAAACCATGGAAGTGAAACTGAGGTGTTTTATGCAGTTGCTAGTATCCCAGGCTGGAATTGCTGCTCTGTATTTTTAGTGCCACAGCTTACTGAAGTCGGGCAAGATATCTATCTATCTATCTATTGAGGGACATGGTGCCCATGCAGTAAGAAAATGAACCTTAAGGGCTATGCATGTTAAGATTTCTGTATTACATTCTTTGAATCAATGGTGGTCATCAAGAGAAAGCAGTAAATTTATATTAATAATTCTTGATTAAATATTTCCTTTCCGCAGATAAAAAGTATGCTTCCTAAGCTCTACTCACATTTTACATTTTATTGACCCTTTTGCACAGCAGTGAATGCCATCCTGTGGCTACAAAACCCAAATGCATGTTAAAGACTAATTCTGCAGAAGAATCAAAGTGCTGAGAATATTTTAAAAGTTGTGATCTTTTAAAATTCCTCCCGCACTGCAGGAGTGGAATGCCATCTTATTATTATTCCAACACATAAAGATCCCTTTCCAGGACTCCAGGCACTATGCAATTAATTAATTATAATAGTATTAATTAATTAATTAATATTAATAACCTGAACATTTTAATGCGTTCCAAGTGTTACGCTGGGAAATTAAGGTTTTGGGACAGGATTTTTTCTTTTCAACACATTTGGGATATTAAAACCTGGGGACAGCTTTTCCTGTTGTATCGTTACCCCAAAATGACTTTGTTCCCATACACACACCTACTTATTTATGTTGGCAGTATGGTCTTGACACATTCTGAAAATTTTTCGTATACATCACTGTTCACAGGATCACTGGCTATGTGTGTAACAGATTGAACCAACAGGAAAAAAAAAAATAGTGCTAAAGAAAATAATTGCATGTGAAATTGCTGTTTCTTTAAAGCAAACAGAAAATCCTACATTTGCCTGAGCGCTAAATGAGATTGTTCCCAGTCAGTTATTAGGCACACAGTGGTGATGCTGCAGTAGTGCACACCTTCCCTACCCTTTAGCTGAAGGCTCACAGCTTTCAGGTACTCATGCAACTCATGCCAGGGCTGGGCAAAAGCTCAGTGAGAATTAAAAGTACTGAAATTAGGTTGTTGAGCTCTGGATGCCACCCCGTTCTCACCAAAGTCAGTGGGAAAATTCCCATTGATTTCCAAGTCTGAGGGTTTCACAGCTGGCCAGTGCTTCCCTACCAAGAAGGTGTCTGTAATTATTTGGCTGCTCAGACAACATGAGATTGGTTCATTAGGGTAACATTTGTCTTTGCTCTGTGTGTCTCCAGTTGTGCAGTATATATGTACCCTGCTGTCCATGGCATGGCTGGGGAGGCTGAGACTATTCTCAGGTGTTTGTGGTGATTTCTAGAGATTCAGGAGAGCTAAGAAAAGAGCTAAACAGACTTAGTGAAAAAGAGGGTTACAGTGAACCTGTCCCTAAAGGTATGCTTAGCTTGTGCCAGTCTTGTCTTGTGAGAAAGAGCAAGGTTTGTACTGTGTCTGGTGAAACACAGAGTCCTGCTGCACCCATCAGGGAAGGGGTTGATAGCTCTCATTCTTTCTCACCAGAACAGTTACCTGAACTTCAGTTTCACATCTTTGTACTGGGCACAACATCTGAGCCTATTTTCCAGATTGAGTTTTCCAAGCTGGAAGATCAATGTGGAAAAAGTAAAAAAATGTGATCAGTCCAAGAATAGGAGTTTTACTTCAAAATTGGAATCTTCATTCTTTTTCCCCATGCTGATTGATTCTCAACCAGTTTGTAAAATTGACCCCATGCCAATATAAATTAGCTAGTAGATATTTACAGGACATATAAAATCAAAGACAAGTAGAGGTTGAGATAATAAGGCTTGTCTGTGTTGCCTGTTAGATGAAAGTGTGATTAAATATGGCCCAATTAATGCCTGTTATCTGTCCAAAATTGATTTGTAACAGAAAGTTGTGAAGTAGACTTCAAGAAGTGAAGTAGAACTTTTTATTACTAAAATCAAAGCAACTATTGATGTGATTTACTTTAACCTGGTCTGACAAAAACAGGATGATATTGTCATTAAAAAAATCTGCCTTGGGAAGAATCCCAAGAACAAGGCTCCTTATTCATGCTTATCTGCTTCACCTTATTTTAATTACTTTTCATACTGATTTTCTGAGAATATTTATACTATTTTGTAAGATATTTTAGGATGGAATCCTCATCTGACTCCAAAAATTACTTTATTCAAATATGCATGAATAATTGCTATGATACTGTCTTCTAATTTGATTAAAATTTTACTTTGCACCTCCTTGATTACCAAAGAAATAACTGTCAAATAACTTGAACATCACAAAAAAAATCATATCTTATTTTTTCCCCTTTTTTATTAATGAAAACAGTCACTGAAATCTTCCTGAGTGACTATTCAGTAAATGCAGATAAATTTCTGAGGCCTAAACCATACATTTTTGCTTTATGCAATTTAAAATATCTCTAAAGGATGTTCAAAAAGTGGGAAAAGCCTGTATAGCTTAAGTCTGTATATAAAATCTGATTGATATATTTTCTACCCAGAAAATCAATTTTTTAGAAAATCAATTTTTTATGTATCAGTTTTTTAGCAGGTAAGCTTTATTTTGAACATAAAACTGTGGAAGCTTCAATTTTACTGCAAAAATAATAAATTGCATTTAAATGTCAGAGGCTACTCATCAGTCTGCCAGCTGTAAAAATGACTTTGAAACTTTTTACCTATGTGTGTGGATGGAGAGCACTCATTTCTTGCATACTGTGGAAAAACAGTGTAAGATGAAAATTGGGTATTTTCAGCATTACTGATGAGACACAAAGGCTTGTACATTAATATTAATGGTTTTGGCTTTGCCTGCTTTGGTATTGATCAAAGGCTTGTTGGTAAGTGATGAGTTCAAAGATAGAGATTTTTTTTTGGAGGGAGGTTTTGGGGGTGAACTTCTATATGTAGTAAGATTGCAGAATTAATCACCAAAATTGTAGTTGTACTATGCATGTTCCTTCAGTGACCAAACATCTTGGTAAACTTGCCTCAGCCTGACTTGGGGAGTTGGCATGCCTCCCCTCCTTTTGCTCTTTCATTGCCCTTGCTCACTACTGTCTGCCTTTTGGGGGGATTTGTTTTCTTTTGGCGGTTCATTTTAAACCCTAATTATTTCAGTAGCCCTGTTCATAGCACAGATGCACAAGTAGTTTATTGGTGGGTGGAGGTGGCTGCAAGTGGATGACAGGGGAAGAACATAAAGAGGAGGAGCTGGAGATGGGGCTGGATGCATCTTAATCTGCTTGTCGGCCAAAGACAAGGTGGTGTCATCCCCTGTTAGCACAAGTGCTGCTGAGGAGAAAAAAAAACCCAAACTGTTACCTTTCTTTTGAAAATCCCTGGTTCTACTTTATATAGCAGCACAGAATTTGGATGCAGTGTACCTATAAAGTAAATAAATATAAGGAACTACAGTGTATATCTTTCATCTCATTGGTGGCCAAATAAACATTTTATCTCCTCAGGAACAGCAATATTGTTTTGAAACAGACCATCATAGAGCCTTGCCTGAGGATGTTTCATCCAACATCTCAGGGCAGTGGATCACAGCATGACAAAAATTGTTTAGAAGTGGGTTTTTATATTATAGTTTAGGACACAAGATGATTCCCTTTGAAGACTGAAAGTTTTAGTTGAAGTTATTGCTTTGTTGTAACAGAAGCTTCTGCCACAGTATTTCTAAGGGTGTACAGAGCAAGCTCTTTCACACTATGCCTTTTCTTAGAGGACCTTCAGGAGCTTGTACCATATTAGCATGAGGCAGTGCTGCTGACTTAATGCCAGACAGAAGGAGAGCTATTGCCCCACACCTGCTCTGGATCTGAGAGTTTCTGCTAAAAGAGCAGGGAGTTAATTCCCTGTCAGGTTTGATATCTGGGACCCGTGCTACAAACCTACACGGCTGCACATCCAAACAAGGATCTAAAGTAAATGCTGTTGATTAGTTAACTCCATGGTGACTAGTACTATAGCTTGATTAAATTTTGGCAATAAATCAGCACGTATTTTTTGAGCAGGGCATGTCTGTTGATAGTTGAAACATAATTTATTAATACTAGGAAAATATCTTGGAAGCATGGATAACATATTCTGTCTTTATTAATAGCCAGAATGTTTTTCTTACGTGATTACACATATGGACTGGTCTAGTATGACAACATGGAAGTTTGGCGATGTATAACAATCTTCATCATTTTAGGGAAACTGAAGAAGGTATTTGGTTCCTGCTTATAGTGAAGATGAGAATCAAGTAACTTTTGTGGATAGAAAATGAAGAGTAATTGAATCTCTGAGAAAACAGCAGTGTGGTGAGCTTGCAAGTTGATGTACACCTCTTTTGAAGCACAAAAATGGAGAGCTACAGTATTTCCTGAGTGATTTTTGGAGAAAGGCATTATCTGTAGAGGTAGATCTGATAGAAGGGAACTTATCAATATTTAATCACAGGTGTTTCTTTTCATAAGAAAAGCAAAATCCACAAATGGCTGAAGTGGATATTGAGGTATGAATCAGATTAAAATTGACATAGAGAATACTGCTAACATTAAACTGCATTCATATCGTGATTTGCAAGCTTTATGTTATTTAAATCTGCTTGAAGTGAAATATTCTCACATTTGACTATTCATTTTCTGTTCACAAAACTCTCAGATTGTAATCTTCACTTTCAGCAGGAGCTAAACACCTTCTTCAAAGTTTACTATGAAGATCAATAGGCAACTTTTATCTTATTTCTACTTTAGGGGCTTTGATGGTAGTTATACTTCTGTTTAGTGATAGGTTGTTCCTGAAAAGATTTCATGTGCCTAAAAAAAATAAGTTTAAGCAATTGCATATCATACTTTATCTTGTTTGTAAGGTGCCAGTCTGAAGGTGGGTAAATGTCCTTTGACAGGTATTATCAGTGGACAGTTTGGAGTGTATTCTTCTGTTTTTGAATTCTTTCTTCATTATATGTTTAGCAAGACTCATTACTCTAGCCTCATGAGCAAAGAGAGGAAGCTCATAATCTACTCAAAAGACCTTTACAATTGTTGTTTGGAGACTGAGGTTGATGTACTTACTAAATTTTCCAATCTTCTTGTTGCAAACTTTGCAAACTGCACAACATGGGATATGATGCCTGCAGTTTCAAGGTGCTGTTATCACCTGGAAGGTCAGAAAAAGTCCTAGTTGAGCAGCACTTTTCCTTACCAGAGGATTTTTGCTGAATCTTATGTGTCTGTATACTACAATTAGGCAGTAGGGGTAAAGCTTTTCTGTATTTAATTCCGCCGGTGCAAGAGGCGCTTCTGGATTTCTAGAAAGTGACTGGCTTAGAATCACTTCTGGACAAAGTTTAATCTAAATTTCATCAAATGCAAATTATATGAGCTTGACATTCCTAAGGATTATAGTTTTCTTTTTACTCAGGGAAAGGAAGGTGAAGGTGCTTTCTGAGGTTGCCTGAAGGAGTTTCCTTTAACACATGACAGGCTGCTCTGTTTTCCTGCGAATCTAATGGAGTAATGGTTGGTTCTGCACTTAGCATGTATTGATTGAAGAACACTGTAAATAAAGCCTGATGCACAAACGTCGTCAGGATCTCCAAACTGTAATGAACTTTAAAAGCAATGCTTATAGGAAGTTGCTATTTTTCTTTTAGAGGGTCACTGTCAAGAGCTATGCAGATTCTTCTTTTTAATGCTACTAAATCTGAAATACAAGTCTTTAGTTTCTTTACAGAGACTTGTTTACTGTTTCTGTTTCCAAAAAGCTTGTAGAATAAAGTGTGGCACAGGATAAATGTAATAGAAGTAGTAGTAGTGTATTTGGACTTTTAAATCACCCATTCTGATATTTCATTCTGCCAGGTCCTTTGGTTACCATCTACTGGTCTCAGCACACTGAGTCTGACAAAAGTTAAGATTTTAAGCCGCTAAGGCTTTCTTCAGTACGCTTTTCTAATACTTAGGTTTTCAAATACCACAGGGAGCATTTAGCTCCAAATGAAAAAGCCTGCCTTCCTTCCTTTCTTCCTGTCTTTTGGCAATACAGCACTGAAATTACCTGATGTCATCGTTAATTCTCAAATGGTTTAACAGACCATTTCTAGCTTAAGTGTGGCTGGAAGCCATTGACATTCCTAATCAAACAACTAGAGTGTTTATGTCAGTAATAATCTCTATTTAAAATGTACTCTAAATTATTTATTTCTCATACCTGGCCAGAGTGAATGTATTAATTTTTTTTTACAAACAAAGATTTTCCCAGATTAGCATGTTGTAAAGGAAATAAGAAAAGATGGATCATATTGATATGATTGGAACTCCTTTGGACAAGAAGTATAATTTGTCTTTTGGGACAGCACCACATCCTATTAGAGTAAGTGAAATAAGCACTTACTCATTTCTTTCCCAGAGCTGCTAGATAAAGGATTAGAAAGAGAAGGTATCTAGTTTGCTACAGCTAACTCAGTATTCGTTTTGAAGAAAAAAAGAAAAAAAAAAAAAGTACATTTATTTTTCTCTTGTATTCTGTATATCTTTGAGCTACACTGCTTTCACTTTGTAGCAATAATCTGACATGTAGTTCAGTAACAGCATGCATTTCAGAAAAATATTTCCTTGTAAGAATTTAGCCACGAGTTTAGTCTCTCTCTGAAGTCGGCAGAGATAGTAATTCAGTGCATTGGACTTTAAAGTTGTATTCATCCCTCGATGAGCTCTCCTTTATAATCTTTCACTTCTCCTACTTGGGCTGAATTCCAGAGACTTACAATAGGTATTGCAGCTCCTTTACACGCTGGCAGAAGAAACAAACCCATTAGTCACTAACAGCAGGGGTATGCCTTAACTCTCCCGCTCCCTTTGATCATTTTTCTGCCTTCAGTAGCTCAACCAGATTCTCTTTTCTAGGGTTTTCTGAAGCAAAATTAGCATTTCTTGTTAGGGGGAAGGGAGACACTTTCACCTGAAAACCTCATTGTGCACTCTCTTTTGATGAAGCACAAGCATCTCAGCTCACTTTATTTTGCATTAAGCAATTACCACACAAAAAAAATAAACAAGCAAATATGGCATCTTCAGCTTTTTGCAATGCTAATGACAGTGATGTGACAGTTCCTCATTACTTAAATATCGGGTAGGCTAAGTACTTCCTCCTGCCAAAGAATGATATGGAAGAAGGTATCTGTCCTTCTCAAGGCTTGATGACTCACATTAAACACCTGCTAATTGTCTTGTACCTGTTGAAGTAACATCCCTGCTGGCTATTCCCTCCAGCTGAGCTAATAATTACCTTGGAAGTCATGAGCTTTTGTTAATGAGACTCAATATAGTACTCTTAATTCAGGAGGGTGGTCCTCACAGTTGTATCTGTATTCTGAAAGATTCAAGAACTACACCTTCTTCAATTAAGTGTTACAGTCTGACTCATAGGAGGAGTGACTGTCTCAAGGCAAAATTCCTTTTGTGACCATTGCTGAGGTCTACTAGGCTGGATTAGACTGGATTATTAGGCAATATTTCCACAGTAGATGTCTCCTCCATGCCTTCTCCATAGTCATAAAAAGAAGAAATTGCCACATCTAACATTCCAGCTGTGTTATGTTAACAGTCAGTGTCAGTGTCAGTCTTCATTTTCACTGAGAAGATCTACTTCTATGGAAATCCCTTTGTAGTTGTTCTGTGGACATGAACATAAACATGAATATCTCTCAGTCCTGTAGGGGAGTGATAACGTCTATAGACCAACCTGCTGAAGTAGATCCTGCAGAAGAAGTGGAAATTGTTTTACTTGGAGAGAACTGTTATTACACTGAATTTGTCATATGCTGCAGAAGGAGCATATCAGCAAAAATACATATCTGATAGAAGTAGAGGGAATTTGAGGAGGCCTTGTCTTGGTCCATCCAGCTATAGGAAACATTGTAAGAGCGGTGTGACTGTTGTTACTTTAGCAAATAAATTCCCAGGTAAGCAGCATCTGTATGTGTGTTGGCAGACATATTTCAGTAAAGACATAAGCATTAAAGTCAATGGGTAAATACAGATTCCTAAAAGAAGATGCTAATTTTGTGGAGAAAACTGTAGTGGAACTGTCTGTAGGCAGTGAGAAAACAGCAGCGATGTTAGGATTTCACCATGAAAATATTTAATAGTTCACATTATTTTTGTTGTTTGTTGCATTCAGGCCCTATTAAATATGTAATCACATTCCTTTTAAGACATTCCACCCTTGCTGAATGGACCAACCCTTTGTCTAATTACTCAGGGAGTCCAAATTCAGCTGCTTTCATGGCTGAATCACAGCTTTGGGAGGTTGAATCCCCTGTTTAGGCTGTCCTGATGCAGCATGAGCAGCAGTATTTAACCAGTGCAGCAGAGGGGGCAGACGCTGTCCTGGTCCATCTCACCTGCACATGGTCAAGCAGCATCTTGTCTACAGCAGTTGGATCTGGATACCAGACTCATCACACAGACAGGAGAAGATGTTCACCGTTTAGGAAAGCACATGCTGACCAAGCAGCCGTTCCTCATCTCCACTGGGAAAGCCGTGATTTTGTCCTTACCCTTTTCCCATACCAATTACTGTGAGAGTCACCTCTTGCTGGGTTTTCAATGGCAAATTTTGACAAGCATGTATTGAGACAGTCTGTCTCAGACTGACAGATGAATGACAGATGTCATTCAGATATCATTCATCTGCATTACCTTTCTTCTCTATGTTCTTTTTCCTACCATGCTACCTGCAGGTTTCTAAACAAAAGAACGTCACTGGTCCTAAATTACAGCTTCTCTCCTGCAATCTCTCCTGTGCCTTGCACATCTGCCTTTTGCATTTCCAGAGATACCAGCTGTGAATTAGCTTTGTCCTGTGAGCATCCTAACCTCCCTCCCTCCCTGGTTACTTCTTTACTGTAATTTCCAGCTGTTCAAGGGTTGAGCTAAGAACTGTGGTAATGTTTGAATTGAAATTGCCTTGGTTAGAGGGGCCCCTAAGTGCTGGTGTGATACTGATGGAAATGGTATTTGCAGAGCGATGTGCTTCTCCCTGTTTTTGTCTGACAACAATTCTGAACTGGCAGCAATTTCTTGGTTTGTTTTAATGTGTTGTCGTGGTGGGGTTTTTCTGTAGGGGCAGCAGAAACTTTTGCAGCTCTTTTACCTGGTTTATGACTGGAACCTGAATAGGCTTACTATTCAGGCTGGGGTCAGGATGATGGAGCACAGAAAAGGGATCAGCCAGGGTGCAGATTTACAGCTGGGGAAATAATCACATCACTGATGTGAAGGAGGCTTAATTAATTTACATGCCTCCAAAGAGAGAATTTCAGCTCCTGTGTCTGGCACTCAGAGCTTTTTGAGTGGAGCTGCATCCTGTAATTTTGAAAAGTTTTGAGTGTCTCCCAGACAAAAAGGCTTAGCTGGTACCTAACATTTTCCTCTCCAGGCGTGTAAAGTTTTAGCCCAAGTAGAATTTACTAACTTCAGGCATTCTTCGTTAATTTTTATTAATTAGCTGTCATTTTGTGTTATTGCCATTACTCATTCCAGTTAGCTGTCAGCAAATGTTTTCAGTGCAACATTTCTGTAATTGAATAGATTCCCCCCAAGTTTGGGCTTACTAAATAAACAAATGCATGCAAATATTTGATGCCACAACACCATGCTAGTCAGGATTTCAGCAGAAACCTGACAAACTGTGAGAATGTACTGGTAAGACAGAAGGATGCTTCACTTCTTGAGCAGTTTTTTTTTACTTAGGTAGGGTTTTTTCATCATAGTTGTTTGATAGTTTATACCCCTGTGGTTTTCACAGATTTTATTGTCATAGTTGGTTGTAAACCCTTTATTTCACTCACACGTCTTTTTTGATTACTGCTAGCAGATTGAAGAAAACATCTTTAAAAAAAAAAAAAAAAAGTTGTATTTGTTCAGAGAACAAGAGTTTCCAGAATCTCGCTAGTATTTTTTAATGCAAGAACATTAGTCCTTAAAAAAAAACATTTTGTTGACTTTTTTATAGTTTGGATTAGTGTGTCTCTGATTGTTTCTATGCTATACAGCCTGTACTGTTTGTCATCAATAGTTACTTTATCTGTGGAGAAATCCAAAAAAAATGTTTTCCTTTGTTAACTTGTGGTCTGACCTAGAACTTAGCCAGTTGCAGCAGAGTAGAACAGAAATAGAAGGGATCATCATTGAAGTGGAGAGGCTGAGGTCCCTGGTGGCATGGCTCTCACCATGTGGAAAGGCAGATTCACAGCTGTACGTACAGCCTTTCAGCACTAAAAATGCTGTTTTGGAAAGTGTTGGCAATGGGAACTGGATGGCTCAGCACACTGACAATGATGTGGGTCTTCTTCCCACACCCCTGTGCTGGTAACTGGCAGATGTCACGTTGGTGGCTTTGCAGGATGGTTCTGATCCCCATCCAGCACTCTGCAAGCAGCTGTCCCCATCACAGGAGTAGTGATCCCAGCAACTGCTAATTGCCAAACCTACTCAGTACTTAGGAAACTCTACTCTAATCTTGGGAGAAAGAGGCCTGAGACTGGTATGTGTTGTTGGGAGGATGGGTTCGGCTCTCCAAGTGGGTTCTGGGCTGTTTGGGAGAATTTACATTGCCACTGTATGTTGCCATGCTCCGCACTTTTCTATAAATGAGCTGTTTCAGTCCCTGAGGCTGTCAGTCTGCTCCCTTCCACTGCATCAGTTTTTAAACACATAGTTAAATACAGGAAAGGGATAATGTCGTTTACCTTCCTCATAGAAAACACGATTTTTCTGCTGACCTCAGTGTTAAACTGGGGTTACCCTAAGTTTAGACTTTACACAAGGATGGGAAAATGCTAAGGGGTATTATTCCCAGAAAATTTTGCTTTGCCTAACAACTGAACATCAGGACTATAGGATTTGCAAGGGAACACAAAAACTTTTAAGGAAAAATAAAATATTAAGAAGTTACCAGCAAACCAGTTGATGTGCAGTGATCAGTATGAGCAGGGAAGGGTATGTAATATCTTGGCTCACTATCATCAGAAATTGCTGCTGTGGGATTTGGCATGTTACCATATGTAGCCGAAAATGAAATTTGAACTTCTTTCATGCAAACAAAAATAACTCTCTGCCTTATTTCTTTCTCATTAAAAATGCAATCGAAATATTGAGGGAGAAGTTTGAAACATATTGATTTCATTTTGAAGGCATATTATTAAATCTCTTGAGGGCTTGTTGATCTTGAATCATTTCATTTTCATAGTGTTTCAGATTGAAAATTATTAGTAATTCTGTTTAAGTTGCAGCTAAATTACTAATTAACTTTCATCTCAAAGATTTTATTTCTTACATGTTTCTGGCAGCACAGTGTACTCTCTACACAATGCAGCAGAAATTTTTTGTTACCTGCCTCTCTGTGCTCCGTATAATCTTATAAAGCAAGTTTGGAATTAATGAGCTGTCACATCTTGGGTAATGAATGAAAAGAGCTGACAGAAATCCTTTTGTTGTTTAAGAATTTCCAAATAATTAATGGGGAAAAAATGACAGGGTTTTTTTAGGGTTTAAGAAGAAATATATCTTTCAAATTCTTTCCATGACAGAAGAAGCTTTGAAATATGTATGCAAAAAATGCAGGGACCCCTGATTAATGGGTTAATTCCAGTTTTCTCTTCTGAGATAAACTTGCAGAATTTGAGATAAAAGGATTTTATGTTTTGAGAAATAGCTTCCTAGTCTGCAGGTTCCTTATTCCACATTCATCGCAGACGTAAAAAATCTTCTGGATTCCTGGATTTGCCATTGTGGACGAATTGGGTTAAGCAATGAGCATATTTATAGTAATTATGTATTGTGTACACAGAAAATGTTGTAAACTGTTGGTTAGCTTTGGGGAAGGCAAGACGTTTCCTTATGTTTTATGTTTTTCTCCAATTTCTGAAGTCCCACTGTAGCTGTTGGGAATAATTTGCACTGCTGTTTTTCAGGTAACTGTCTCAGATGGGGGCACATCTCCCAAGCAATCCTCTGTTTGGGTGGTGGTGCAGATTCTGGATGAGAATGACAACAAACCGCAGTTTCCAGAGAAAGTCTATCAGATCAAGCTGCCTGAGAGGGACCGTAAGAAAAGAGGGGAGCCAATCTACAGAGCTTTTGCTTTTGACAAAGACGAAGGCCCTAATGCAGAAATCTCGTACAGCATTGTGGATGGGAACGATGATGGGAAGTTTTTCATTGATCCCAAAACAGGGATGGTTTCTTCCAGAAAGCAGTTCACAGCAGGGAGTTACGACATCTTAACAGTAAGCACTCTTTCATTGACATACAAACCATGATTTGACTGACTTCTTTTTTCTTTTTTTTTTTAAGAAATAGACCCTCCTGTATAAAGAGGAATATATAACTGTGTTTATGCCCCCAATGTAAGACCTAAATTAAGAAATTAAGTATTCATATACAACTACTGCCAAAAAATTTAGTGTGAGAGATCATTCATGCTATTGCAGGTCATGAAGTATTCTCGGAGTGTTAAGTCAGCCTGCAAATTGTTAGCATAAGCCATTCCCTTGAATATGCAGAAATGAAGACCAAGTACTTGTCTGCTCCCAAAGTTGTATCATGTTGGCCTGGGCAGATACAGCAACAAAAGGGTACTTTTGGTATGGACACAATTCTTTGCCCTTACAGTGGGCACCTACTTTCCCAGTTAGGTGGCTGCATCTAAGAGAAGAGGAGTACTGTGTTGTACAACTCTGTGTTGTGGAAGCAATTTCAGTTACAAAAAGCTCAGTCAAAATTCTTCTTTCAGAACTCTAGCCATGCAGTGAAAGTGAAAGAAAGGGGGAATAAAATATGGTTGAGTTGATATAAAACCATACAAGACTGAAATGTCCACTCTTCATGTGCAGGAATAAGCCAACAAGTTGTAGTTAAGGAGCTGAAATAAAAATGTCAGAGGTCCATAGTCTGACATCTGGAAGTGATGTATCTTACAGAAGTGGGTTGCCTTCATAATGTTGGAAAATGAATAAATAACAAAACATTGAGAAATACCTAGGAATCAGAGTAGAGGAGCCTTCAAGTGAGTGAGTACTTTTCCCTCTGGCAACCTCAAAGTCATGTCTGAGATCTGAGCTTTATTCTATTGCAACAACTGAAAATTTTCTAACTAGAAACTGCTCGTCACACTCTCAGTATCTTTTCACAAAGGGCCTGCCTGCCTGGAATGGAGCAGAGTGACGAGTGTTAGTATCAAACGCACTTAACACATTTCCAGAGGAAGAAGTAGGGCATGATAATCTCAGAAAAAAAAGTATTTCCCATTTTTAAAAGTATTCTAATGGCATATTTATACCAGTGGACCTATATAGCCAGAAACATCACTTTTAAAAAAAAAAGGGTTAACATTTTGTCAACATTGATGTTATCGACCAAAGCACCCATTTTGTAACCTGCATTCAGCCTTTTCTTCAGCCCAGTGTTTGTTGTTGCTTGTCTTGTCTTTGCTATGCTAAATCCATAAAGCATGTCACACAAACATCAAGCCTATCCATCTTTCTAGAAGACTTTATAATAAAAAGAAATAGCACCAAGCAAAGCGATTCTTAATGAACTTGACAGAGAGGAGAAAGAAAAGAGAACATGACAAAATTTTGATTTTTTTTTTTTTATGGAGAATGAGGGAAATAACCTGAAACTTATTTAATTCAATTAAAGATCCTGAGGAAGGCAATATAAGGAATACTTATGTGCAACACAGATGCCACCTGAAAGAGTCAAACATGCTCTGAGTGAGCATGTTTTGCAAATGCATGGTCTTACACAGGGTCATTACAAAGCTTCCAGCTTTGCTGCAAGAGGGAGCTGGGTGCAAGATGAAATCAGAGAGGGAAGCTGGTTCTGGAGAGGAGGATCTTTGTGGGGAATTGTTTGAATTGCATCTGCAGGAAGCCTCACACCATCATTTCTTAAACAAAACATTTCAGTTTAAAATCACCTTTTTCAGTGAAAAGTCAAAGCATTAAGCAAAAAAAAACAAAAGAGAACTGAGAAATAAGTGTTTGTCTTCCTTGGGATTTTGCATATAAGATTACAAAGGCCATTTTCCAAGCAGTCGAATTAGGTCTGAACTGCTAAGCTGGGATGCTCAGCCTGAGCCCTCTTTTCTTTGTGCCTCTCAGATAAAAGCAGTGGACAATGGCCGGCCCCAAAAATCTTCCACTGCACGTCTCCATATTGAATGGATAAAAAAGCCTGCGCCCTCGCCCATGCCCCTGACTTTCGACGAACCCTTTTACAACTTCACCGTCATGGAGAGCGATAAAGTGACCGAGATTGTCGGGGTGGTCTCTGTGCAGCCCTCTAACATCCCCCTCTGGTTCGATATCGTTGGTAAGTTGGGAGCCAGTGGTGCCAGGAGGACGCCCCAGAAGCAAAGCATACGGCTGTGCGGTTTTGGGAGCAAGAAAACTAACCGTGAACTGTCTCCCCACCTCTCTCCCCCATCCCAGTTAGATCCATTTTCGTAATGATGAAATGAAAATGCTATTTTAATATAGTGATAACAGTAGTAATAATAATAATATTCCTGCTTTTGTTATGACTCCTTAGCTAAGCTTAAAAAAAGCGCTGTATGGCTGAATTGGTTTTTTTTGTACTATGTTATTTACTGCAATCTTAATGTTGTCTGTCATTTAAATTCTATTGTCACACTTTGCTAATCTCATTTCTAAATGTATTTATGGTACTTAGACTTGCTGTCCCTCATTTCTCTCTTTCTTCACCTTTTTTTCTGCATTCTGTTCTTTTTTTTCTGCTTCCGACTGCCCTGCTTCAAGGTGGCAAGCATGCTCGAGAGATGTTCTATATTCTACAGACAGCTTGTGGGCAGAACTGTTCAACAGAAGGTACCCTTAGTGCAAACACATTTGCTAAAATACAACTATCCAGGCTGCCTTTTATTTTTTGCAAGTTTTTTTGAGACAATTTATATTACATCTTTCATAAGTGCCTGTGACAGGATGCAATGCGACACATGGATGTGCTGCATTCCTTTCTATGACAGCTTTTACTGTATTTGTGTCCAATTATTATCATTTTATTCACGGATTTTCCACAGTTTATCACAAATAATTAATTCAAACTTTTCACAGTCCAGTACCATCCATTTAACTGTGAAACAGAATGGGATGCCTCAACATATGGGTTACAAATGGAGACACCAAAAGTTTGTCTTGAATGCAAGCTGAAACAGAGAAATGTGTTTTGATGTGAGATTTCAACCACAAAATTGCCTTACATAAAATTGCTTATAAAAAGAGGGAGGGAGAAGCATCCTTAGTAAAAAGGAGAAGAAGCCATAGAAGTCTTAAAATTGCAGGGAAATGCCATTAGCTGCCAAAATGACAGGGAGCAAAGGGTCTCACTTGGTTGAAGTAAAGAAATGGGAGTCAATGTTCCTAAGCATTTCTTTCCCACTTCTGCTGCTGATTCAGTTAATGTCATGTAAAATAACTCATTTAACATCTCAAAAGTAAGAATTTTCCCTGGAAAATTATTGTGCTTCTTGATATTTGCAGATGCTTGTATGTAGTGTTTGCATGCCTTTGGATATAAAACAGTTCATCTGCACAAAGTGTAGTTATTTAAATGAAGGGTTATAAAGCAAATGCTATATGAAAGATTAGAGAAACAAAAAGCCTTTGCTATGGACTTAGCAGAAAGTGTGCATCAGCAGTCTTTATTTACAGGGATTGAGCCTGGCTCCCATCTCAACATAGTTATTTGCAGATGGGTTTAGCCAACAGGAAGGACAGGGACCACAGGAGAAAGGGTCTGTCAGAGTCGTTTTCATCCATCTTTTATTGCCAATTTGTGCAGATGAAAGACAGAAGCAGCACCATTTCCTCTCTGAATTTGTAGTACAGTTTCTGATGTGCCAATCATATTAAAATTAAACCCAAAACTACTACCATGTTCTGGAGTTCCTGCTAGTCCCTGGGGGAGGACAGCATATGTTTCCTACAGTTTTCCTGCCATTTCCTTGGTTGCTTCAGTATGCTACGTGCAGTTTATTAGCTAGTGTTTACACTTCCATTCCCTTCCTCACTGACCCTTCCAGGACAAATCCATCTTTTTTTGATGTTATTGACAGTTTTTTTCCTATTTGAACCTTTTGCTGGACTTCTTTTGGTCCTTTCCATGGCAGCTTGACCAATTCTCATTAAAATGCTGCCCTGAGGGAAACGCCCTGCTCTTCTGCTACATTCTTTTCCATTATTAGAGTCACTTTCAATCAGACAACACCTTATAATGGTATTTTATTTTTTCCCTACCAAACAGAGATGATAGGGAGAACATTAGGAAATTTTAGCCTGTCATTTAATGTGGCCTTTATGCCTAAACTAGTTCAAATGGTTTAAAAGAGTTTCCCTATTTAAACAATTCTAATGGTTTCCCTACAGGCTGTAGCTTCTGAAGTTGCAAGATGCTGCATCACTGCAGAGGTCACTGAGACAGATCTTTCCCAGATTTAATGAGAAATTGGTGACCCTGACCTTCCAGTTTGGTTCTGTTACCATATGAATGTTTTCATTAAATACTGCTGCTGTTACAAATAATAGCAGTCCCAACAGCACCAATTTCTGCAACAGGAATAGCCAGCAATCCTGGGCATGCAGAAGACCTTGCTGTTCCAGACACTCAGTATGCAAGGAGCAAAGACAAAACCCCTCGTGAGAGTTTTACAGATAGAACATTGTGTATTTAGATAACCATTTCTGCCTTTAGCTGGTGTCAAAACCCACTTTTTTTCATTGTTCCTTGATGTCATCAGCATTGAGGTCCAGTGCTGGAAAGCCCAATGAACGACATGGGGTATTTCTAGAAGTTAATTGTCATATATAGAAAGCTGTGTGTGACTGCTGATGCAAGAGATGGTTTCTGTGCTGCTGTAAAACCAGACCTGATCCTGCTCCATCTGGTATTTCATGGTTCTGTACCTTTGTGCATAGTTCACAGTAATGTCAACAAAACCCCTGAAGGCTTATGTAGAGACATGGTTTAATATAGAGTTTGCAGCTTGACCTTTATCTTTATGACCTTTTCAAACTAAATGGGCATTGGAATTTCAGACAATCTCTTTTCTAATGCATAACATCCACTCTCTCCCAGCCAAAAAAAAAAAAAAAAAGAGAGGGAGAGCAGATAAAGTTTGGCTCTAAAGTATCCTGTCTGCCTAACTTTGCACCTTAATTATATATACTTTAGGTAGCTGTTTAAGTTCTTGAGTTAATCAGCTCCAAGAGAGGAAGATGCCAGAGAGCCAGGAAGGTCATCTTCCGTTGATGGACTAGAGAGGAACAGGATACTTGGATGATTGTTTGTTTCTTTAATTGGGAACAGTTGAGATGTCATACCTGGTTTCTGTTTTCAGACTGCATTCAATACCATTCTCAATTCATGCACATCCCACAGTATGAAAGACATAAGCATCATAAGTTGTACCAGTTTACAATTTATTTAATCATTAATAAGAAACTAATTTTCAATGGGAACTCCCAGATAAGTTAGAGACCTTTATTTGTACCAGGTAAATTGAGCCCTTTCTGTTTTTTCCTTTGTTACTGATGGGAATGGTGGGATGACTACTTTAACACTGGAGCTAAGCTGCATGGTGCTAGTTTTTGCTTAAGTGGCATGTTGCACAACATCTCTCTGGTTGCCCCAACAGTCCTCCCTCTATCTTTGCTTCCTCCCCCAGCCTGTGCCTTTATAACAGCAGCCAAGCTTTGAAACCACATCAGCACTTTTTACCAAGCGTGCTTAAATGCCAATAATTTTAATATCTATTAATTTTAGTTAATTGTCCATTTAATTCATAGTGCTGCAAGTTTTCATTAAAGTCAAAAACATGTAGCTCCCTAGCCTTCTTTGAATAATCTTCTCTGAGAACTATCTAAAATACCTTCCTGATTTCTTTCTTGCTTTTTATGCCCTTGCTTTCAGCTTCTTAGCAGCAAACTCAAGGCTTTGAATCTCTTTACAGTAGTTTTATCTAAAATTCAGAGTCTGCATTACTTTCTTCTTAGCATGATATAGTACATAAAAGAATAAATGTTTGCTTGTCATTTTACTAATATTTATTATGATTAAAAATGTGTAGTTGAATTTTTGTTTTTTGAGGTAGTAAGTTTATTTCATCTTCTTTGAAAACAAAAGAAATGAAAATTTTGGCTTTGCTTCTTTTTCTGAAAATTCTAAAGGCACTTTAGCCTCACCTCTTGAGTTTCAGGGTGAATTAGTTTCCTGCATTTTGCTCTGATTCTCTTCCCTGAGCAATGTGACAATTGTAGCAGTTGGCCCAGTTTATCATCACTGTTCCCTGCTGTCAGCTTTTTTTGGGACAGACAAGTAAGAATCTTCTCTGCACTGAGAAAATGTGGTTTAGAGGACTGTTCTTTAAATCAGATAATTTCCCGTATTTCTCTTCTCCATATGTCCATCATGGCATGGTGGGCCAAGTGAGACTTGTGTGAGGATATCCATATATCCTGGCTGTCTTAAATTTTAACATGGAACATTGTGTGCTGTTTGCTACCTGCCAGTGAAGGAAGACCCCTGCCAGGTTTTAGCAGTGTTTGAATTGGGGATGTCCTGAGCTCAGTGTGATCCATCTTTGCATCTAAGACTGAACAAGTCTGATTCTCTGCAGTCTTCAGATATTCTGAGGTGGTATTCAATCCCAGCCTTTTTGATCATCCCACTGGAAAATATGGAAAATGATCCTTATATGGGACTCATTTGCCTACAAATCCTCCAGATTTGCTGACATGTTTCCTTTTCAGAGGAGAAAATGATTTTTCCCAACAGCATGATCCATCTTGAAGTGTGTATCAGCAACTGATAGGAACATGGGGAGGCTCCGCATCATACCAAAAAGGAACCACATTTAGGAAAAGCCTTACCAAAAAAATAAACTGCTTGCAGCAAAATGCAATATAAGAAGAGTATGCTTGAAAATTAAAAACCCCAACACTGAAATTAGAAAGGGACAGAGATGCAGAGCCCACATCCTGTGGGATGCAAGATCTGGATTGTGTCTTGCCTTAGGCAAACTCTTCAGCAACCCCCAGAAATCCCCTTTGATAGTTCAAGTTTTCCTTGGCCTTTCCATTGCACCTCTCTTGTTAGCCTTGTGAGGTTCAGTGGTTTGGGGTTTTTTAGGTATCTTTTCTATAAGAAGGAAAATCAGTTCTTTCCAAAGTATACAGGACTTTTGTCAGAAGAAAAATCATTCATAGTGACTATGAAGCCAAAAAATAAGCTAAGAACAAAGGTAGAAGTCTGGATTCAGACAGAAAATGTAACAAACTCTATACCAAGTACACAACTTAGAGTCTGTTGGCTCAGAGGTGTCTCAGTTCAATTTCCTGAGATCTCTTTCTTAACTGTGCTATACCATCTGTTAAACTGAAAATAAAGATTGTTCTAGAGAGTTGTAGTGAAGGCCAGCTAATAAGATCTTTCGTACCAGGGGCTGTTTCTACAGCTGTACTGAAAGCAGCTGAAATTGGAAAATTATATATAAACTATAACAGGCTTTTAGATGACATAAAAAATTTGTAGTTCTAAAAATTTAATGCTTCCAGGGCTTATGCAAAAGCATTAAGATCAGTCTCAAAAAAGTAAGGGTAGAAATCATCTCACTTAACTTGAGGTGTCCGAAGTGTGGACATAACTATCTTCTAGGTGACTTTGGGAAACTTAACAATCAATCAGAGAGAAAAAGTACTTTCAGGATTAATTTTTATCATTCCAACATGATAAGTCTTCTCATCCAAAGACAGCATTTAAAGTATATGTGGACTTTTCATAAAATCTTATTCAAATTGTAATCAGATTATTTTAAAGGAAGTCTTTAAACTGTATTGAAGATGTATCATCATTACATTTTAGTCTGAAATGATCCCGTAGACAACAGCTAATCCACGTCTCTATGGGGCTATTCAGTATTAAAATGCTTTCTCAGGACAACCTGTCTAACCAAATTGTCAGTGCAATCATCTTGCTTTCTTTGTCACTGATTTTCCCAAAGTGCCTGAGGAACTCGCAATGTATTATCTTAATTTGAAATATTTCTTTCCTAATGCAATTGCAAGCACATTAGCAAAGACAGCTTCTACATATCTTGTATCTGAAAGCAGGGTTTAGTAGACAGTAAAAAGAAAAGCATGTGCCAGATGCTGGAAAGTGGAAAAAATAATGAAAATTCACATTAATGAAACTGAGCAGCTGAATAAAATGCCATCATCCTTAGCCCTCTTTCATCTGAAGATTGTGATCAAAGAAACTATTAAATGGACAATAGTAAAATTGTTAAAACTGATACTGTGGGAGCTTATGGCACTGCAGACAAGCTCACTTCCAAAAGGTTGGTACAGACAAAGCATCAGGCTTTTGAAAACAGCCTCCAGCACCCCAGAAGACAACACCATCTCATCTGTCGCCTCCTAGGGCCTCAGCCCTCCAACGTCAACATGGGCCCCCTCGGATGGAAGTGGTTTCCTGTGAAGTTCCGAGCTGCAAGAGTTTTAAAGAGCAGACTTCTTTTTGTGCAGATGGACATTTTACATTTTACATTCTTGTAAAAACACAAGAATGATGCTTCTCTATTTGCATAACCCACACACGTCTTTCAAAGATGATTGTGGTGAATGCTTCTAGTAGACCTTGCATAGACTTAACTTCATAGTAGGCTTTGCATGGACTTAACACATCTGTAAGACTCTTAATGTTTCACCTTTATAGCATTTTTATGTAATTCATTAATTCTTCAATGTTTAGTGCAGTTTCAGAAGCATTTATCATATGAGGACCTGTTTTGAGTGTATATGGAGGCCAAGGAGCAGCACAAACCATTTGCAGACTGCCTCTAGTACTGCAGATGAGAGGCAGGACCCAATATCTCAGGCAGTATTCCCAGAAGTTCATCCATCTGGTTCTTCATCTGACCATGGTCTGTTAAAATGTGGAAGACTGAATCATGAATAATTCAGAGTTTCCCTCTAAAATAGATTATAATCACAAATCTCACAGCAGGATGTTCTCTGATCCATCTCTGCCTCAGTGTTTGATGCAATTTCTGCCTTGTTTAATAGAAAACAATTCAATGTGAAATGAACTGCATTGCCTGGTTAGTTACAGGCTGGGGTGGCTGGCAACCAAGATTAATTGGTTTGTCACTAGACCATTTTGGAAGATGTGAATAATGTATAAAAAATTCACATGATGGATTCAGTTCTTCTTTTAGGGGAAGAGTATACTTTACTTAATGGAAATGGCTTGAAGAAGTTGGTCTATTTGCAACAGACTACATGGTGCCCTGAAAACCCAGCTCTGAGGCAGCAGAAGGTCATTTAAAACATTTACTGCTAATCCTTCCATGTTACTTCTTGGAAGTTTTAAAGGCAGTTTTTTTTGGAAGTGTGTGCCAGTTGATAGCATATAATTTTTGATTGCTCATTAAGATGGTTATTAAGCATCTCAAAGTACAGACTTGCACTTTGTTTTCATGGTTATCAGTATGAAACATTCTCTTTGTGAAGTGCCTACTGTCCCAAGGCTAGTTTCATTTCAGCTGAGATTTCCTTGCATGAATCTTGAGCTGTTTTCTTCAAAGGAGGTTTTCATGGTGCAATTTTTCTCAAGTAAATCAATTTAAAACATTAATTGGGAGAGAGAAACTTTTTCTTCCAGACTAACTTAAAAAAAAAAAAAAAAGAGAGAGCACTGAAATAGAATCAATGTCCAAACACCTTGCTATTGCTTAAATATCAAGGACAGCTTGCAGAATGAGGGTAAGGAATAAGCAATGTTTCTATCAGCCAGAAATGACAAGAGATCCAGTGGCAATGTTTTCCTGGAAAACCACAACTTAATCTATTAGGTTTAGACCTGTATGTATGTACATACATGTATTCAACATGTGTAAATCTGATGGCACATCTGAAATTACTACATTTGGATCATTTCAGTGGCCAGAAGTTCACCAATACTGCCTTTCCTCTGCAGAGGTCACCTGCATTATTATTTTCCTTGCATTTTCTTCTACCCATCCCTGAATGTCTTTCAAGGCAAAAATGGACAGAGCAGTGCTTCTTCTGCCTTGCCCTTTCTTTGCAATAGCCTGTGCAAGAGGTAGAAATGAAGGTTGCTTCCCATTAAGGAATTCAGGGTCTGTGATTTTGCTCTTACCTCCTAATCTTCAGCTTCTTCAAATGCCAAAACATTCTTCTCTCACTAAATGCATGACTGCTTCTGAGAAAAATGCTAGTTCCTGTTCAGCAAACCATGCAGATGGGAGAGCATGGAAGACTCTCCTCTTCTCTACTCAGTCCCCATCCCTAAAATTTAGAGAGCCATTTTGTGACACTACCAGCCATTCACATATATCTCTCTTTATATATACTTCACCAGAGCTAAGTCAATAGGATGGATATTTTTCTATCTGTGGAGCTCATCTCAAGAGGTTTCAGCAGCTGTTACACCAGTCTCATAACCACTGGGGTTTGAAAGGCTTGTTGTCTCTGTAGAACTGGATTGACATTGAATTGCTGTGTTATGAATATACCTTAAGAGTTTGTCTGTCAGCAGTGTTGTGTCCCACCTCTCTCTTTCCCTAGCCTCCAGAAATTTCAGACTCAACTAATACTAAATTACACTTTATAGATGAGTAAGTAAGAAAACAGCTTATCAGCAGGGAATCTGTGCTTTGCTTTTGAAAATAAGGACTAGTTCAAATTTATAAACTGTAGCTGTGGCTGACAAATCTTGTAACCCTTCAATCTGAAATTATATTTCAGATTATGTTATTTATAGCCTTATTTTACTTGTTAATAGATTTTTTTTTTCTTTCACTCAGTATCAGGAGAGTTTTCCCACTGCTGTAGCATTCAGTGTGTGACAGGAAAAGGGGATGTTAGTATTAGAACGGTGCTTTGTGAGAGGTATTTTTGTATTGAAAAGAATTTAGCTTGTGTATCCTGTCAGATCTATTTGAATAATTCTTAAAACACTGGCAGGATTTGACCTTTGCTGCCAGTAATTATCCTTATCCTTGGTATTAACATAACAAATCTCTATTTGCATTTTTAAAATTGATTATAATTGTAATTTTTAAAAACTTAGATGATGGTATTTGCACCCAGAAGTATCAGTGAGAATTTCCTGAAAATAAAATTTTTAGAATAAAACCCTCTTGAAATGACTTTTATACATAAACGATAATTATTCTTGTTCATTATTCAAACCACAAGGGCACACATCTTAGGGGCTTATAGCCATTTGATTATTTTTTTAGATTCAGCTGTAGTTTACTTAAATGTACTGCTAGATTTTTATTCTTTCTTTTTGGCAATGCATTTTAATTATATCTGTTTTTCAATATACAAATTGTGTTTTGAAATATAAATGACTTGCGAACAAAGAAGATGTTAGATGTACTGTGTATGCTAAGAGAGGCCATTAAGATGGATGACACTAAACAGAAATGCCCACTTCTAAGAATACTTGCAATGGAAGTTTTCAAGAAATGGCTAATTTGATTGTGTTTTTGTGCAACAATTAGGAGGGAATTACGATAGCTCTTTCGACGCGTATAAGGGAGTGGGCACGATTGTCATTGCAAAGCCCTTGGATGCAGAGCAGAGGTCAATGTATAATATGACTGTGGAGGTCACCGATGGAACAAACATTGCCACAACTCAGGTAGAATATCAAATTCCTTTCTTGGCAAGTTCTTCATTTGTTGCTGGAATGTATATGCTATAAAAGTTATTAATTTTTCCATTCAAGTGAAACCTCATCCTTTGAGACCACCAATAACTAATGGAGGGGATATTTTTCAGAGCCTTTCCATATGGCTGTAAAGAATTGGCTGTTGAATGTTTCAAAGTGTTATTTCTCCTTTTGTTCTCTTCCTGCTCACATGAAAGCAATTTGCCTGCCTCCAGCTGAGGGAGTCCCTATCACAGGCAGCAAAGCCTAGATTTTGACAATTGCGTCTCCCCATAATGGTCCAAAATACAATAGTGCTTCCATGGTGTCGGGGAATATTGCTATTGATTGTGTTAAATGGAGTTTATACCTCTCATCCTCCAAAGACCCAAATGTGGGACACAAGATCAATTGTTCAGAAAATAAATTGTTCAGAGGCAAAATTTAAAATTCAAAGAATCTCTCCTTTAGTGTCACTGCCTGTGATTACACTGTCTTCTGCAAAGCAGCCCCGCTGAACCTTTTAAAACCAGACTTGCTTATCAGGCTCATTGCCTTAAAAGTTGGGTCAGATAAATGTGATGGGCTGGGGCAACACTGGCTCTGACACATCTTTGTAGGAGATGCCTTGACACAGAGCCTAGGTATCTGTTCAGTGGGAAGCAATCTGGAATTGGGTCATGGCACGAGGACAGGGTCTCTGAGATCCAGGGGGGCACCAGGAAGACTTCAAACAGCAAAATCCTTTGATATGAGGTCGAGTTATGGGCTGTGGATTACATAGGGCCTGAAATTCTACATCTGAGTTATTCCCCTAGTGTAAATAAAAAAAACAGGTTTGTGATGTTATTTCCTTCTTTATAATTCAGAAAGATAGCCTGAATATTTTTTATGTTTACATGTATGCATGCACATGCAGATGCTTCTTTTGTACCTAGCCTTTTTGCTCAAATGCTTTGGATGTAAATCTGTATTCAGTGAGCCACAACACCAGCTTTCCTAAGAAATTGTTAAATCATTGAGTGCTTTCTCAATCTGAATTCATGTTTATATATCCTGTTTGTAACCCAGCCCTAAAATGTCTGATGCTTTCTCCCAATAATCCACCGTTGGTAAGAAAACATTAGTTGATAGTAAGTTAAGTGGTAGGAAATCCACTGTTTTCCCTGTTAGTTTCAGAATTAATTGCATCTCTGTTAAAAACATCTCTTACTTTAAGCTTGATTATATCTGGCCCATATTCCCCGTTATGTCTTTCTCTGCTCAATTAAGGAACTCTTTAAAAACCACTATTTTCTCCCCAGGAAGGCACTTACAACACTCAAATCACCTCCCAGTCTTCCGGTAGACAAGTAAAGGAGAATGACTGACCTCTTTATGTTCCCTTTCTATAAGGCATTTTCTTCAACTCTTGAGTAGTTTGGTGGTGTTTTTTTTTTTGGTTTTTTTTTTTTTGTTATGCTGTTTTTTAATCTTGGCTGCACTCTTAGTCCACATTTTAGATGGTGTTGAATGCCTAATGTGACCTTTTTTCTTTCTTGCAAACATTTCAGCCAAAAAAATATTAAAAGGCTTAGGGAGTTTCAAACATGCTGGATTAAAGTAATTTTTCTTTTCATGGATATAGCGTTTATTGTTTCTGCTGCTTTTGATTTAATAAATTGACCTATATAACACTCCTCAAAACCTAGTTGGATGAAACCCCTACATTTTTAATTAAAACATATGGTAAAAACATATTTCATTAAAGCTGTTGCATTCTAAAAGAAGCCTGAGATTCTTTTTAACAGTGATGTGACCCATTTAGGAATGTAAGATAGTTTCAAATTGCAAGCGTATAGCATTAATAATCACTGGTGTGTACAGACCCTTCCCTCCCCCATCTTCTCTCTGTGTATATACTGTTTAATTATTTAATTGTGGCCAGGGCATCCGAGCATGTGTTTCTTTCGGTCTTCACAAGAGAGATTTCAGAAGTGATTGTTAGCTGAAAACTGCCAGGAATTATGGCCTTCGTATTTATCTCTCCATTTTGCAAAACTCGCCTTCCTTATTTTTGGCTGTACTTTGGAGCCTTTGGTTACCTTCCTCATCTTAATTTTCTTTTAGAAAAATAACAAAAAAATATTAAACTGATTGGTTTAATTTAAGAATGTCACAGAATAGATCATTTACTGATAGCTCTCAGTGGCCTTATTCTGAGTTTTGACAAAACAACATTTTAAGTATTTTGTTCTATGTACACAGTACCACCTGCATTTTTAACTGTAACTGCAGGAAGTTATGGTAGAAGATGAAGCAGGTAGAAAGCAATTTTGAATAACAATAAAATAATTTAAAGGCCCCCTCAAAGTATGATGGTTTATTATGAAACAGCTGATGATCACCATGTGCAATGAAACACTCCTGCTTTTTATTCCACCCCAGCTGTTTTCCTTTATCTCTTCTTGGCCTTTTGTCTGTTATACAGTTGGAGGTGGTGAAATACAGCATAAAAATGCCAAAGATTTTTGTTTGGGTAACGTGATCCCTGGCATGGACTTGGTGAAGTTTCTTCAGCAATGTTCCTGCATGCCTTAAACTCCAATGAACTGTTCACTTCCTTCATGCCTTACTGTGCACACAGTTCATTACTATACCATGAGAGGAAGGAACTAATTTTGATTTAAAAGTTACATCTGTTGTAATGGTTCACTGTTGCAAAAAGAGGCAAAAAAAAAAACATAAGGAGTACTAATAAAAAAAAAAGTTACAAACTTTCTGTGTAACCAAAAGCCTACTTGTTTTGGGCATGATCAAGGTTTCCAAAATAATTACAGTCTCCAAAGTGAGAACCAAAGTGCCAGGACTTGTTAAGCCACTGCCACTCACCATGCTGCCCATCCATCTAAGCCTGAACCATCCAGCAGTTGGGATGGGAAAGGATGGAGAAGAAAAAATACGAAGAAATTTTGACTTGTTTGATTTATATATTTGAAGTGTGGATAAAAAACGTCAGTCACGGTGATTAACTTCTAGAATGGCTAAGTAAGGAGACTTAGCCAGGGAGAGCTTTTGCCTTTTCCCTTTCTTTTATCCATCATTGCTTGAGGCCATGCAGTAATTTATTAAAGGCTGAAGGCATACGTTTGCTCTAAATTCCCACGAAACACAACTCCTGCAGCTGCTAGGCGAGCTGTTGGCCTTGCAGAGGAGTTGGGGCTTCTGTATCCCATGTGCTGGAGAGAGCTGGGACAGTGGCTCTGTGCAGTGACTCTTCTCCCAGCCACGGCCATCACCTCCCTTTGGCCTGCAAAAGGATCTGGGGCCCTTGCTTGAGGCCCTTGTGGGGTCTCTCCCCACAAGGAATCATTTTAGTGGCATCTAAATGCCTATTCCTGCCACAGTTTTGACTCTGAAACATAAGAAATTCTCCTGGTCATGAGTCAGGTTTATCCAAAACCCCGATTTTTACTGAACAACTGAGATATTTTACATACAGATGCAACAGAGGAATAGAATAGCGTTTATTTACTTACTTGTAGTGCATACTCTTGAGCTTTGCTAAAATACCCACAGAAGCAGTGTACAGGGGGGAATCACTGAACTACCATTTAAGTTATTATAATGTTTCACTTTTATTGAGAATATTTTTCTAAGAACAGCCTCTGGAGTGACGTTACTATGTGAAAAAGATGATTTTACTCCTTATTTTCCTACCTTCTTATTTCTCATCATTGTAACTGCTGTAGAAAAGATGTGTTAAAGCATGAAGGCTGTTGCTTCCAAGCTAGGAGGCAAAAGGCACCTCAGTTTCACTTATTGCAAAACCACCTGACTGTTTCTCAGTAGAGTGGGCACTCAGAGGGTAATGTGCAATTCGCTCTGAAAAGGTTTTGCAGATCCATAGATGTTCACTTACAATACCTTCTGCTGGAGCCAACCAGACTGGAATAGCAGACAGAGCATACTTCTCATTGCCCCTTTCTGTCTGTCCTTGCAGAAGGTTTTGGAATTTAGTTTATTCTTGTGCTGAGGATTGACTTTTAACTCTGAGTTTCTATCTCACCTTTCAGACATCACCTTTTCTTTACAACATTTTCTTTAGAGGAGCTGATCAGTCACCCTGAGGGAGGGTGGTTTCTCTTAAATGAATGGTGAAAAGCTCTTCTTAGAGGACCATGGCCAAAATGCAGATAAGATATTAGAGTCTGCCAGAAGCATTTCTGGGCTGTGGATTCTTCTAGGGCAGAAAAAGGGACATGGGGATTCAATTCAATTTTTCGCTTTTGCTTGGTTGAACATTTACTCCAAACTATAATCAATCCACTCCTTGATTTTTTTTTTTTCTTTCACACCCAGTAATCTCAGCACTGCCTTGCCTATGAAGCAAATATTTTTCTTTCAATTTTAACATAACACAAAGAACACAGTAAAGTATAAATAACTAGCCACTGAGGTTGTTAGGAAAACTGAATTTTTAAGTTAAAGTTGGCGTTTGGAGGAAAGAAAAACTTGTCAGGAAGTAAAATATAAAACTATGTGGTATCACTATTGAAAGCAGTATTAAATTAAAATAGGTTTCAAAACCTGTGCAGAAGTGTAACCTGAGTTTAAATAATTCAGGCACTTAATAGGTTGTACTACAACACGGTGCCCAGACCAAGCAATTAGCCAAGCAGACTCTTCCAGCTTCAAATGTCTTTAAAGCAGCTGCTGGCATTTACCCAGTTTTCACTCAAATATGTCTGTGCCTAAACCAAAGGTATTTGTTCTGGGCAACATTAAAAACAGCTTTGGAGAGGCTTCCTGCATTAGGTTTTGTCCTGCTTTGATTTGATTGTATTTCTCTAGGCCTTTCACTTACCATTTTGAGTACAAAGTCTTTGCTAATGCTCTGAGTGTTACTTTGCCTAATTTGTAATCTTGGAGGGCCATTTCCTTTATTTGAAACTTGCTTTAACTGTGGGAAATAGGAAGTGAGCAGGGAGAAGCAAATCTTTTATAGTAAAGCGCTTGTTCAGACTATAAATTAGGCTCCACACAATGGACACAGAAGGAGGCAAGCCTGCCTTTCTGAAGCCCACAATGCACTGGAAAAGATATGGGCTTTCAAGAAGAACCAGGCAGAGACTGGTTTGCTGCATGTTGGCTTTATGAGCGTGGAAAAAAAGACTTGCAGCTAATGTTTGTCAATGAAAAGTAGTTTGTTCAGTCAGTAATCTTGAACAGTCATCAGCAAAGAGGAATCCCTACTTAGCAGCCAACAAATAGTAAACATTTCCATTTGTCACCTTTTGGAGATGTCTTGGGAAACTTTTAAAGCCTGGCTTTGATTCTACACAATGGGTATTGTCACAGCTTAACACCCCGGGCACCTATGCAAGTAGTAAAGGATATTTATGCCACACAGCTCATTCTTGCCATATCTTCCATTTGGGAATAAAATATGTAGAAAATACTAAATTACACAGAAATTGGGAGTCTTTGAGTCACTTCAGTAGTGTAACACTTGATTTGAGGTGAAAGATGTGCTACCAGCTGGCTTAAGCATAATACTTCAAGGACCCTTTTGCTGACCCTTTTGAAGTCAGTGGGAAATTTGCAAATAGTACATAGATTTTATGCCTGAAGTTGGCAGCCATGAAATGAATTTGAGAAACTTTTCTCATATTAACAATCTGGTGGCACTCAGTTTATTCAACTTCATGTATGTTTGTAGAATCCAGTTTTCTATGTGCCTGCTCTTCATGTCAGTGTCACATTTTCCTTCCTTTCTTTTTAAGTAACATCTTACTAGAAGTTATCCTGCTGGAGCAGCAAATCTGCATAGGAAGAATGGCATTTGAAAGTGACCTAATAAAAGGGGTGTGGCTCAAAAATAAACTTAAGACACCTTCCTCAGCTTTACCACTGCACTTCACCTGGGATTTTGGTAACCTTGTTGCAAGGCATTGTTTTCCTGGGCAAAGTATGGGGTTGATAGTGACTTGCTCTTCAGAAATGTTGTAAGAACTAAGGGACTAATATCTATTCTAAATGGCACTAAAACTCCATTTTCTTTTACCTGGTTTTGTTTAAAGTAACTCCCAAGATAGCTCAATTTTTAAGAACATAAAGAGTTCCATTTATAGGTTTAACAGAGCTCTGTATAATCAGTATTCTCATATATAACTTAACTTTCTTTTGTTGCAAGGAAAATACACCCCCCTCTATTAAAGGAGAGAAATGTTAAAATTGCATTTGACTCTCGGGGATTTTGAGGGACAGCTGATGAAAATTAGAAATACTCTTAACTGCTTAAATAGAAGAAATTGTGAATCAATAATGACTTTGTTATTCATTAGCATCTCTAACCCATTGCCTTCCATCTCCAGATGGAAGTGGCTGTTGAAGTGCAAAGTATGTAATAAATAATGTGTATTTCAATGTGGATCACTTGACAAATCATTAAAATACTGGCATCTCTAGGGAGGAAGATGCCTGCCACTTAAACAGGTACTTGATCAGTAGATGTGAACTGAAAGAGAGGAAAAAAAAAGAAGGAAAAATAAGGGATTTTGGCAGTGATCAAAGCAATTTTAACTGCATAGTTCCCTGTAAGTTTGATGATCACCGTGAATGAGGGCCTCAATTTTTATATCTTTTACCCCTCCATGCCTTGCACTTCCCAAACATGATCATGTCTGTATGTGTGTCAGGGCAATAACTTACACCCTTTTCAGTGGGAAGAAATGCTGCTCTGTGAATCCATGCTCTAATTTCCACAGTCTCATGGATTACCCTTGGTCTCTGATGCTGATCCAGTCTCACCCTGTTCAGTTTGTGCAGTCTAGTAAAGGCAAAAATCAGAGAGCTGTGGCTTGGACAGTCATAGTGGAAGCCTTGGGATGGATAAACCTTTATGCCCCTTGTGCTTTCTCAGTTTGCCAGTGATCCCAAAATGCATTAGATATTATAGGAAGTGAATGACAGCTCTGGGGTGGTTATATACCATGCAAACAAAATAGCATGTCACTTCTGTAGCAGTACTTTTAAGACACATTGGTGTGTTTCTCTCTCTATATATATATATATATTTTTTTTTTGCCTTCAAGAGCAGTTTCAGCTTGCACACACCAATTTTAAAAATCAACTCACAGATACAGGCCTGTCCCTCACATGGAAGCTTACTTGTTCAAGTTAGTCTGAGCTGTACTACTGTCAGCAGAGTCAAGCACTCTTGGTGTTTTCAATCCATTTGAAAAGTTTTTAATTCTCTGTTGGACTGTCTAAAATGATTAATGACAAAGTTTTTGGTCCTGAATGAAGAGCAAAATAAATTACCTGTGTTAATTATCAGTCATGTTATAGTGGTACCTGGTAAGAACTGAGTATTAAAACTGCTCAAGAAAATTTCTGTAAGTATCAAATACTGATTATCGCCAACTCCTATTGCTTCTCTGTCTATTCTTTACACTAAAAAGTGGTTCAGCACTGGCTCTGTGTCCCATTAGATTAGAGTTCAAGACTTTAATCTTCTCCTCAGACTTTCTTTCATAGGTTACAACTAGTTTCTTCATATATTTTTAAGACACAGATTTGGGTGGGTTGTTTTTCCTCAGATCAGAAACATGTTTGATATATTACAGCAACAATAAAAGTATAAAAAGCTAAGTAACTCTTCATCATTATTATAGGCCTAGCAAAGCGTATTTCCCCCCAATTTTATTGCTATCTGTCCAAGACTGAAGCATAACTTAATATAGGCTTCACCCTGCTTCACTCTGGTGTACCATAATCTGGTGAAAATGAAATTGTACGGAATGCAAGTCTTATGCCATTTAACTTACAGAGCATTTTATTTCAGCTGTCTTTTGAACAGTTCCCAGGCTAGTTCATTACAACTGCTTCTTACAACTGCTCATGTTCTTCTGGTAATGTATTCTGCAAACCCTCCCACATATCATGGAAATCTAAAGTTTCATTTCTCTCTGAGGCTAACATCTGTTTGTGCAATATTGCAGTAAAAGTATAGCTGTATTTTTCTTCTGTTAAGAAAGTATGGGTGAACAGGGCTGGATCAAGCAAACTAATGAAATACTTGCTTTAAAAAGAGCCGAGTAATAAAACAGCAAAGAAAATATCTCGAGTGATGGATCAGGTCTCCTAGTCTGACCAGAGTCCTGTGTGTGGCCTTTCCCAAGTCATTATTTGGATTATTTCTTATTTCAAAGCCTTTTAATAAAAAGACAGTTCTGTTTTCACTTACTGTAAAATTAGATGTGTCCTTCCACAGGCAAATTCTGGAAAAAATACTTTTTGTTTCTAGCACTGAAAAAGAGTTAACTCTTGAGATTTCAGCTTTCAGTATTACACTGTTTGTCAAGGGTTTTGCTGCCACACTCCCCACAGCAATCTATGGTATACAAAGTCTGGAAGGCACATTTTCCACTGGGAGTTGTCGCCCTGGTTATCAAGAGTTTTCTAAAGCCTTCTGAGTTTACATTCTTGTAGAGAACTTTCTCACACAACTTTCTGTAAACAACCTATTGTTTTGCATTCTTTTATAGAGGCAGAGAAATTTGATGTACAGGTAGTTTGTCCAGTGTCGTTGGAGAGGAGGCACGTTCACCCTCCAATCCACTGGCATCTTTTGAGAACTATAAAAGATTGGAGTCAGAAAAAATAAATTAGTCTCTTCATCGTGACCAAGGCTGTGGTGCGTCGTTTTTGCTTGTGTCATCTGGTGACAGGGAGTGACTTCTCCAATGACAAAATCCGCAAAATGTCATCAGAGCGACACATTCATAACGTAACTTGTGAAAGGCAAAGCTTGGAAAATAGTGATTCTTATTATTTATCAGAAGCAGCTTGTGATATATTGAAATGAATGTAATAGGCAGCAAGAGCAGCACCCTGGCCTGCTCTCCCCCTCTCCAAGTTTCCTTAAGGATCAATACAGAAGTTTTAAAGACAGATTTGAGGCAAAGAGCACAGCATTCATTCACATTTTTTGTGTTCCACCATTCATAAACTGCAACAAAAAGAAGGCAAATAGATGTTGGAGGGGAAAGTGAACTAGTTGGCAATAAAGACAGCCATCACTGGCAAAGGAAAAGCAATGATGTAACAAAAAAATATAATCCTTCTGTGTCACCAATGCCCTGAGATCAGCTGTCCTTGGTGGTACGTATTGATCTGTGTGGGGTGTGCTTGTGTGGTAGTGAAGTTGTGTTTCCTCTGCCCACCTCAAGTGGTGTAAGAGCAATCTGAGGTGTCACAGCAACTTGAAGTCTCCACTGCTGTCACAATTCGATGTTGTCAGTAAGCCCCAATGCAATATACTGGGCAGAAAACACAGGATTCAGCTGAATCTAGATTGTATAAAAAGCAGATTTAAGCAACATGAAAAAGATTATTTTATAGCTTTGTTAGTAGTGAAGGGGAAAGGAAATTACATAATAGTTCTAGAAGTCTCTTGTAACCAAGGCAATTACAAGGAAGGACAAAACCTTTCCTTAGGACTATTGTAGAAATACTTTCCAATCTACAGATACTGAAAACATGGCCTTCTTTATCGGGCTCTGAGTAGGTCTTACAGTTAGGAACATTTTACTTCCAAAGTCAAATCCTTTCTATTTCTTTTGATCTGAAAAATAAGAATTTAATATTAAATAATGTTTCTCAGTCCCACCATGCAGCAGCATAACATCTTCAGCCATTCAAAGTAAATTGCATTTCTGTAGGTGCTTATTCAGTAGTCTGACTGGACTTCAGTAACTTCAGATTTCTCTTTTTTATTAACTGTAGGTTCTTATCAAAGTGCTGGATAACAACGATAACGGCCCAGAATTCTCTCAGCCAAGTTACGATGTCACTATTTCAGAGGACATCCTCCCTGACACTGAAATTCTGCAAATTGAAGCTATAGACAGAGACGAAAAGCATAAGCTGAGCTACACTATTCACAGCAGCATCGATACAGTCAGCATGAGGAAATTCAGAATTGATCCCAACACCGGGGTTCTCTATACAGCTGAGAGATTAGACCACGAAGCTCAAGATAAGCACATCCTTAATGTCATGGTAAGAATGCAGTATTCCCTTGGGTCTGGCTGCAGTCATGGCCGCTTCAGGGACATACATGGAGTAGGCTTCACTTGAGAGAAGGACTCAGTGCAATAAGTAGCCACTAATTTAATCTTACCTGCCCTGCTGTGTATTTATTTCACAGTTTTTATTTCGGCTTTTTGGGAAACCTTATTGTGAATCCATTGTATGGAATGTGATATGATTCCCTATCTCGAGGGAGAGCAAGCAGGTAATTATATAATCTCTTGGCATCTGGTCCTCTCCCTCAAGGTAATTTCCAGAGTTTCTGAAGTGAGGCTGGAAGTTATTCACAGGGAGATAACTGCTTTCTTGCACAGGGAGAATGCTACAGCCTTTCTGAATACAAACCTCATTTATAGCTTACTTTTATGGACTTATTTCAGTACATAAACTGTTGATATACAAAATAGTTTTCTTTTATCTATATTCCAAAATCTTTGGGTATGCAGAAAGAAGTTAATTACCAATTTTTGCTTGGTGTGTCTAGACTACAGAACAGAAATCTGTCTGTTTTCAAGTGGAGATTGTGTATCACGGACATAATTTAAAAAAAAACACCTCCCCGTGTTGGTTTAAACATTGGAGTCCACTGTTTTCTTTAACCACTTAAGACTTCTGCAGCAGAGACCTTCTAAGGAACTACTCATGGTGTGTTAGGTACAGGGGCAGCTTTGGCAGGGCACCCTAGGGTGCAAAAAGCTGCTGTGAGATGCAGCAAGGAGCTGAGTGTGGTCTCCACTCACAGAGTAAAATGTTGTAAGTCCTTTGGCAAACAGACTTAGACTGCAGACTAGCAGACAAGCAGACTAGCTATAAACTGACTAACAGACACACATGGCCAAGCGAGGTAATTCCCTGGTGCTTGGTTTTGATCTTCACCTGATACAATAGGCCTTTTCCTTTGTTTAAGAAGAGCCAAAATTTTGAGGAGATAGTGGTGGCAGGATTATCAGTGAAGCAGTGCTGAGGTATTTTGGATGGGGTTGAGACAGGTGTGGTAACTTACACCTCTGTTGGCAGTTACCAGCACTTCATAAAGTGATTCCTGCTCTGTTTATTGTTGATATGATCATCTACATATATAATGATGAAGTAACCCATTGGCAGCTACAAGCCCTAGCCATGCCTATATGCTGTAAAGAAGCCAGTGCAGGAGTATGACAAAGACAAAAGCATGCCCATTCAACAAGTATTAATAAAAAAGGAAATTTTTGCAAACCTCAACCCAAATTTAAGATCTCATGTGGTTGCCACTTGAAAAATTCACGTCATGATGGTTAGTTGCAACACATTTTTTCACAAGTGAAAAAAAAAGTAGCTAAGCTCTTTCCTGTTTCTTTGCTTTTAGTATCTGGTATCCCGTGTGTGAATGTATTTCAGACTGTTCTTTGGGACAAATGGATTTTTTTACTACTTTGTATTAAATAGAACTGAAAGTAGTATTCAGACTCAAATGTGTAATATTTGTGAAGTCTTACTAGACGACTGTCAAATTGTGTGTTATGCACTTGTTCTATAGGTCCGAGATCAAGAATTCCCTTATAGAAGAAACCTGGCCAGAGTCATCATAAATGTGGAAGACTCCAATGACCACAGTCCCTACTTCACCAGCCCATTGTATGAAGCCTCAGTATTTGAATCAGCAGCAGTTGGATCAGCAGTGTTGCAGGTCACAGCTCTGGACAAAGACAAAGGAGAAAACGCAGAGCTTATCTATACTATTGAAGCAGGTTAGGACCGAGGCCAAAAATGAAGTGTCATGGATTATGCCAGAGACAGAACAGTGATGTGATGGTCACCTGTGCTGACATACAATTCAGCTTCTTTGGTCTACTTTCTCCTGTACAGATGGGCAAAGGAGACACCTTGTTGTTGTTTTGTTGGGTTTTTTTTTAATTTTATTTTGAAGCCACTATACCCAAAACCTGTCAGAACAAACTCATTCTGGAACAGGTTGCCCATGAGAGGTTACGGAGTCTCCTTCTCTGGAGATGTTCAGAACCCCACAGGATCCTGTGCAACCTGCTGTAGGTGAACCTGCTTTAGCAGGAAGGCTGGACCAGATGCTCTCCAATGGTCCCTTTCCAGTCCAGCCATTCTGTTATTCTGTGACTGGTTCATTTTCACCAGATGGCTACAGAGCCTGTTACCTCTAAGTCATTGGGTCAAAGCCATCAGAGTAGTTATTCAAAACTGCAGCCAGTGACTTGTTTTTAAGGTTCTGGTTTCAGACTAGTGTACAGTGGATCCTCCATAAAAAAATGCCACAACAGCTGGTATGTCCTGAAATCTTTGTCGTTATTTGGACCAGAGGAGCACAGCGACTAAGAACAGGGCTATGCTAAAACTTCTGCCATAGCATTTTAATGGCACAAGGTCTCTTGAAACTAAGAGAGGGCATGATGATACCAGATGAAAATTGCTTTTGCAGTTAAGCTCTGCATATTTACATTCAGCACATAATCTGTACCAGCAAAAGCATTCCACAGTAGTAAAACATTTGCATTATCTCTGACACATTTGCAAGTGAATGTAAGTTCCTCTGGGTCACATGAATCTGAAGTTAAGAATTATCTTTGAGATAAACCATTGACAGATATAAAAGAGGGGGATGCCTGGAAAAAGAGAGAAAGAATTAGAAATTTGTAACCTCAGAATTTTTTAATGTTTCATTTCTATTTAGGGGTTTTATTCATAATATTAATCTTTCCACTGTAATACTAGTGAAACTTGAAACTTTTATTTCCATAAAAAAAAGTCACAGGTACTTCGATTATACCCATATTGGGCTGATCTCAAGCCTTTCCCAGCATTAGGCTCTGATCCTACTGGATCACTATTTATCCCTAAATTATTGTAAAGACTTACCAGCTAGGATAGCTTATGTCAATTAGGAGCAGGCTAAATGAAAAATAACTAATGAAACAAGAATATCTACACCATCTCATACTGATTTAGTGTAATATAATTCAAGCTCACACCGTAAATTAAGATGATATAACCTGAAGTTTTAAGACCCAAGGAACGTTTTTTCTGTCATTATCTTGTGTGCTCTGTGGAAGGAGACTACTTTCAGCAAACCAGAAGGTGAAGTCTTTTGCAGCTGAAAGTGATGAACTTAGAATGAGGAAGATGTTAGCACTCCAAAGCAAATATTTCCTTTATGCATTGCGTTTGTTCTTAGCAGTTATTTCTCAGTATTCTCCACTGGGTTTTGACTTTAACTGGGGGCAATCTTACACATGCCCAGACAGGAAAACACTGTCCTTATGGAACAAATTCTGAGCAGACTAGACCAGGTTCCTGGGGCAATGTTTTTCAAGACTATTTCCAGCTTTTTCTTGACACCTTACTACTATTATGGGTTCCAAATCATCTAGAGGTGCCACCACAATGTAAAGAGCATCCCAACATCTAAGGAGTGTAGTTCCAATTACACTGGTAATAGAATCCTACATGATGCAGGCAGGAAAATATTATGATTAGAAAAGATGCTTTAGCTATTAGATGATTTCTAGATACTCTCTTTTTCAGTACAGCCTGCTTCTGTTTCATCATGAGCTCTCTCTGCAATGTCAGATCTCAAATTTCCATTTACTGTAAGCCTCACACTCCTCCAGTTTCATTATGTATAGATGTCCCAATCTCAGGTGCATCAAAATTCAGTATTCTACTGCTGTAGTTTCTATGATCTATAAAATGTGCAGTTGAGGATATTGATTTTAACTGCAGAATTCAAATTGTATACAGCCCTTTGATTCACGGGAATTACTCACCTCATCTTACATTGTTCTGAAGAGAGCAATTGGTAAAGAAAGTAGTTTTTATGTAATTTCATAAGAAATTCCTAAAGGAGAAGAACCAGCTCTTGCCTTGCAGGAGGCAGCCAGTGGCTCAAAATTATTTGTATTAGCAAGCACTGACAAAATAACAGCAGCATTTGTAGTGTCTGTAAATGTGACAGATACCGTTATTTTTATGAGAATTTGTAGCTCTGGAAGAATCTCACCTCCTGGGTGAATAGCACCATTTTTGGTTTAGCTAGTAAACTTTACTGATCTGCAAGGAAGGATATAAATAGAAAGCCACTGCCAGTATTGAACTACATAAAGTAGTATGTAGTTTAAATTAGCCTCCAGAATTTACAACAGATAGTGAATTATATCTTAAAAATAGTTCACATTACCTCACTTCATTTAGGATTCCATGTATTTAGGCATCCCAGCTACAACTTACATGTTTATTGCTCTGTGCGCAGCACCTGTAGCAATCACTCGTAAAACACCCCTCTTGTGTATCACCTGAGATATATTTCTCTCCCAGCCTTGGATGGATGCTTGACCATAAATTAGAAGCAGTTCTAGATTTGAAGATGTGAATTACAATAGAAGGAACATGGTATAGGTGATTGAAATTACTGTTACTCAGTATATGCTGTTTGTATTTAGAATCAAAATCAGAAAAATCAGTCTGTATGCTTATTTATGCCATGTATATATGCAGCATCCTTACTTCAAGCAAGCACTCAGTAAAAGAGCAAAATAAGGATTGCCAATTAAAGGTGATCTCAAATTACAGGGTAGGAATACATACAGAAAGTTTTGAATCTGTCTTGCTGAAGAAGAGATTGGCAAAAAGACCAGAAAGAAATAAGGCCCCCAAAAGTTCTCTGATCCAAACTTACTGTTTTCACCTTTTTACAGTCAGTGATATCTGTGCTTTCATGTTGTAACAGGCATTTCATGACATTTTCTGCTAAATCTCATTCATCTGGATTCATCCTCCTCAGAGATCATATGAGAAAACTTTGTGCCACCAGACGTTGAATCTCTTTTCTATGCTGTTTGCTCTGTTTTATTTTTTCTAAATGCCAGTTTAACCTTTTTATATTCAGTTCTTTGAGTCTTGAACTACTGTAATCTCCTGTATGGTTTCTTAATATCCCATTCAATTAGGAGCCTGAGTTATTATCCATTAGTCATGTAATTGGCTTGTTAGCCTCTGATCTCATTTCTTTGCCTTAGGTATACATGTATTTGACTAATTTCTGTAATTTAGGGATGCTTTTCCTTACTTCAGTAGGAGTAATGTGCATGCAGTTCTTGCTCTGATGCTGGTACTGAGAATCAAGATATAAAGGTAGCAACACCTGAGTTTCTGATGCTTTGAATACCTATACTGTCTACTGAGCTCTCTAATTAGCAGAAAGAAAGGCTGGAAGGGCCTTCAGAATACTGTTACATTGGGGTTCTTTTTGTTTTTTTATTTTTAAAAGGCAGCTTGTTGCTCCTGGTTTAGGTTATCGTAAAGTGAGTCATATTTCATTTCTAATCTCATTCAATATTTTTGTTTTAGGAAACACGGGAAACACATTCAAGATTGAACCAGTTTTAGGCATCATTACATTACTCAAGGAGCCAGATTTAACCACAATGGGACAGTTTGTTTTGTCAGTCAAAGTGACTGATCAAGGTTCTCCAGCACTGTCTGCAACAGCAATTGTGCGGATATCTGTGACGATGGCAGATAACTCCCACCCTAAGTTCACTCTAAAAGAATACCAAGCAGAGGTTAATGAAAATGTGGATATTGGTACTTCTGTCATTTCTCTCTCTGCAATCAGTCAGTCCACATTAGTTTATGAGGTTAAAGATGGCAATGTTGATGGAGTCTTCACCATAAACCCATATTCTGGAGTGATCACCAGTCAAAAGGCCCTTGATTATGAACATGCTTCCTCCTACCAGCTCATCATACAGGCAACAAATATGGCAGGCATGGCATCAAATGCCACTGTGAACATTCAGATTGTTGATGAAAATGACAACCCACCAGTTTTTCTCTTCTCTCAGTACTTGGGCAGCATAAGCGAAGCTGCTCCTGTGAACAGCGTGGTCCGGAGTGCAAATAACAGTCCCCTCGTGATACGTGCCACCGATGCTGACAGCAACCAGAATGCTTTGCTTGTCTACCAGATTGTTGAATCAACTGCAAAAAAGTATTTCACAGTAGATTCCAGCACAGGTGCAATCAGAACAATTGCAAATTTAGATCATGAAACAATAGCCCACTTCCATTTCCATGTTCATGTTAGAGACAGTGGGAATCCCCAGCTTACAGCAGAGAGCCCAGTTGAAGTGACCATTGAGGTAACTGATGTCAATGACAACCCACCAGTCTTCAGCCAGGCTGTGTTTGAGACAGTCTTGCTCCTGCCCACATATATTGGTGTTGAGGTTCTCAAAGTCAAAGCTTCAGACCCAGATTCAGAGATCCCTCCAGAACTAACATTTAGTATAATTGAAGGCAATATGGACCATTTTTTAATTGACTCAAGCACAGGGGTACTCACCATTAAAAATAATAGTCTCTCCAAAGACCATTATATGCTAATAGTAAGAGTATCTGATGGGAAATTTTATAGCACTGCTATGGTGACAATAATGGTAAAAGAAGCTATGGATAGTGGACTCCATTTCACACAAAATTTTTATTCCACTTCTATATCAGAAAACAGCACCAATATCACAAAGATCGCTGTGGTGAATGCTGTTGGCAACCGCCTCAACGAGCCTTTGAAATACAATATATTAAACCCAGGAAACAAGTTTAAAATCAAATCCACCTCAGGAGTCATTCAGACCACTGGCATCCCCTTTGACCGAGAGGAACAGGAGCTGTATGAGTTGGTGGTGGAAGCAAGCCGTGAGCTAGATCACCTCCGTGTTGCTCGGGTCGTGGTGAGAGTTTACATTGAGGACATAAATGACAATGCCCCGGTGTTTGTAGGGCTTCCATACTACGCTGCTGTGCAGGTCGATGCTGAACCTGGTACCCTGATATACCGAGTGACAGCTATTGATAAAGACAAGGGTGACAATGGGGAGGTGTCATACCTGCTGAAGGAAGACTATGGACATTTTGAAATTGATAGGGGATCTGGCAGCGTCACTTTAAAAGAAGCCTTCAATTCTGATTTGTCTAATATAGAGTACGTGGTTGTCATTCTTGCCAAAGATGGTGGTAACCCATCATTGTCTGCATCAGTAGAGCTCCCCATTACTATTGTTAACAAAGCAATGCCTGTGTTTGACAAGCCCTTCTATACAGCTTCCGTGAATGAAGATGTAGAAATGCACATGCCAATTTTAAGCATAAATGCAACCAGTCCAGAAGGCCAGGGTATCATTTATATAATTGTTGATGGAGATCCCTATAACCAGTTTAATATCGACTTTGATACTGGAGTTCTGAGTGTCATCAGCCCACTGGACTATGAAATAAATTCTCTTTTCAAGCTGATGGTGCGAGCCAGCGATGCTCTCACTGGCGCTCGTGCTGAGGTAACTGTGGACTTGATTGTTAATGATGTTAATGATAATCCTCCGGTTTTTGATCAGTCAGCTTATAATGCTACTCTGTCTGAAGCTTCTTTGATTGGGACTCCTGTACTGCAGGTTGTTGCTACTGATGCTGACTCTGACAATAACAAGATTGTACAGTATCAGATAGTCCAGGACACCTTTAACAGCACTGACTATTTCCATATCGACAGCAGCAGTGGCCTAATTTTGACAGCCCGAATGCTGGATCATGAACTCATACAGCAGTGCAGCTTGAAAGTCAGAGCAACTGATAATGGGTTCCCACCTCTGAGCAGTGAGGTTCTCGTTAGTATCTCAATAACAGATATGAATGACAACCCTCCAGTTTTTAACCAGTTAATATATGAATCATATGTGAGCGAACTGGCGCCTCGGGGTCATTTTGTGACTTGTGTCCAAGCTTCTGATGCCGACAGCTCTGATTTTGACAGACTGGAGTACAGCATCCTATCAGGAAATGATCGGACCAGTTTCATTATGGACAGCAAGAGCGGTGTTATCACCCTTTCCAACCATCGCAAGCAGAGGATGGAGCCCATGTACAGCCTGAATGTCTCTGTGTCAGACGGGCTGTTCACCAGCACGGCCCAGGTGCACATTCAGATCCTTGGGGCCAACCTCTACAGCCCTGTGTTTTCGCAGAGCATTTATGTTGCAGAGGTTAGAGAAAACGCTGCTCCTGGAACGAAGGTAATCCATGTGAAGGCAACAGATGGGGATTCAGGTGTATATGGCCAGATCAGCTACTCCATAATAAATGACTTCGCCAAGGACCGATTTTTGATTGATGCAAATGGGCAGATTCTGACAACTGAGAGGTTAGACCGTGAGAACCCACTGGAAAGTGATATCGATATATTCTTGAGAGCCCTTGATGGAGGTGGCAGGACTACGTTTTGCACTGTAAGAGTGATAGTAGTGGATGAGAATGACAATGCTCCCAAATTTATGACAGTTGAATACAGAGCAAGTGTCAAAGCAGATGTTGGGAAAGGTTACTTGGTGACCCAAGTTCAAGCAGTAGATCCAGATGATGGACCCAATTCCAGAATTATCTATTCTCTGTATAGTGAAGCCTCTGTTTCAGTAGCTGATCTGCTTGAAATTGATCCAGATAATGGATGGATGGTCACCAAGGGTAGCTTTAACCAACTGAAAAACACTGTTCTGTCATTCTTTGTCAAAGCAATTGATGGTGGCATTCCTGTAAAGCATTCCCTCATTCCTGTCTACATCCATGTTTTACCATCAGAAACCATTTTGCCTTCTTTTTCTCAACCCCAGTATTCTTTCACCGTGGCAGAAGACACCCTCATAGGCAGTACTATTGACATTCTGCATGTTTTGCCCAATCAGGGTGCTTTGTATAGCACGGTTAATGGTGAGCTACCTGAAAACAACAGAGACGGAGTTTTCATCATAGAGAAGGACACAGGGCTCATAAAATTGGATAAGAGACTTGACCATGAAATAAATTCCGCCTTTCACTTCAAAGTTGCAGCCACAATTCAGTTAGACAAAGTAGACATTGTGCTGACTGTGGATGTGGAGGTGAAGGTGTTGGATGTAAATGACAACAAGCCTGTGTTTGAAGCAGCTAGCTACGATGCTGTAATAATGGAAGGGATGCCTATAGGAACAAAACTTATGCAAGTCAAAGCGGTTGATGCAGACTCGAGTGCGAATGGGCAGGTCACATACACACTTGCGGTGGAATCGGAGCTGCAGAAGATCACAGAAGCATTCACCATTGATAGCAACAGTGGCTGGATCAGTACACTGAAGGATCTGGACCATGAAAAGGATTCTGCTTTCACTTTTGCAGTGGTGGCCTCAGATCTGGGGGAAGCTTTGTCCTTGTCCTCAACCACCTTGGTCTCAGTTACAGTGACAGATATAAACGATAATGCACCTGTCTTTGAGCACGAGGTGTACAGAGGGTCGGTGAAGGAGAGTGACCCTCCAGGGGAAGTTGTGGCTGTTCTTAGCACCTGGGATGAAGACACATCTGATGTCAATCGGCAGGTTAGCTACCATATTACAGGTGAGAAACAGCTTGCATGCTTTCTTCCCATAACCAGCTTACTGAAGAACTGTGCATGTGTCCAGTTTTAGGTGAAGGTTTGGCAGAGTTTCAGCTAAATTATCACTGTGAATGAGTCAGTTACATTCCTTTTTTTTGGATGGAATTTGCAGCAAAGCTGAAAAGAGGGAGAGGAATAGGTATATGTGTGTGTCCGTGTTGCTCTCTCAATTTTCCAAGAGGAATGCTTCCTGATTTGTTCCCGTGCAATGCAGTGTAGCCATCAACCCATCATAAGTGATATGTCAGCTTGAAAACCATCATGACTTAATGTTTCAAACAAGGGAAAAGGAAAATTTTCTTCTTACAGAAAAAAATCCTTTTACTTCCAAGCATTTAAATTTCTTTTGAAATAACATTTTTCTTTATGAGACAGGAAAGTGGATGCTAGAGCCATTTTGAAATACCACTATTTGAAGGGGTGGGGGCACGAATGAATTTTACATTATGGAATGAGGGAACGCCATTTATTATCAGCACAGATTTCTGGCCAGGGAAATAATAATATACTTAGAAGCACTGGTTACCTGCCATGCATTGTTATATACAGCATAAGGAAATTTTCATTACATTCCTAATACATTTTTCAAAGCACGGTAACGTTGCTCTTTCCTATTGTATAATATTTATTATCATTCTTTTCTCCTAGATTCAGCCTGGCTTTTGTGTAAGTATGTTATGGGTGATGGGTGCTACAGTTATTTTTCTCCTTCCATCTTGCATTGTCCAAATAGCTTTTGTCAGGGAACAACTTTTTCACTCCCCCCAACCTTAGCAATTCAAGAGCTATTATTAACTACCTAGTAATAACCAAATTATTGGAAAAATCCACATTTTACACACTGGATGGGATTCAACATATGTAAGACTGCATGTAGGAAGCAGGCTGTGGGCAAAAATTACTTAACTAATGGGAAAATAGTTTGTGTATTTTGCTCTGGAGGGTAAATTCCTACCCCTTTGTTAGCTATCAAAATGAAAATGACTGTGAGATGGTGTGTAGAGAGAGGTGGGACACCCCAGTTAGCCACAGACCACCTGTGTTACACATCACAAGTGGCATCATTTTCAAAGCAACCAGAAATTAGTTGATTAATTCTAACTTGAAATTTTGGATTCACTTTAAAGATTTGCAAAGACTATATATTTATTGTGTAATGTGCTGTAGGTTATTAGGAGTAGGGGCAAAAGTAGTCCTGTGTGTAAATGTCAGGATTTAGAGGCTCTGGGCAAGGTGCATTAGTTGCTGGTGGCACAGTTCCCACATATGTAAATCAGTAGAGCCTCATACTAGAGATTTTGGGATATTTGAAGGAGTTTGGGGATCCCAGTGTAGAAGGTATGATGGGAAATGAAAACCCTTAGGTTTGTAACAAAGGTACATTAATGTGCTGTGATCGTTGGCTTTGTTGTGAAGTCTGGCAGTCATCTCTTATAATGCATTATGCCTTTAGTTACATAGTGTTTTTTCTTCACATACCTGTGCTGTTTTAGCAAAAACTGGACTTTTGAATAACAACTGTCAGATGTCGCTCATAAATTACAAATCATTCTGTACCTTAGTTTCTGTCACAGTTCAAAATATGAGAGATATTTTGCTGTTCTGTTAGCTTCTGAAAACATTAGATGTCAAAGCCCAAAATTTCTTTACTGTACAATTACTAAAGCACACAGTGGGCTCAGAAATTCCACTTCCTTTGAATATATCATTTGAGCTTGGGAAATGCACAAGGAAGAATTAGGTTATTTTGATTAAAATGTCAAAACATGTTAAAATATAGTTTCACTCACAAAATAGTCTGTTCACACTTTACCTCAAGATTATCTCAGGAAGTGCACTTGAGTATTTTGTGGAATCAGATTAGCTAGATGATTATTCAAAAGCTGTGGCTTTCTGGAGGCATTTTGATTCATAGAAACTTCTGTTAATATAGTAAACTCTGAGTAAAAATGGTATATTAACAAAAAGGAAGAAGACAAATTATGAGACTGTCATGTGTATCCACCAAAAACAGCTTTGCGAAAATGCATCTGGAGAAAAATAGCACATAGAAGATAGATAGATAGGTAGGTAGGTAGGTAGATAGATAGATAGATAGATAGATAGATAGATAGGTAGGAGAAATCATTATTTAGAAGATAAGAGAAATAAATATATAAATATTCTGGGGCAGATGTGATCACTGAAGAGTCCTTTATGCCCTTTTGAGATGTACAAGTGCCTATTGCAGTCTTCTGGTCAATCTTGAAAAGGGATAAATACATTTGGGTGGATAAATAAATACTCTGCTTGGATTCCTTCAGTTTATGAATGTTTTCCATGATTACTGGCAAATAGTTGCCATTGTCAAGTCCACCTTCATTTGCATTTGATGGTGAGGGAAAAAATTTTGCACTTATTCTTGGTTATTTGTAGTTCAGTAGCAGATGGAGATGTTCACAAAGCAAAAGCACTATAGATAAATCTTAATAGAAGATCAATCGGAACTGCAGATTACACAAATGCACTTAGGAAGCACAGTAGTTTTCTTTTGAAGGCTCATTTCAGGTCTCTGCCTGTGTCATTTGAGGCAGTTTGCGTAAAACCAGGGCTCTTCTGATGTCTAGGCAATCTACACCCAGCCAGATATTAAGAGTGGCAAACCATGAAAAACCACCAGAAAAATGTCAGCTGCCAAGATATTGGTACAGTGAAGTGTTTTGTGTTCCTCAGTGATGTTAAATTTAAGCTTCCTCAGGCACATAAAGCTAGGGAGTAAACAGTCTTTAGGCTTGGTTCAGCTGAATACAAGGAAGATGGGCAGTGTGTTTTGGAAGAAAAATGTGATATTGTACATGGTAGGTTATTTGCTGGGTTGATTGCCCGGTATGAGCAAAGGTGTGGCTTTTGATAGTTTTTATCATATATTTCAGATACTGGAATTCTGGAGAAATGGATGTTTCAGTGTTTGGGAAGGCCTTGTGTTGCCAGATGAAGAGCAGTTTCTGCAATTTCATGGTAGTAAAGCTAGGAGGATTGGATTTATCATTTCAGAAGCTGAGTAAACATGCAACATCTTAAACTGGGAGGGGAGGATAAACCTATTGATTTTGTGTAATGCAAATGTCTAGAGTTCTAACTGGGAATTGAAAGTACTTAAATAAATGTATAAATGTAAGACAGAAGCTAAATAAATAAGTTAGTAAATATTCAGTTCCCCTTCCCAGATGGGGACATAGCAGTGAAAACTGATACTGTTGACTTCTAGTTTTCCATTCCCTTTTAGTTGCTATAATGGCCTCTGTGTGTGCTTTAGTAATGATGTGTGTCAGGATTTGTTTATTTTGGATCACTGTGTCTCTGCATTTCATTTGTATCTGGCTGTTTTATTTCTTTACTTCAACTTGAGCTTGATTTGGCTTTGTACTATTTGCTGACTAGGGAGGGAGGGAGAGCATTATTTAAACTTCAAGTAACAAAAGATAAAAGATACTGCTGATTCTTTTAGCCTCAAAGCCTTTCTAAAAAGTTACTGGAGTATTTTTTGTAGCTAGCACTTCACTGTTGTGACATTCAAAGTAGAACATAAGAAAACTGCCAAAAGATTTTAAAGAATCCATTAATGCATGTAGTCAGGAGGCTTCCGTTTAGAAAAGCTACATTATTCAGAGTGAAAAACTAATTAATTAGAATGCCCCTAGGAAACTGAATCTGCTTGCATATATTAGTGAAAAAGTTAATTAATCACTGCAGAACGAGATCTGCATCAAGACATATGTATAAGTACTAGGAAATGGTTTTCTGGGCCACAGTGTGGATTTTTTTTTGCCTTTCCATTTTTAAGAATATTTTCTTGGTGGTGTTTTAGTTTTATATCTCAATATATCTGTTATACTTTGTAGTCCACCTTTGCCTTCCATCAGTGAAGTATAGAGCCAATCCTATTCCTATAGAGCCAAACCACTATTCCTGCTTATTGCACAGGTTTTTTGGTCATTCAGATTGATTCTTTTCTAGTGGAGTAAAGAGGAGGAAAAGAGATCCCAAGGACCAATTTTTATACATATTCTCCAAATTTCTAGGTATGATTTAAAAGCCATTCCATTAGCAACAAAGTGAGAGTGATTTTAAAATTGCTCCAAGGTAGCATTTCTGCTAACCATAAAAGCCACCAGCTGATTTTAATTAGATTTTACCTTTCCTCATTTCACAGCAATGGGATGCCCATACCTTGAGTATATTGCTTCCTAGTTGGTCAGGACAGTTAATCATTTTCTTTTACAAAAGGACTAATATGTAGTAAAGCCCTATCATGAAGAAACATAAGAATATTTAAGACTACTTTTATTAATGGTTTACAACATTAAACTCACTATGAAAAGATTACAGCCTTTTATAAAGGAGAGTTAAGCTTTTTTTTATGCTGACATTGAACTGAATAGAAGGAATTTAATGTTAATCGGTAGAGGTCTGCCTCCTTTGAAGTCACATTCAGGCTCAAGTCAGTGGACAGATTCTCATTTCCTTGGATTGTATTCAGATCTGGCCAACAATACACATCTACAGTCTGTTCTTCTTTAGGAGAAATGTGTGTTTATATGACACAACAGATTAAACAGTGTGTCCTCTGGCAATTATTCCAGACTATCATAGAGATCATTGGGAAAACTGCTTGGTTTTGTGATCAAAAAGGGTAGTTTTCTATCAACAGAAGATATCTGTGTTTGATACATGAGTTTAGTGCTCTGTATGATTCAAAAGCCTTTTATAATTATAATGCCTATCTGACTAATTTTCTGGAAATCCTATTCATTGCAACTTGCTTTTTTTGGCACAGTCACAGCTAGCACAAATGGTGACTCTTAACAAGAAAGGTTTGCTCAGCCTGACTCAACTGACTTAGTTTTCATATTAAATAGAAACCAGTCTATCTTGTCATTGGTAGCTAATGGAGAAGGCATAGATTACAGCCTGTGATCTCTTTCCTGCTTTTTGATGTAGAAAGAAGTTATGGAATGGACATTTGACTTTTTTGATTTATTTCAAGTTCAACTTCAAGTTCAGACCTCCTCTGTGTTATTTTGACAAAAAGGTCCCTGAGAACTGACAGAATTGTGACAACAGAAGGCACATATCAGAGACACTAATTGCCTGATAACAGAGTCAACACAAATAAATTCAGCCTTGGATATTTTTTTTTTAAATACTTATTTATGCAGTCATTCAGTGGAAGTACTAGAGGGGAAGGTTTAAGAGCCTGGTCTTTCCATTCAGGTACAGATCCCATGATGCATGTCAGAACCTTGATTAATTTGTAAGCAAATGCACACTAGCATGTTTGACATTCTTGAATGTGTTACAAGAAAGAATAAGCATTCCTTTTATAGTTTCACAGCACTTTTAAACACGCGCAACATGGAAAGTAGTTCTAAGATTGAATTCCTGCATGGAGACCATAGGAGAAAGCTTAATATGGTGGGCAAAGAGCTAGTAGTGGGTTAGCTGCAATTAGAGTTCAGCCAGTGGAGCATGATGATGTTTTTTAATATTTCCTCACTCAGTTTCTGTAGCACATGAGTTTGCTATGAGCATAGTTCTCTATCCTGAATTATTAAATGTGCAGATGAATTTTTAGAGACCAAGCTAGGCACAGAAGACTGGGTAGTTGGCTTTACTGGCTTTGGCTAGGGTATAATTAATTTTCTAAGAAGAATCTGCTGTGGAGCTGTAATTTGGATTTGTGATGTCATAGGGATGCTTTTGTTACTGCTAAGCAGAACTTACACAGAGTCAAGGCCTTTTCTAGTCCTCAGGCAACCCACCAGTGAGGAGGGTGGGGGTGCACAAGGAGTTGGGAGGAGACACAGCTGGGACAGCTGATCCCAGCTGACCACAGGGATATTCCACTCTATGTGGCAGCATGCTCAGCATATAAAAGCTGAGGAAAGAAGGAGGAAGGGGAGATGTTCAGAGTTAACGGCATTTATCTTCCCAAGTAACTGTCAGGGTGACAAAGCCCTGCTTTCCTGGAGATGGCTGAACACCTGCCATGAATTCTTTTTTCTTTGCTTATACACAGAGCTTTTGCTTTTCCTATTAAACTGTCTTTGTCTCAACTCATGAGTTTTCTTACTTTTACCCTTCATATTCTCCTCCCATTCCCACTGGGGAGGAAATGAGCAAGCAGCTCTATGGGGCTTAGCTGACTAGCAAAGTAAAGTCATAACATTGGTTTAAAGGATTTTACTGTCTGGTCTGGCAGGAGGTTTGGATCAGATGCACAGAAAGATGATTGAAGGTGATTTCTTCATGGACCAGGCAGGAGACTGTACGATTTCAGATAAAAGAGTAAATAACTGTTAGAAACATTAACAATTGTGCCCACTTTAATTATTGCACACTTCTGTATGTGACATTCCCTTCCCTTCCCTTCCCTTCCCTTCCCTTCCCTTCCCTTCCCTTCCCTTCCCTTCCCTTCCCTTCCCTTCCCTTCCCTTCCCTTCCCTTCCCTTCCCTTCCCTTCCCTTCCCTTCCCTTCCCTTCCCTTCCCTTCCCTTCCCTTCCCTTCCCTTCCCTTCCCTTCCCTTCCCTTCCCTTCCCTTCCCTTCCCTTCCCTTCCCTTCCCTTCCCTTCCCTTCCCTTCCCTTCCCTTCCCTTCCCTTCCCTTCCCTTCCCTTCCCTTCCCTTCCCTTCCCTTCCCTTCCCTTCCCTTCCCTTCCCTTCCCTTCCCTTCCCTTCCCCCTGAGGATGATGTGGACCAAAACCTTCCCTCTCCCAACCTCTTTTGTCACCAGGCAATTTAATGATGTGGAAGAGCAACATTGCCAGATTCAGTGTCAGTGTTATGGCATGGTAAAAAAACTCTTCTGCTTTATCTCCTGCACACCTTTCATCAGCTTTCTCTCTTGGATAGATTTGATCTATTTCTACTGCTTATCCTCTAACTGTTCCTCAAATGACCTCTTGTTAGGACTGTTTAGTACTAATGCGTCTTCCTGTGTCGTGTAAACTTTTTTAAAAACTAGAATTCTAATAAGCACAAGAATGGGGCAGCTGTATGATAAAGCTTTCATTAGAGGATTCCTTAATAGAACCCACTTCCAGTCCTTGATTGCACAATCAACAGCTAATGAAATTGTCTTGGTAACAAGAGCTACGGTGTCTTACATCCTCTCCCGAGACTAAGTGGAAAGACAATTGTACCAGCCCGAGAGGACTATTGATTGTTCACAGTTTGAATTTGATTACCCTTACGGAGAACTGAACGAGAGATCATCTTCAGCTCTGCTAAATGGATTTTTTTTTTCCACTGAAAGTTATCAGTTCACTTTCATACAGGGCATTCAGGGGGCAATAAACACAGGGAGTGTTAATGAAATTACAGATTTCCCGAGTCTGCAAGTTTGGAAGCACCAAAAGCTGTGAAAAAAATGATGGCTGCTTAGTGATGTGTCTCTGTGTTTAAACCAGGTGGGAGCTCTGAAGGGACACCACAGCTCATTGTGTGTTGCTTGTCTTATTGCAGGAGGGAATCCCAAAGGGAAGTTCGCTCTGGGACTGGTTCAGAATGAGTGGAAAGTTTATGTTAAAAGGCCTCTGGATCGGGAAGAGCAAGACATTTATTATCTGAACATCACTGCCACAGATGGCCTCTTTGTGACCCAAGCTGCTGTGGAAGTGACTGTCACTGATGTTAATGATAATAATCCAGTTTGTGAACAGGTGAGCTAACACCACACACGGCAATTGGCTGCTGTGTTGAGAGCAATGCTTTTCCTACGGGTGTCTCTTGCTGTTTGCAAGTATTCAAAGTATTCACAGACAATGCTGATTTTCATCCTTAAGGTCTTAGTTGAAGAATCTGCAGTGACCTGGGAGAGAAGCAGGATAAAACATTCCTGTGAAGCCAAGATTGAAGGATAATGGTCTCATAAAGCTTTCAAAGGAGTCTTGTATGCAGTTGCCTTAGTTGGCTTTAAAACAGATGATGTGTTGTGAGGTAGCATTGGGCAGCTACTCTTCCCCTGCAAAAAAGAATGAGCTCTCCGTTCACAACCCATGTGGAAATGTCATCATTCTAGTTTAACTCCACCTTTCCTCAACTTTCCAGATACCAGACATCCAGTAGAAAAGGCATAAGAATGTGGCTTGCTGTCCTGTTGTCAGGAATGCGTGCAGTGTGGCCTGACCACAGCTTTCAGAGTGCTAGCTGTCTTGTATTCTGTGGAAAGGCGATCCAGGGAACTGATGTTAGTGCAATAGAAAGGTCTGTGTGAAATTAAAAACATGATAAAACCCAGAGTTCCTTAATGGTATTACTCACAGAAAATTTATATATATGTGTCTGTGTGTATATGTGTATGTGCGCATGCACATACTCATGTAATTCCCATTGTTACATTATCATTCACTGTTGGATTAGTCTCATTGCAAGAACCACTCTACCACTCTAGGGAATCACAGTCTGTATTTCCCTCAAAACTGCTGGATGAGGTGATAAAAACAATTGTTTCTGTTAGCACACTCATCAAGATTTTCATTTCATAGATGCTGGTGGAATAAACAGAAGATACAAAATGGTATTGCATTAAGCACCTAAGATGAGCCCTATTCACAGTCATAATTTGGCATTGTTTCTGTGACACCTCAAAGCTTAACAGTGATTTGAATTTCTAGGAATGTGTTGTGTAAAGGAAAATTGTTTCCTGTATAGAAAGATGCACTACAAATACTTTTTAAAAAAAAGGTTGTTCAAAGACTGTAAAATACTGCTACTGTATAACTTACATGTCTGTTTTTGACTCTAGGTTGCATACACAGCATTGTTTCCTGAAGACATTCCACCAAACAAAGTCATTCTCAAAATCAGTGCTAAAGATGCTGACATTGGGTCCAACGGTGAAATTCGCTATTCTCTTTATGGTTCAGGGAACAATAAATTTTTCTTAGATCCAGAAAATGGTAAGAAGACAACCAAATATTTCTGAATAGCCTTAACCCCTCTACATCTGGGTACTAGTTTCCTTAAATAGAGTTAGGTTACACATGGCTGTCAGCCAGTTGTTCCAGTTCTGGCAGATGTGGGTGACCATTTGAACAATGGTGGCAGGAGGGAGAAAGAGGGACATCTTTTTTGGCCTGGTTGGATGTTATAACCAGAACAGTGGCCATCCATCCTTTTGTTTCCCTGAAGACTTCAAGTTAGATCAGAGTTTTATCATAGAACTACAGTATATTTTGGGCTGGAAGAGAACTTTGAAGGTCATCTAGGCCAAACCCCTTTCCATATGCAGATTCATCTTCAAAGAGATCATGTTGATCAGAGACCCATTCAGTTAAGGTTTCTAGGGCTGTGCCAGTGCCAGTGTTTCTCCACGTTAATGATAAAAAATGTCTTCCCTTATATCTAGTCTAAATCTACCCTCTTTTAATTCAAAATTATTATTCTTTGTCATATCACAGCAGGTACTGCCAAAAAGGAAATGTTTCTGTGTTAAGGAGTCTGTAAATCTTGAGAGTGACAGAAAGACAGACTTGGAAAAACATGGTGGTGTTCATATGGGTAAAGCTGTAGGCTGCTGTTAAAGCCACCATGAATGGCTTGTCATCCCTGCACTCATATTGGCACCTCACTTTTTTGGGTAAAGAGGAAGGGGAAGTGACACTGCTGTGAGTTTTTAATCTGTTTGTTAGGGTTTTGTTTTCTCTTTCCTATTCCTGTGGAACACATGGTTTTGAGACACTCAGGCTGTCTAGAATTAGTGATGTTGCTACAATAATAATGATAGCTGCTGCTTTTAAATAATTTCAGGTGAGCTGAAATCTTTGGTCCCTCTTGACCGAGAGAAAATCCCTGCATACAACTTGGTTGCCCGAGCCACTGATGGTGGTGGCAGGTTTTGCCAGTCAGAAATCCATCTTATTTTAGAAGACGTTAATGATAATCCACCAGTCTTTTCATCTGACCACTACACTGCCTGTGTTTATGAGAACACAGCCACTAAAGCTTTGTTAACAAGAGTCCGAGCAACTGATCCCGATGTTGGTAAGTGGATAACATTGCAAAAAAAAAAAAAAACCTGTTTATGAAAATTCTGTGGGTTGGTGGAATTGCAGTGCAAATTAACTTTTCTATTGCTAAATTTCTTCATTTTCTCCTCTTCCTTCTTCTTTATCCTCCCCATTTCTTTCTCTTCTCTTTCCTCACATCAAAATGCTTGTATCTGATCTTGACATAATGATGTTACAAACAGAAAAGCATTGCAGCAGCCACGGAAGCATATAGTCTTCTTTTGATCAGCAGTAGCTCTGTTTAGGGGGAAATTATTGTTTTGGGGCTACATTGGAACTTTTTTCTTTCAGTGGTCTCACCTCTTTTCTTAAGCTATGATTTTGAATACCCATGCCTCTATTTATGCAAATAATACAGTTACATGCCAAAGGAGCCTATACCTGATTAATCACAGCTTTTCTAGAGTTTTATACTGCAATAGCTCCCATTTGTTCCAGCTGATTACCTTAGCATAGAACTATTGTACACTGTGAATGTACATTGTAAATGTTCTGGTTGCTAAATGCTCTGGTTACTTAACTGCACACTCTTTGAAAGTGTACTAGTTTATTATATGAGGACCTTAGCCTTGAAATGTGGGCTCAATTATACATATTTAAGGGGGAGTCATTTGGCATAATACAGTGGTAAAACCTACTGAATACTAGAAAAATTTTTAGGTCATTCATTTGGGTTGAAATAACTTTGTTTTTTTTTCCTTCCTGTGTTTTGGAGGTGTTTTGTAAAACCTATGGCCTGAGTAGTTTCATGTAAAAAGCAGATCTTTCATTCAGTGAAAAAAAAAATTTGCTGAGTGTAGAGTGCATGCTGGAAGTTTCAGTTATTTGCGAAGCTGATAGTTTAGATATACAGGAATTCATAAAGGAGCAGCAAACATTCATTAATGTATCTATGAAGACCTGCATTATATGCCATTGTTGAAAACCCGCAATTAAAATTATGATACTGTCCTGCAGTGAAGAGCCAATTACCGGTGGTAAACTACTGAACCGTATGAAGAGGCAGTGTTGTTATTTTCCACTGTTGTATTAATTGCCATTTTTCTTGTAGGTGGGATGACATTCAAGGAGAGAGTGGACACAATTAGAATAAAAAGTTGTCAAGAAAAGTTCTTGCTAGCACCAACTTTACATAATAAGATGGTTAACAATGAAAAAAAAAAAAAAAAACCACAAACCAGGAGCTAGTTCCTGTACCTTCCTTCTGAAACTACAGAAGTTAAAGGGACAGATGGATATGATGAATGAGAAGGGACTATGTACTTCATTAACGCTTAGACCTGATAATCAAACCATACTGTGTATCATAAGTAAAAGACTAAAAAGTCCCTAAAACTGGATTTTGTTCTAATTACTGTTCCATTAGTCCCCACTAAAATCACTGATTCCCTATTGCTAGATAATGAAATGAGTTCAGATAGTGTAATGTTCCCATGAGAGAAAAAATATATTATTGATATTCCTGATGGGCTGTGATATTCCTCTAAGGCTTTTTGAAGTGTTATCCTGAAAACATCAGTGAAGGCAGTAATCATCATACAAATAAATTTTTAACATTCAGGAAACTTCTTATGATCAGCCTTAGAATTTGCCTGCTCTGCTTTGGGTTTCAAGGGCCGTGTACTGTAAGAGCAGGAGAATGAATATTGAAGCCATTGAGAGAAGTCCCTTTGTGGTCCACAGCTAAACACAATTTAATAGAATCCTGAGAATACTGTGTTCAGACACTGTTGGATAATTAAGGCAATTTCCAGTTAAGAGAAAAATAGGGTTATATCTGCCTTGTGCCTTTGATCTCTCTTGAAGTTCCTGATCTCATAATATCCTGTGAAATGAAAGGACTGGACCATAAATTGTTGTTTAATATATTTATAATTTAGATACATACTTGGAAACTAGCTGTACCAGCTGGACACACTGAGGGAAAATTGTGATACTTCTTCACAGTATTCAACAGAAGAAAACAGTTTTAACTGTTCAGTAGCGCACAAGTTCATTTTCCATAATCTCTACATACAACTGGGGATCTTAAATTACATGATCTCCTAAAGGAGAGAGAATACACATAAGTCTGTTTGTTAGGATAATTTAGTGGTTTTAATTGAAAACAATTCTTTCTCGTATACTGCTGTGATTGGAAAGTTTTAGTATTTCCACAATATGGTATTTGAGACTTATTCACCACCAGCAGGTTTGGAAATGCTCAGACTAAGAGGTGGAAGTGAAATGCTGGTTCTACATTTTTTTCAAGAGCTTCACAGAAAACAGTGAATTTTTCACCTCCCACTGTCTCCAAAGCAAAGTGTCAAATTACTCCATTTTGTTCAAATTAAGGTACTAGAAGAGCTGGAATGAATGCTGAGGTATAATTACATGAGCAAACCCATCACACAACTGCAATATCAGCCTGTTTCAAAGGAATTAGGGTCATGCTAGGGCAGTGACTCTGAGGAAACCTACATGGGACTTCATGAATTTTTTAACATCATACTCGCCACAAACTTCAGAATAAACATGGAGCCCAAAGCTGAGGTGCAGGCACATACTCAGTTCCAGTGCTGCTCATGTTTTCTGCATGCACAGAGTGTTGTGGCCTCACTCACACAGTACAAAAATGAATGACAGCATCATCCAAGCTCAGCAGTGCTTTAAGCGATGGTTAAATCCTGCCTCATTTGCAGATGCTGTGCTTTGTGAATAACCTCCATGCTCAAGCCTGTTTTCATGATGATTAATGGTGTAGTCTACCAAAAGCAGGAGCACTTAATGTACTAAAAATGAACAGAGCATTATCCATCCTTCTGCAGTCTTCTTCATCACCACTGGAGCATCAGCCATCCAGATCTGTAGTCAGTTTAGTGATTTCACTGACCAATTGATTTTTTTTCTGGGTTTATGATGAATATGAGATTCTAATTTGGCTCACAATGGGAATATCCTTGTTAAGCAGCTCTGTCCTGCCTGCCACTGCTGCCTTCCAGCCTCTCTCTCCATTAGTCGATGTTTAAAGTTGTGGCAGATCATCCTGTTCCCTGCACAACCAGCCAGTACAGATGGACTGGGCCATCTTTGAGCCTGGATTTCTGTTCTTTGTTCCTAGTTTTTGAAGCTTTGGTACTTAGGTAGATCTGAGAGAAAATATGGGTGTTGAAAGCCTAATTCAGGAAGCCAGAATAAGATTTGAGACCCTCCCACAGATATGTTTATACAGTCAGGTTATATGGGTTAACTGTGTGGAATTTGATTCTGCTCTTTAAGCAGTTTTATAGAGTTAAATAATATTTGGACCAGGATTTATGAGAAGGATTCTGTTGTCAGCTGATTAGTGCATTTGTGTTTAATCTGGAGACTTTAAATCAATCAAGTCTCTAATCAGTCTGCTTCTTGGTGTGGGGAACTAATTATTCACCTTTTCATGCAAACTGGAAGAGCTGCAGCAGAAGAGACTCAGCCCTTCTGAGGGAAGTAATTTGACCTTCTCAATAGAAGACATCTGCTTTCTAAACCCAAACTTTTCCAATAAAAATTGATAGGGAAACTGGTAAACTGGGGGAAGGATTGCCATTTTCTTTCAGGTTCTGATAGAAAATTTTATGTCAGATTCCAAAGAAATCTGTGTCAAAAAATTATATTTTTCCTGCAAGGTTTGACCTCATTGATTTTGATATTTTAATCAAGACTTGCTGTGCCGAAGAAAGCCCAAACCCTTACCATGTGTGCCCACAAGGCACCTGCACAGGAAATAATAAATATCTTTACTAGGGAAGAATGGTAATATGACTTCTTCAGTTTTCAGCCAGTCCAGTTTAATGTGTAGGATCAGGATGCTGGTGAGCCCAGCATGGAGAAAAATCACTCAGTGGGTCACCACTTTCAAGAATACATGCAAGGAACTAGAGTACAGCCTTCAGCCTCATCAATGGTGGGCTTTGCTCTTGAAGAAATGAGGGCAGCTGAGCGTGTAGCAATCATAGCTGCCTAACAGCTAGGTTTAGGGACGTGTAAAGTGTTGCCAGGTTAGATTGCAGGAGGGTCAGAGAGAAGTGTAAGAAAGTCACAGCTTGATTGGAGAGCAGCTCTCTGAATTGGTGTAATGGTGAGTAACAAAATAATAGAAATGCTGAAGTAGGTACTGATTTTGGCATTTTCTGGCAAAACCAGTACACAGCAAACCTTTACTTTGTGTGTTTATTAATGTTGGGCATGTCCTTATAATGGACCTAGAAACTTCTGGAGCATTCAGGGTCTGAAAAAGATGAAGGCAGGAATTGAAACATGAATAAAAAGAATAACACAGATAATAGGACAGAAGATGTACTAAAACTCAACAGCTAATAGGTAGTTAACTTTGGCAATGAGGCCAGCTAGATAGCATTTCTGGGTATTGTCTGAGTTTTTATAAAATAAATATTACAAGATACTTTACAGAGGATGACTCATTCTCTTTAAAATATACATGGTGCTTCCTATATTTTCACCCACATTGTTGCCTCACAGACTTTTAAGATAGTACCCAGGTTAGGGCTCTAATGCAGGATATGAAAGAGACATGAATTATTAATTGCATTTACTCTAGCAATCCAAAACAGTGCTGCATAAGTAAGACGTGTAGCTGAAGTAGGGAGGCCTGTCCACTGTCACTGAAGCTGTTTTCAGAAAGAATTCAGGGATCAGCCATGGAAGAAAAAAACAACCAACCAATCAACCAAAAGACATCAACCAAAAACCAATCAACCAAAAGACAAACCAAAACAGAACAAACAAACAGCCTAAAAAACTCAAAGCAAAAAAAAAAAAAAAAAAAAAGAAAGAAAAAACAACCAACCAAAAAAAATAAACCACCACAGAACACAAAACAAAAGGCATGAGTGAGCATTGCTCTATAGCCAGGTGGGTGATTTGGTTCTGCGCTCTGTTCCTCAGAGCTTATTCAATGAATAGTAGTAGTCCATGATGACGTATCCTTGTACTCTTCCTTCTTCCTGGAAAGGTGTCTTTACCATTAGGCTTCTGTCCAGTCTTCCAGAGAAGGAGAGTGGAAGGGCAATGTCCCATATTCCCCAATTGTCTGGCCAGTTGTACTTGCAAGTCCAAATTCACTCAGTGAGCTGTTCAGGAGAAAACCTAGGTTTTGCCTTCCTAGTAAAAGCAAAAACACTAATAGAAATGCAGAGATAAAGCACACTGGACCCCAGAAAAATTGCCAAATAAAAAAATAATAGTCAGGCTCTTAGGAGTTTAAACTTTACTTATTGTTAGGAGGTAAATAAACAAGGTATTCGGGTATTTTGAAAACCTCTATCAAAACATTCAGTATGACCCTGTTGAATCCCTCAGAGGGCCATATTTTTAAAGCTTCAAGGGTAGTCAGGGGAATGCAGTAACCCTCCTTGCATTAAAATAATGAGATGTGTGTATCAAGATGACTAAAAGCTAGTCTTTATTCAGGAACTGGAAGTCATCAAACCAATCTCATTTCCTTCTGCAACATGTGAGGAGGCCATATTGAAATAAGTATTATGGGTGTTATGGCTTAGGTTTAGTGAGTTTCATGGCATTGCATTGCACCACGTTTTTATGTGTAAGCCAGGGAAACATGGTCTGCACCAAACTGCTATCAGGGGAGTTTATAGTAACCATTATACTGGAGGGGTAAGTTAAGAAAGGTACTGGGTGCAGTATTTTGATTCCTCAATATATAATTAGGCATAAGAAAGGTACTGGGTGCAGTATTTTGATTCCTCAATATATAATTAGGCATTAGTATTGCTAAATGTCAGAAAGCAGAGTGGTGCTGCAAGTTACTCTGGGTAGTGTCAAAGCTGCAGTTGTGGTATTTAACAGTTGGAAAAGTGGTATGGGAAAACCCAATGCAAGTCATCAAGATAAATGTGATGTCTCATGTTTAGGCAAGAAAGCCAAGTGCACTGGTGTTGTCTGGGTGGTGACAGCCTGGGCAACAGAGCTGCAGCAGTGCAGCTGTATTACTGTGACCCACAGGTTGAAGGTATTTACACTTTCATACTGTGTGAAAAGGCAAATATTTTAATGAGATGGGTAAACCAGAGTAATTCTGTAAAAAATAAGTCATTCTTTCTGTTTATTTGGTGTTGGCAAATCCTGACCTGAAAGGCTGAGTTGTTCTGGGTGCAGCACTTCCAAGAAGACGTGGGCTACATTTTCCAGGAAGAGGTAGGAGACTGACAAAAGAGATCACAAGTCTGGAGGAAAAGTCAGGAAATATTGAAACAGTTGAGAGGGTCTGCCAGGGAAAAAGGAGTTGAAATGATAAAATATAACAGTCTTCAGCTATCAGCTAAGTAGCTCTGAGGAAGGAAGTTGACCCTTGTTCTTTTTTTTTTTCCCTTGTCTTTTATTAATTTTATTCAATCTCAGCAAAAAGTCAGAACAAGGTTTTTATTTGTAAGAAAAGTGAGGCACTGGGGTATCCAAGAAGGTTATGCAAGCTCCTGATCAAAGGATGGGCCTCTGTTTGGGGATAAATTGCATCCATTTTGTCTTTGTGAAGGGATAAATTAGATGACCTCTCAAGATTCCAGCTCTCTTCACACTTTCTCATTTCCAGTAGTTTGTTTAATTTTTGAGATTTCCAAGACTTTGTTAACAACATAGAGGCAAACAAGTAGACAAAGGAGAATTGTATCTCTTGGATTATATTGAGTGAATAAACCCTGTCTTTAAACTGTATCACTTAAACATATATGTATATGAATAGTCTTCATGTATTTACACACACACAAATATATAAAATATAATATACAAACTGTTTGATCACATGTCTGGTAAAGAGATGCTGAGGGAGCTGGGGTAGTTTAGCCTGGAGAAAAGGAGACTGAGAAGAGACCTTGGTCTTAATAACTACCTAAAATGAGCTTGTAGTGAGGTGGGGGTTGGTCTCATCTCTCAGGTAGCACATGAAAGGACAAGAGGAAATGGCCTCAAGTTGTGCCAGGAAGGGTTTAGATAGGGTATTAGGAAAAAATTCTTCACGGGCATTGGAATAGGCTATCCAGGGTGGAATTACTACCCCTGGAAGTGTTTAAAATGTGCATGGATGTGCTGCTTGAGGACATGGTTTGGAGCTGGGTTAACAGTTGGATCTTTTTCTATCTTAATGGCTCTAGTCATGCTTATATATGTATATATATATGTTTTTTATCTCTCTCTCTGTGTGCATTCCACTGCTTCTGGTTATGTTTCCCTACGTTGCCAGCTGCAATATGTAATTCTAAATCAGGTATCTCCAAAATCCCGACTTCAGAAAAATTGACTCAGGATCACTGAAAAAAAAAAGTATATACATCAAGTGTTGTAAACCAGTACCCAGGAATATGAAAATCCTTAGTAGGAAAGAGATGGAGGGTGAGCCAACTATCCAGATCTTGACTTCCCACCAAAAAAGACAGCTCCTGTCCCAGCTGAAATAGAAAGCAGGGGTTTAAACACCCATGGATGGTCCCATACTGCTAACAGTTTATACCTCCCATTTCTTCAGTTTATACTGAAGTATTTCCCTTCAGTAAGGGGCTGATTATCTTCAGGTCTGCCCTGCCCTCATCCCATGGTACCCTGACCCCATTGGAGCAGTGGTGTGAATAAAGGCCTTTGGGGTAAGGGCTAATTTTTTTCCGCAGAAAAGGGAAAAACAGTGAAGTCTGTCTTGGTAGCGGTGTTATGGATTGAACTCGACCAGGTTTTCTGCTTAAGCTGTAAAAATCACTTGAAATATTTTCCCTATGGGCTATATATTCTTCTACAGTTCAACAAGGTACTTCAGGCAAGGTTTCTCTTTCATCTCAAAATGATGGAGTACTATAAAATCTTGTTTAGAATTCATCTTGTGTCTTGTTTGTTGTTAATGAAGTTGTGGACTTTTTTCCACAAGTAATTGGCCTTGTGGTTAACATTTGGGTAGTTGGGAAAGGTCATAGGTACACATCAGCGTGTCATGGTTTGACACTGGCACAATGCCAGCGCCCCCATGAAAATGCACCTTCCCCAAATAAATGCTGTGAGATGTTATCAGGAACAGAGCAGAGCAGGCCCAAGCTTAATAACAAAGGGAAAAAAAAAACTTTATTAAACTACTACTACTACAGAAAACACATAAACTAAATCCAGGATGAAGACCTTTTAAAACACCCCTCCTCCTCCCAATTCCTAAAACACCCACCATGAAACATCACCTGGGATTCCTGATCAAATTACCACCCTTCAGATAATCAATACTCAAGCTATCAAGGGAGAGAGAAGTCTCTCTTGCACCACAGACCCCCCAGGAAACACAGTTGCCACCTCCTGTGTTTCCCTGTCACACATGGCAACCGCCCAGAGAAAATCTGCCAGTGTGACACTCTCCTTTCCACGTCACAGTGCTCTCACCACCGTGCATGGACAGACTGCTCATAGGGCTCCTTTAAGGATGCTTTGCCACGGACCCAAAGATACAACAGTTCAGCTTCTCATCTTGGGACTACAGTCCCCCCCATTTTCCCCTGGAGCCAAGGGTCCAAGAACAGAGATCATCTTCTTTCCCGAAGACAGAGGGCATCACCATTCCCTCCTCAGCTTTCTTCTGTTCTTGCCATTCCTGTGCTGTTAGAAGCTGAAGCAGGTCTCCTTGGATCACCACTGCATCCCCCTAAAATGCAGTCTTTATTGCAGGAGATTTTGGTTCAGTCCATGGCTAACAAGAAAAGTCCAGCCAAAAGCTACTTCATCATCTCCTCCCACCTAAATATTTCTTCTTCTAACATCTCAGGTCCCGGACTGTCTCTCTTCCACTACAAATCAAGGAGGAGTAATATTTTACAAAGCCCTCATTTCCTGGAAAGGGTTAAACGTTCAGACTCCCTGGACGGCGGATATCTCGGTCCAGCATCCCGTCTCCCACGCTGGGCATCATCCCCCCCCCCTTTCTCCTTCTCCTCTGCCGGCAAATTTCCAGGTGCCGCCAGGCTCTCTGTCACTTTCCCTCTGGGGGGGGGGGGGGAACAAAGGCATCTCCGCTTCTCTCCACCCTTCTGTCCAGGAGCTGGCTCGGTTCCAGACCCTCAGCCCCTCGGCCTACCTGGACAAGGCCGCGTGGCTTCCCCTCCCCCACCCAGCCGATGGCTGGGAGCGTCTGCACTCTCTGAAGACCGGAACCAAAGAGACAGTTCCCCTGGGAGTTCTTGCTTTTAACCCCCTGTGTTCTCAGAGGCGTGTCCATACTTTCAGTGGTCACTCCAGGTGCCAATATCCAAACCTGACCACTGATTGGTTTGACCCAACTTCCTGGAAAAAAATTCACTTCCATGTCAAACCACGACACAGTGTTAATCATCACATCATAAAAGAGGTAAGAGGAAGCACAATAATCATATAGCTTGCTTTGTATGTCTGCAAACCACTGCTAAAGTGAAAAATAATTTTTTTCGGCTTGTTTTCTGGTCTGCATCTTGTTTGCTTATTTTTAATACTTGCCATTACATTTATTTTCATAGGTTTTCAAAATGAAAATGAGTAGATGACAAAAGTTAATGTCATTTTTCAGACATAAACTAAAATGAGTGGTCTAGGTGTATTTGGGGAAATATATTAAATAATGAGTTCAGGGTGACAGATGAAAACTGAAAGGAGAAACACTATGAGTGGATTTTAATATGTGTAACTTCTACTTTATGTGTGATGCATAAAGGTATTGCCCACTGCAGAAACTTACTGTCATATGGGGATTGTGCCTGTTGGGTTAATTCTCAGCCTTTTAATTGGTATGAATCTGCATCAAAATGTGTTCTAACTCCACCATTTTTAGTTGAGTTGCACCTCAAATCCTGTGTTCAGTTCTGGGCCACTCACTACAAGAAAGACATTGAGGGGCTGGAGCGTGTCCAGAGAAGGGCAACAGAGTTGGGAAAGGGTCTGGAGCACAATTCCTGTGAGGAGCAGCTGTGGGAGCAGGGAGTGTTTAGTCTGGAGAAAGGGAGGCTCAGGGGGGACCTTCTTTCTCTCTTCAGCAACTTAAAAGAAGGTTGTAGTGAGTCGAGGGTCAGGCTCTTTTCCCAAGTAACAAGCAGTAGGACAATAGGAAATGGCAGCAAGTTAAGCCACAGAGGTTCAGACTGGAGAAAAGGAGAAATTTATTCTCTGAAAGCATTGTCAAGCACTGAAACAGGCTGCCCATGGAAGTAGTTGAGTTACAACCTTGGGAAGTATTTAAAGATGTGTAGATGTGACACTCAGGGACATGGTGGAGTGGTGGCCTCACAGTGACAGTGCTGGACTAATCAATGATTTCAAAGGTCATTTCCAGCCTGAATAATTCTGTGATTCTGTGCTTTATACAAGGAGGATATTGATAGTGCTGAATTATGAAGCAAAGTTATTATATATTCCTGATGCTATTTAGAGTAGTAATGACATAGAAGTTGTCATGAGGTGACATTCAGTGTGTGCCCCTTTGTTTCAGTACAGACGAAACCAAGAATAAAAGCCTATTTGAAGAATGGCATTTGAGGTACCAGGCAGGTATATGTTTTCCAAGCTCTTCACACCAGAGATTTGGCAAAGGGCAATATTCTATCATATGCTAATACAAGTCTAAATAGACAATGTGCTACCTTATTCCTTTATTTAAAAAGAAATGTACTGCAATTTTCCTATTGTAATAGTGATTCCTGCAAAGGCTTTCCATGTTCAAATAGCTCATGTTCATGATTGGCACCTTAGAAATCCGATAAGTCTGAGTGAGTTGACACAAAGCAGTTTGCAAACATTAACCCACCAACAGCTGTAGGCAAGCAGTGTGGGAGGATTGTTCTCTTTACCAGTGAAGGAACCATGGCACTGAAGCAGTTGTTTCCTTTCCACAGAAGGCAACTCCTTTATAGTCATAGCAGAATCTACCATCACCTCTGTTGCAGGGATGCCATTGACACACACTGGTGGACACTTATCTCTCAGGATAGGGTAGACCTTGGACTAAAGCATTTTGAATTTCAGTAGAAATAGCTTCCTACTTCACCTTTACTTCATGCCCATTTCTCTCCCAGCCTTGGGTCAGAAAGCTCGGTAGAAACAGCTGTTGATGTAACACACCACTTTCTTCAAAGTGCTGCTTCTGCCACAGTTTTTCACTGATTCTACTGCTAAGAAGCAAGTATGAAATTCTACCCTTCAAAATATTCTGTGAGAGGATCAGCACACAGCTAAGATCTCCCTCTGTATGTCTCCTTTTTTTTCTCCCTTTGGCATTTGGGCCAAAAACCACCAATGGTTGGTATCTGAGACCCATTCAGGTCTTCTGACCTAATCTTCTGTCTCTCCTTGCATAAAATGGCACTTTCACCTGTGAGAGCTTTTCTTTCATAACCCATGGGAAAAATAAGACTGTTCTCTTCATCATACCAGACTGGTACAAGATAACCCATGTCTCTGGAGCTTCTGTGTTCCCCTCTCATTCTCCAGGAAGGAAAAATAAAAGAAGTTACCTACAAGATTTTACTTTCTCTATTTCTGCCTAAAGATCCCATATATTAGAGTGAGCAACCAGAACACCATAATCTATATCTGATCTGTCTCCATTATACGAACACCATTAATCACTTACAAAAAAACATTATTAATATTTTGTTAATTCATGGACATCACTTTTAGGAATTAGAATACAATTCTAATTCCTAGAAGAAGAGGGGCTGGATTATATGTCAGATTGCCTTTACTACCTCCTATATGTAAACTCACCCTCCGTGGTGTGACATGCACCAAATTCTCTCTCCCCGTTCCCCGTTGCAGGATACTCTTGCTGAAGTTTCGTGGTGTTCCAAGGCACAAGGCATCCGTTGACCATTTCCTTTCTAACTGTTTGTGCCCTCAAGGACTGTGGTATATAAATATTCTGTCTTGTGCCCAGGTGTGCTCTAGTGACTATCAGAAAGGAAGTTTGTGCCAGAGAAAAGCGCAAACCAGACTAAGGCTGTCCTGCAGTTACAGATGTGTAGAAAGTGTGTGTTAGGGTCCCTGCCTCAGAGTGTTTGATATCAACTGTGTAGAAACTGGGAGGCACCAAGAGTGGCTGGTGCAAAATACTAAATAGTTTTACACTTAAAACTCATGTGTAGGTTGGGTGTTCAGCAGCATGCTCTGAATCAAGCGGGGGGGAAATTCCCATTTTCCAGCATCCCTCAGGATCAGCTGTTATTACTAACTCATTAATTGTTATAGTCAGGTCTGTCCTTTTTTTGTAAGTGGAATTTCATGGAGAATGTCTAGCTGAAGGAGATCCTCCCCTGCTGGAAACATAGATACTTCCAACCATTCAGACTCTGAACATCTTCCACTTTCTAGAGCGTTTTACTACTTTTTAATGTTTGTCAGTTTGGTTGACTGTCAGCTGGCAGAGTATTTTGATGTATATATCAAGAGACTAAGGAAAGGGGTGAGTGTGCTCTCCAGCAGCTGTAGGGTATTCAAAGCCTACATGTTTTAACATGAAAGAATTTACTGTGAGTTCGTGGGCTGATCTCAGTTCCTCCTCTGTAGGACAGGAGTCACTTCCTTGATTGCCTTGCTGTTTTGCTGAAGGTGGGACATTTTATTTTTCACATTTGTGATACCATGGTGAGTAGAGAAGCTTTGCTGTGATTAAAAAACCAAAACAAAGCAACACAAAAAACCTAACATCCTGGTTCACTGCAATATCGCCATTTAATTTGTTCCGTATTTTAAAGACATTTGAACTTTTTAAATATACTCTGGTATCTCAAGCACTGCATAGAAACTTAATTCTCTGTAGAGCCAAATAGTAATTCCTAATGCCCTTCAAGGAGGGTCTGGGACTTTGTAGTTGCTCTAGCTTTTATGTGTGTATGATTGAACAAAGAGTCTCCCAGCTCCCCCTTGTGTGGATGCTCAACTCCTGCTACATCAAGCAGAAAACAACTGTGATTTGTGCTGCTTTTGATCAGACATTTCTACAATGCTTTGCTGCTGGAAAGCAGAATAATACTGTCACAAATTTTAAATTAACAAAATATGCCTAGAAGGGATTGGTAACTCTTGTTCATCTGATTAATGTCAGGCTTGTAAAGTCTGTTCTCCCACAAAAACAGCAGCAAATGCTCAAGTGAGAGATGTTAAAGACAGAGACTCTCCATTTTAGTGGATCTTCGTGTTTTAGTTATAATCTCTTACTGAAGCACCCAGGACGAAATCACAAAATCAACTAGCATCAAGGGAATTGAATTAGCTTATATCTGTGTTCACTTTTAATTAGATTTGAGATGGCTATCCCACTGTAGTGCAGAAACCAAGTCAGTACCATCCCCTCAGGCCTTATTACTGGCAACAACCTTAGCACAGATCTGCATATTCAGCAGCCGGGTGGATAGGTGCTTTGTATTGGGAAATATGGGCAGGATTTAAAAACGCGGGATATCTTTTTTACAAGTCAATTTTTGCTCTTAGGCTGGAGAACAGAGGGACTTTCCTTTTCAAAATGTTCATATTCTGGCAGGAGTTTTTTGATGCAGCTTTTGTTTAACAGGTATCATCTTATGATAATGTTTTTCTGCTCAACAGTGGAATCAAGGCAGCACTGGTAGCAAGTACATTCTGTGCCACCTGATGTATTTCTACGGGTTTATTTTCCCCTTATGTACATTTCTATTCCTTCAAGATGTGCTCTGAGACATTTCCAATTTCAGCATTCTGCTTGTCTCATCTAATTCAATTATAAGCTGTTCTGGGCAAGGACCATATCTGGATTCTGCTTTCAAGTTTCAATATACAGCAGTTTTGCAAAGTAATCTTTAAAAAAAAAATATCATGATGAGGGAAGGAACTTAACTTACCTGCAGGGATTTGTCATGTGAGAAGAGCATGTCCTGACCTCCCAACTTTCAGCAATACTGTATCCACAGGCACTCCTACCTCTACCCCTGCTGGAAATGCTCAGTGTGATAGCAGATTTTGCTTAGGGTTTCCATTAGATGGGGAGAGATTTTTCTTCTCTTTATTTCTCCTTTTCATTTTCCCATTTGCTTCTCTTTCAGGCGTGAACAGAAAAGTCACCTATTCCCTGTCAGACTCTGCAGATGGTTACTTCTCAGTTGACCGGTCATCAGGAATCATTATTTTGGAGCATCCACTTGATAGAGAGCTTCAGTCCTCCTATAACATCACTGTAAAGGCCTCAGATCAAAGCATTGTGCTGACCTTATCCTCGTTTGCCACCGTTACCATTACAGTGCTAGACATTAATGACAACCCTCCCGTGTTTGAAAGAAGAGATTATCTTGTTACAGTACCTGAAGACACCTCACCTGGCACCGAGGTCCTTTCTGTTTTTGCTACAAGCCAAGACATTGGTACAAATGCTGAGATTGCCTATCTCATCAGATCAGGGAATGAGAAAGGGAAGTTCAGGATTAACTCAAAAACAGGTTTGTAAAGTGGCTCTTACTTGCAATGCTAAATTAAAGGATCAGAAAAATGTGAATGCTTTGGGGAAGGCTCTTGGACCAAAAGATTTCCAAGGCCAGAGACTCATAGCTTGTCGTTGTGTAATTAACTACACAGTTAAAAAGCAATTTTAGGTCGGAGAGTGATGTCAATTACGGTCACACATGGCTGCCCCAGCTCAAGTGGAGAATACTTTTCTTCATTAGTAAGTCTGTCAAAGCCAATATAGATGTGACAACCTATTAGCCAAACTGTGCAAAACATTTCTGAACACTTGCAATGTTCACTTGCTCACCAGCTGAGTACAGCCTCAACTGTCTGCCCCTTAGAAAGCATCAATCAGTACTACCTGGACCTGTTAGGACCAATTCAGTCCTAATATGTGATTGCCATTTATGTAGCTATATGCAGCTTTCCTGATTTAGGTTGTTCTGATTTGTCTTTTTGACTTCAGCCTTGGCTTGTGTTGAGGTCTTTTTGGTTATACATCACAAGTTTTAGAAGTCCACCACTGTTTCTCTATGGGAAATACCAAACAAAGGTATCATATCTGGTGTTAATGGCTCATTTTCTCTGAATTTCCTTAGCGGGATATGTTCTTTATCCTCACTGAGTTTTTATTCCATCAACTGTAAGCTGTTTCTTCTGTGCTTCCTGTAGTGGATCCCCTTCTTCTCATACCATTCAGGATGACCAGTACAAATCTGTCACCTGAGTCTGAGAGCAAAGCAGTATTGATTTTAAAAGCTGACGAGAACACTTCTTTGGGTGCAACTGTAATAGCCAGTAACATGAAAAATTTCAAAAAGTATGCATTGTGTCATTTCTATAATTGTGTACAAAAATGGCTCTCCACTCTGCAGAGGTTGCTGCCTCTCATGTGAAGGACTTAACTGTGTGTTGTCTGTCATCTTCATCATGTTGATTAGTGCTAGCAAAATTTAAACATAAATATGCCTAGGCAGCGATACTTAACTTCACGTTTGACAATGAAGCCAAGGAAATAAATCAATAAAAACCCATAATGAAGCTTAATCACACAGAAAAAAAACCCTCACCAAAACTAAAACTATATATTATTCATTAATGTGTGACAGCTCTATTATTATCCATTTAGAGGCAGGAACTCAGTTTCTAGACAGCAGAGTAGTGATGCAGCATGCCCGATCAGAGCTTGAAAAATAATGTCCTTCACACCATTTATCAGTGGGAGCTCTTTGCTAGCCACTTGGAAGCTTCTCTTCAGGGCTGCTGCTTTCAGCAAGTCATGCTGAAAGGTGGAATTCGTTTGGAGAGAGCCCAGACAAGATTAAGAGGAATAATCAGAGTTCTGTAAAATGTGACTTAACAGGAAAGACTGAAGGAATTAAGGCTGTTTAAGCTAGAATAGAGAAGACATGCTGTTAGTTTTCATGCCTATAGAAATTACCTATGAAGAAGAGGGAAATAAACTGTAGTCTATGCCCAGTCATAAGAAGTTGTGAAGGGGCTTAAATTACATTTCAATTACTTTGGTAAAATTATATGAAGAAATTCCTAGCTGTAACGTATATTGAGACCTGAAATACATTTCCTAAGAATATTAGGAAGCTGATATTGTTGGAGGTTTGTAAGAACACTAGAAATCAGATCATTTCTGTCCTAGAGGGAATCTGGGTTTATGCAGTGAATCAAGTTACAGAGAATCTTAATTTTGGTTGTGTGGTGAAGTAACACAAAATTTATAAACCTAGTTGAGTGGGGAAGTCTCTGTTTAATCACTTAAATGATAGACAATTGATTTCTCAGAGGTATTCATATCCTATTCATTTGTATTTAATTCATGAGAAGTTAATTGTGTGGGAGTGAATTTCTGTTGACTTGTCAGGGCTTATTTCCAGAATCGGCATCCAGTTCTCCCAAAGGCTGTATGAATGAGACTGTAAATGGGTGAATATGGCCCCCACTTCTTCATCTATGATCCTCACATAATGAAAGCTATTTTCATAAAGAACCATTCATTGCCTCATGCCTTGTAAAGGTCCTTTCTGCAGAGGCAACCCAAGTGCAATTGGCATCATTCTTTAATCAAACGACAGCTGTAGAAACCTGAATAAACATTTTTGTTGGATTGGGCTGTCTTACATTTAGTGTTGTATGTGTGCCATGGTGATAAATAGCATGCTGTACTGTTTACTACAGTCAAATCCCTTACTCTGTGGCATTATTTATTTTTGCCGGCTGTTGACATTCCCTCCTTTGCTTCAAAGGAGTGATTTCCATTATTGAAGCTTTGGATTTTGAATCGTGCAAGGACTTCTACTTAGTAGTGGAAGCAAAGGACGGAGGAACACCAGCCCTGAGCGCAGTTACGACGGTGAACGTGAACGTGACAGACGTCAACGACAACGCGCCCACGTTCAGCCAGGCTGTCTACAGCGCCGTCATCAGTGAGGACGCGGCCGTTGGGGACTCCGTGGTCATGGTGAGTGGGGCCGTGGGTGGCATTTTACTGCGATGAAGCCCTTTGCCCCTAAAAAGCTGCTGCACTGCTTAATAATGATAATTACTACATCTTGAGGCCCCCAAACAATTTTCTAGACAATACTCTGCATCTGCTACTGCTCCCCAAGCTGCTGTCAGTTTCTCCCCAAAAGGAAGTAGTAGTAGTACTGACCCTTTCTTTTTAACCCCGTTACACTGTCAAAGAGCAATGGCATATTTTAGGTGTTGCATTTCATGAGTCAGCTAGAAAGAAACAGGTTTTAATAGAAAGGCAGAATTCTGCTTTTCAGGGAAATACAATCATAGAGTCATAGGGTTGGATGAGATCTTAAAGATCATCTAGTTCCAACCCCCCTGCTATGGACAGGGTCACTTTTCACTGCTCAGAGCTACAAATATATAGTATTTGTATAGTCTGGCATGCAGTGTGCCATCCCCAAACCTCATAATATTCTCATCTTCCAATTTGTGGCTCCACAGAGAGAGTGTTGTGTGGAATATTAAGATTAAAATATTCTGTATGTTTTCAGACTAGAATTTTGAAAAGGCCCAAATGAAGCCTCCTAACAAAAACCTATTGGATTGATGCTTTAGAGGTGTGCAGTTCATGTATAACTAGTCTGATGGAATGTGAAGTTTACTTTTTGTGTGTTGAGCAGTTAATGTATCATACAGATTACTTGATATTTGTTTTTCTAATTTTTTATTCTTCTCTCAAAAAAAGTTGATAGCAGAAGATCTGGACAGTCCTCCCAATGGTCAGATTCATTTTTCCATTGTGAATGGGGATCAAGACAATGAATTTTCAGTTGATCCTGTTTTGGGACTTGTGAAGGTTAAAAAGAAATTGGATAGAGAAAGGGTAAGAGATGTGGGACTTCTTAACTTGCAATGACTTACAGATGTGCATCAATCTCCACTCTGCTGCTAGCTTGTGTTGAAGGGGTTTCTTTTATACTCTGCAGCAATCAGCCTAAGATGCTCCAACAGGTCTTTCTAATGTTTCCCCACTTCTTTCCATGCCAGCCCTGTCCCCAGTCTATCTACATGCCAACTGCTCTGCTGCCACTCTCACCCTGCACCCTCACAGCAGCTGGGGTCACATCAGGGGAGAGAAGCAGCACTGGATTTCTCCCGTGGTGCCAGCAGGAGCTGCTGCTGTGTTAATGAGCTGCCTCCTCTCCCCTGTGTGTGCAAGTGCACACGTGCAGCTGTGTGTGCAACAGAGTGGTTACAAAATGCTCCAGATTGTGGCTCCGAGTGCCGAGCTGAGACCTCAGCCATTAATTAGCACTCTGCAAAACATGTCACTGGGGAGGGGATGTTATGAAGTGGCCAGGCTGTACCAAAAGTGAAAGAGTGCTTCATTAAATAGGTTCTACTGCTTTGTTTGCTCACTCCATTATTCATTCAGGATTATTTATTACCATTTTGCCATAGCTAGCAATTAGCAGCTTTTGGGGGAAAAAAAAACAAACAAATGGAGTTGCCTGTGCTACTAGAAAGGCAGGGAGAGTGCTACATGGCTTCAGAAATCTTGCAGCACATAAGGAAATCCATGCCTCCTGCCTCTCAACAATGCACCCACAAAACTGGGGAAGCAGCTTGCTACCTTCAGAATATCAGCTCAGCTGGAGAAGCTCTTTATTGGAAGCAAACCTCTTTCTTAAAACAGTGGCAAAAACCCCTTTCTGTATTATCACAAAAGTAGTAGTAAGTTGTTCATGTTTGGAGGTGGAATGACTTTACCACAGATTGTCTAAAACAGGGGAGGAACAATGGCTGTGCATGTTACAAGTTGGCTGTAATAAAAGCACAGACTGAGTTCCTTAATATGACTTTTTCTGGTTTCTGAAGCGCACTCACTCTGCATTCAGACACACACTCTTACTCTCACAAGAGTGTGCATGTGTAATGCCAGCTGTGTTAGGTCTGCATTTTCCAAAGTTTTCCTCAGTTAAAATAAGCTGTGATATTGTCTTTTTCTTTGCTTCCTTGGCGCATTTCCTAGACACAGGTGTTTCTGACCCATTCAGGGAAAATTATATATGATGCCCCATCTGCTGTAGATTCCCAAAGGTAGTGCTGACTCACAGGATTCCATGGTTTAAGGCAACTTATTTCCAGAGCTGTAATCACACAGAGACCATGACTTTTGCCATGTACCTTTCTGGGATACATTGAAATGAAAGCAAACACAGAAAAAAAAATAAGGAAAAACTCTACAAAACTCTCTGATTTTAGCTAGCGGTGGAAATTACAGTTAAAAAACAGATTAATTCTCTTACTCAAGTTTCTTGACTTTCCATAGTTCAGGATTCCTCTTCCCTCCTTTGTCACTTTGCCCCCACCAAATCACAGTGTATCTCCTCCGTACAACCTCCCAAAAACGTTACCTTTTGCTTTGTATTGGGCCCACATCCCAGAAGAGCCCCCTTATTTTGTGTGCTCAGTCTGAGCTCCTCCCTACCACAAAAAAAGCTGTCATTTTTCAAATGTATTTGGATTTCCTTCCCTCCCACACCCTTCTCAAAAAAAACCCCTTTAATATTATCTTGTTCCCCTCTGCAGGGGCATGCTTTTCCCCTTTCCAGCCCTGCACTGAGAGGGTGGAGTAGAGTGTTGTATCTGGCATGTTTTGCCCTTCTCTTGCTCCACTGTGGGAGGATTCAGGGGCAGACAATGTCAGCAGCTTTCCCTGTGGAGCAAGGAGCAATATACAGTAAAAAGCAGTAGTAAGACCTAAGGAAGCCAACATAAGGATGCAGTTCAGAAAATCCAACTGTCACCCATAAACTGTGCATAGACAGAGCTTTCGCAAGTTGTCACATATGCTCACACCTCACACAGGGGCACATATGTGTGTAGAAGGCCCGTGGATGATGCGCTGATCTGCCTGCACTGCACTGTTTGTGTCTGTTGCAAAAAAGCAGACTCAAGCCCACTTATCTTCTGCAGAGTGGTGGATAATATTCTGTTGCTACAGAGACTGTTGTCCCTCGTACTCCCAAATGTTTTCCAGTGTGTTTAAGCCAACTGCCTGTGAACTTTTTCTTGGCTCTGCATTGCCACTTTAGAAACAGTATGTGTCAAACTGACGCTGGTTCTAATAAGCAATTTATATAATATCTTGGAAACCAACTGTAAGATAAATAGAATCAGGTCACTTAATCCCAGTGGACACCTAGGAGAGATGAAAACATAAGCTTACAGGACTAATAGCTGACTTCAGATGTTATCTGTCATTTATTTTCTGTCTTCCCCTTTGTTTCAGGAATGCTTTATCTGATGCAGTTACTTTAATACAATGAAGCTGTTATGTTTATTGATAGCCTTATAAAACAGAAGTTGAGGCACAATGTGGTGATAAACAGGATAATGTTTATACTAAGGGGAGGAAGGTAATGAGGCCAAATAGCTTTCCTTAGAATATGGAAGGTGGTGCACTGAATGTAAAGAACCTGAGTTAAAATTTAGGTCCATTTTCACAATGATTTAATGTTTTCACCTTTTTTCAGATATCTGGTTATTCATTAGTTGTCCAGGCAAGAGACAGTGGTACCCCTCCTTTGTCTTCATCTGTGACGGTCAATGTCGACATTTCTGATGTGAATGATAACAGCCCTGTGTTTACTCCAGCTAACTACACAGCTGTAATTCAAGTAAGTTTATCCTGCACATCAAAAACTTCTCTGACTTTTAAAATGCACCGGCATTTGGTTTCAGTTAAGTACCTTTTGATGATCTATCTGCAAAACATGTATCGAGTGATCTTATCTAAAGGAAAATATAAACAAATCTTTCTTGAGTCTTTTGGTAAGTTTCTGTTTGCTGAGGCTCCTTAACCACAGCATATGTCACACATTTTACCATTCATCCCTGCTGCACCAGGTACTCCAACCTCAAAATGTCTGCTTTGGGATAAGTTCACACTTCTTTATACCTTGCTCTGGGTGTGAGTCTTGACACACAGAATAGTATGAGTATAGTCTGACTTTCAGTCAGTCCTGATCAGACACAGTATCAGAGAGAGCCCGGCAGGCCCTGGAGGTGTGGCAGGTACCCTCATCTCCGCCACTGGTCCATGGAGCGTAAGCGGCGTCAACAAAACGCAGCTTGTGAAATGCCAGCTTGGGCAAAGAGCATTCAGTTGAATATTCACGATAGAAAAATGTGATATTTTATGGTTGCAATATATATCATTTTAATACTTTTCTTTATACGCTGTGTATATGTGTAAAGGAAAATAAACCAGTGGGCACAAGCATTTTGCAGCTGGTAGTGACAGACAAAGACTCTTTTCACAATGGCCCCCCTTTTACCTTCACCATCCTCACTGGCAATGAAGAGGAGGAGTTTACAGTGGACCCTCATGGCGTTTTGAGGTCTGCAGTCATCTTCAAGCACATGGTCTCAACTGAGTATGTGCTCTGCGTGCAGGTAAGGCTTAATTAATATTTTTACATCTACTCTGAAACAAAAAAATCTCTTAGTGGTAGGTAATGTGTACTTTGCCTGTATGGGCTGTTTGTAATGGGCTGTATTCTGTGAGTAAATACCACACATTCCAGTTTGCAAATGCACAATGCAGAATATTTTCTTTGATGTTCTCAAACCTGGTTTCATATAAATATAAATAGGTAGCCAGCCACCTTTCCAATTTCCTCAGCATGAAATGAATTTTCTGAGCAGCGACTGTTATGGTTTAAGATTTTCATCTTTTTTTTCTGTAGCTAAGGAAGGAAAATGAGAAAAAATGCATTATATACATATAAATATACCCCAGAACAAGTGACTGCAAAATACTGCTTTAGGAACGAAAATAATTTCTGCTTTTAAGTCATAAATTTAATCATAAATTTTTGGAAGCCTTCCAAGAATTCATGAAATCACATTTCCAAGGTCAACTTAGCTTTTAAAGAATGTCAAAATAAGACATGCAATAGAAGTCCAGCTCAAACTTAGCTTTAGAATAATCGTTAAGAAGCTTTGTAACCAGGGTAATTCTGATTGCCAAAACCTGTAAATCCAAAAGTAATTTGTCCACATTTCTCAGGTCTGCCAGAGAAGATGTATTAGGGTTCAGTAAATATGCAGGTCTAGGGAATGAACCTCTTCACTGAAATGAGACATGGTCCCATAAGCTGTGTCTGAAATTCTTGCTTCTTCCACTTGCTTTGTTGGGGTTGATCTCTCTAAGCACAGCCTGTCTGTTCCTTTACAAGCACATTTAATGATGTTCACAGTAGCATCCTTAGAGGCAATTGTTAGTTACGATTCACAAAATACAGGCTCTGATGCTAACTAACAGTTCAAATCAAAGTTTGCTATTTAATATCCTTGAAACCTGTTTTTTAGCCTTGTAGGGAAATAAAAAATCATCACCTTTATTTCTTTCTTACCATGCCTTAATAGTAAAATATCCTGCTTTCAGGGTAATTGGCTAGCCAGAGTTCTAGTGTAGCCAAAACTGGGCATGAGAGTTAAACTTGAGAAGCATCCTCCAAGTTTTGAGATCCATGTATTTCATATAAATGAAATATTAGACAGAGCACCATGTCTGAGATGCACCTGTATGTTCAGAAAACCATGCTATTGGATTGTGGAGGCATGATTTCTCCCAGTATTATTTTCATCAGGGATTTCTGCAGTGAAAACGTATTTTATAGTTTCCTGTTGGGTATAGACCATAGAAGTGTTTCTTTCCATCCATATGTGCCAGTGGTGCTTTCTCTTTTCCACTATCAGGTTTCTCCACTGTATTAGGTTTATTAAGAATTAATGTTAAAATAGAAAATGCAATGAGACATAATCGCTTCTCTATGTACTTGGGTATTTTTCTGCGCATATCTATAAAATATTTTTAAATACTCCACACAGCTCTTTTAGGAGTGAAGATAAATGAATTTTAGAGTGTCTTAGAGTTACTAATCTGCTCGTAGTAGTGTCCATATTACTGTTGTCATCCTCCCATTTTTTCGTTCAGCTTGTAAATTTTCCTCCCATGTCCAAATAAAAAGATCTTTGAACATGTCCTGCATCTCTGCCTACTGGCAGTTTAGTCTTCTGTTCTTCTCTGAAGCAAATAAATGTGTGGAGCAGTATATTGTAATAGGGACTGCAATAAAACATTTTTCTTATTGTAGGATAGGACCCTGATTCAAGTATAGGGCAGTACATCATAATAGGGACTGCAATAAAACATTTTTCTTATTGTAGGATAGGACCCTGATTCAAGTTTGCACACCTTTCTGTCAAGATGGCCTTGGGTTTTTTGTCATACTTGCTCTTTTGCTCTCTATAAAAATAGTGCAAATGATGCTGTAATACCTGCTCTGGGTCATCCAGTCATCTTTCCAACTGCAGTACTGCTCTCATATTTTATCATTAGTAACAGCACAAGCACCTATTTCATTTTTGGAGGATGATAAATTTTATTTATGTCAAGCATGTTTCTTGGTTGCTTCAGGTAAAGAAGTGTGGAATGCTGTAGAAAAATTCTGAACTCCCTCACATCCACAGAAGCTAAGCGGGGTGTGGAGTGCTTTGGAGCATACCAGGCAATGCAGAAGGCTGATATTTCACTGGAATTCAGTCTCTTCTCCAGGGTAGAAGTGAGCCCAAACTGTGTTTGGAGCAGAATATACAACATTGGTATATTCTCCGTTGTGAAGATAACAAGTGATAGGTGTGGGATCCTGGGAACATTTCAGTTTGAGTAATGAGACATTCTACTGACACATTTCTCTCTGCAATCCACTTAGAGATCAGTGCTTCCCTAAAGAATTTGTAAGTTCCACCGCTAGAAATGGCTGAGACACTTCTTTACATATATATTTAGCAAATGCATTTGAGCGTTCTTTTGAGAATTTCTTTTCAGAATTACTAATGCTGTGAGAATATACATAGCAAGAAGTTACGGTTGCAGGCTGTGTTCTATGTGTGGTTTTATTTCTTATTTTTTCTATTTTTTTTTTTTAATTACATTAGGCAAAGGACTCTGGGAAACCTCAGCAGGTTTCCCATACCTATGTTCAGGTGAGGGTTATTGAAGAGAGCATTCACAAACCAACCGCCATTCCACTGGAGATTTTCATTGTCACCATGGAAGATGATTTTCCAGGGGGAGTAATTGGGAAAATTCATGCCACAGATCAGGATGTGTACGATGTCCTCACATACACGCTAAAGTCAGAGCAGAAAAGTTTGTTCAAGGTCAACAGCCATGATGGGAAGATCATTGCCCTTGGAGGGCTGGATAATGGCAAGTACATCCTGAATGTCTCTGTGAGCGACGGCCGGTTCCAGGTGCCCATCGATGTTGTGGTCCACGTTGAGCAGCTGCTGCAAGAAATGCTGCAGAACACAGTCACCATCCGCTTTGAGAATGTTTCCCCGGAAGACTTCGTGGGTCTCCACATGCACGGGTTTAGGCGCACCCTGCGCAACGCGGTGCTCTCCCAGAAACAGGACAGCCTGCACATCATCAGCATTCAGCCAGTGGCAGGCAGCAGCCAGCTCGACATGCTGTTTGCCGTTCAGATGCACAGCGGTGGTTTCTATAAGCCTGCCTATTTGATTCAGAAGCTTACCAATGCAAGGAGACACTTGGAAAATGTGATTCGTATTTCTGCTATCTTGGAGAAGAATTGCTCTGGACTGGATTGTCAGGAACAACACTGTGAGCAAAGTCTGTCTATTGATTCACATTCCCTGATGACCTACAGCACGGCACGAATTAGTTTTGTGTGTCCCCGCTTTTACAGGAATGTGCGCTGCATGTGCAATGGTGAGTACTGCTCCCTCTTCCCCTCCCATCGCTGCACATTATGTGATAGGATCCATTTTATTCCTCTGATGCAGATTAGATGGGGCATTTCAATTCAGTCCACTAAAGCACGACTGGCTGATGCGTTGTGGGAATTGATTTCTCAGGCTCGGGAAGAATTGTTTGTGTTTGCTGATGTAAATGGAAGTTTATGAACTTTGGCCTTTTACAACAAAGACTGCTTTCCTGGAGGCTCTGCAATCAGAGCCATCAGCCGGCTTCCAGGGAGGGGAAGGAGTGGAAGAGGAAGGACGAGAAGAGGGAGGGATGTAGTTTCCCAATCAGTTGGTGCCACCACTGGAATAAACCTGGATTGTGACCACAGCAGAGCAGCCAGGTCTCCAGCAATGCACCAGCAGTCTCCAAGGAAAAGCACCCCTGACCTAAGCCAGGCAGGTGGAAAGGCCTTTCCCAGTCCCGTTGTTGCAGACAACCACAGAAACCAATGAAGTATTTTATTAGCAAGCACTTTTCCTGACCTTTAATGCTGCAGTAGGGGACAGGGTAGGTTTCAGGCTCCTCCATATTTTGGCAGAGATTTCATATGGGCTTAGGACAAATAGATTCATGAGCCAAGCTTCTGTATGATTCTGCACTTGGATTTTAAAACCTCGGGCAGTTATAATACTGGCTCTGTTTCTTTTGTTTGCCAGGCTATTTGCTCCTCATTCCACTTCATTTAAGAGCAGAGAAAAAACCTGCTGTAAAATCAATACATCTAAGTCTCCCTCATCTTAAGCACACATGCACGCACACACAGAGCAATACAAGAATTCAGCAGCCATATCCCTCAATAACCAACCTTTGTTTCTGCAGCAGTCAGCAGGGCTTCATGTTCTACCACTGACCTCAGTGGGGATGAAAATAGGCATAAATTGCATAAAACTTAACCAGAAATCATTTTTCTTCCTGTGGCACATGGATAATAGTGGCAAAGAAGTTCAATTCTGAAAAAATACCATGATTCTCTATCTGAGGTACATTCAAGAGTAGACTATCTGTCCACTTTTTAAGTAAGAGTCTTATAAGTTTCAAATAGACATATCTATCATAACAATAGCCAGCATTTTGTTACACATGAAAGGCTCTGAAGTAAAGGATTTTCACAGATTTAAAAGGGACAATGCTGCAATAGCCTCCATTCAGGTCCAGGAGCCAATGCGGGAACACTGTCTACCAAACTTTTTTATATTCTCTAAGTTATAACTTAGTCTCACTTTTCTATCAAGAAATCACAAATCCTCATTTCCATGGGGATAGTGATAGTCTTCACAGTCAGAAATTGGTTTTCTGGCAGCCAAAATTTTCACTGTTTATCATTTCATTTCACTACCTATTAAAGTCAATAATGATGTATTATTCCCTCTGCCTCACAATCCCTTAGCTTAACTCCAAAAAAGGGACTTTACAGTGCAGCACAGTTCTGACCCAGCAGCTCTCCTGGCACAGCAAGCTTGCAATGGAAGCAAAGAAATTCAGCTGGGACAGCGATTTCCAAATTCTCCTGTCATGTACCAGTCAATCCTCAAAATGGATGACAGGCTGCTGGAGAGGCACTGTGGTTCTGAGAGTGACTGTAGTCCTTAGCCTCTGGGCCATTTGTCATGGCCTTGAAGACTGCTGTGTGGGAACACTTGTAACAGGCAGCTTGTCCTGGTCCTGCTGAAAAGCTGGAGGGCTTCCCACTGCTCCTCTTTGAGCCACTAAGTGGGGATTTCCCATGGGGGATCCAGACGATTTGAGGTGGGGTTGAGCACATCCAGCCTGCCATGCAGCCTGTAGTAAAAACATGTCCAGAGCTGCTGAGTTAGGTATAGTTGCCAAAGAGGTGAGCACCTTGGTGTCTATTACTTGCACAGAAATAATACAGCTTGGTGGGAAGCAAAAATTCATGCTTTAGGCCTTGTCCTCATTAGTTAATGCTTAATCCTCTTCTGTTTTTAATTTAGGAGCCACAGAAAATATTGTGGTATTTAGGCAAACACGCTAAATAACACAGACTTGTAAGAGTATAATAGAGAATGTATGGGTAGTTTTGCTTTCATGAAAGCTAAAGGCTAGAGTAAAAGAGTTAGAAAAATGCAATACTTCTTCCATCAGTAGTTCTTATAAATAAATGCACAGATGCAGCAATTCCGGAAAAAGTGCACAAATTTATTTTAGCTTGTTTAATGAGACAGCATTAGCAAGATATTAGCGGTGTAATAAAAGTATTATACTTCATTTGTTGTTACAAGAGTTCCACATCCCGTAAATATTAATAACTTGAATTATGAAAAAGCCATTAAAATATTGCATATGTTTCCAGCTATCTGATTCAATTATGGCCCTGAAAGCTTGAGTTTGAACTAATTCACTCATTCTTGAAATATGTATCATACTTGGAGTGTTTTTGTCCACTGGCAGATGTCACAGATATGCACAATTTATGCATGCCAGCTGTGCATAACTTACCTAGATTACCTTTGTGAGCAAACAGAGTTATCTAATGTGAAAATGCAGGGAGACTGTAAAGTAGGCAGTGGGTGAACTTCAGAGGTTCAGCAGCTCAGCTCTGAAAGGGTAAGTTCAAAAGTTCACATGCATCAATCTTAGCTTTTAAATCAATAAAATTGAACTAAAGAGTTTTCCAATAACAGACTGTCTCCTTAGATTTTTTGTTCATCTGTTTGTGTTTGTATGAAAAATATTGTCACAAACTGAGGTTTGTGTCAGCATGACAGAGGGGCTATGCAATTACCAACCTCCCATCACATGGCACGAGGTATGCAAGCATCTGTCAGTGCTGGGAGAAATAAATGTAGGAGGAATGGAATAAATATATTCCTGTAAAACATTTGTCACCGCATTCTCATTTTTCAGAGGCAAAAATCTATTCCGTATTTTTTCATTATGCAAAGTAATTATTTTGTGTTGAGACAAAGATGCAGGGGCAGAGCAGGTTCTGTTGGGACCACTTTGCTCTACAGTTGTTCTGCATTATAATCTTACAAAAGTGATGGTACATTAATATGTTCACAGGAGAGGGATGGATTGAAATAATCTTGACAAATATGGGCATATATCTACATCTGTGCTGGTCACTTCAGGCCCCATTTGCAGATAGTGGGAAGAATGAGGTATTTTTAATAATGTGATACATCTCTCCCTAGATGTCTAAAATCAGTTAGATGAATCATGCCCTAAAGTTAGATGAGATGAATTCCATTTAAAATGTTGAACATGGTTCTGGCCTAATAGTTTGAAAGAATTTTTCTAATAGACCCAGGAGTGTTCAGCAAAAGTGTAGACACATCCACATTATTTAATCAAGAGAACAACAGCCTTGGACCACTTTCTCATGAAACAAGACAATTCAGACTTTATGAAGCCACTTCTAGTATTTTGTGAATGCTCTGACAGAAGGAAATCATAGACATTGAGGATCTGCTGTTAATACAGGACCTATTCTTCTGAGGTGATTTTTTTCTTCTGAGGTGATTTTTGGCCTCAGCTCCACAGAGCACACATTGCCTCTAAAAGAGTCCTGGCTGCTTTGAAGGACTGGGCATCAGCAACACAGTTCTTATGTGTGCATCACTGCTTTTGCCATTTTCAGGAAGCACACACATTCATATTAATGAGCTTGGAATTCTCCTGGCAAGGAAAAATTGAAGAAAAAGGTCTGTGCTTGGGAACAGAGAACTGCAGATTGCTTGGTTAGATCTGTCTGTTTTATGCCACCTTTGTTCAAGGAAGGTTTTCTCCCTGTGTTCCTGCAACTCTGGCTTTCAGGAATCCCCCTCCTTTCAAGTTTTTTTGTTTGTTTTTTTTTTTTTCTGTAAGTGAGGAAAACAGAGTCTTTGCAATACTCATACAGATTCAGGAGACTGGGCTGATAGAAAACCACCTAATATCACAAGGCTGAAGTTAAAATTGTTGAAGCACTCAATTTTCAAAATACATTTAAAATCCAAGAAGTGCTCCTTTTTTTAAGGAATAGGAATTAAATAAATCTCTCTTCTTGTAATGGAACAGTGTTTTCTGCCTCAGTATATTGGTTAGAAGATTGAAATATTTTTATCTTCTTTTAGAGAATTAAACTGAAGATGATCTGTCAAAATCAAGTGCATCTATTCCACCTTTTCCTGCCACGCACTGCTTGATGCTAGCTGATGTGTTTCTGTGGTACCTTGTAAAGAACAGTTTTTATTAATACTAATGTGAATTTCAAGAGAATGCTGTAGATTGTCTGGACCTGCCTAAAAAAAAAAAAAGATCAATTTGAACCTATATTTCTTGAATCTTTTATTGGATGGAAAATAGACCGCTCTTTGGAGTGGAAATGGAATGTTAGAATAATTTTATTTAAACTCAAGCTGTAAATCTTTGATGTGGACAACGTAACCTTGAACAATTTTACAATATTGCTCCACATAGTTGTGAAATCAGCCTGAAAATATGTGTTAGCTGGGGCAATGCAATAATGCAGATTTGTAGCTTATGTACTTATAACTATACAGACAGGCATAAAGCACTTCTCGCAAGTCTGAATATTTTAAAGTTTTGTGACAGCTATGAAATCCTGCTGCAGCAGATTGAATAAAGAGTTGGTTTCCTTGTAGTTTACCAGAAGGAGTATTCTTGGCCGTTCAGCATAAACAGTTCTCTCCACCGTCGCACGGAGTACGTTAGATCTTTTCCATATATTTTCAGAATGCGAAAGGATGGCTCTAAAGTACAAATCAGAGTTTGAATCGGATAAAAAAAAACCTGGCAGAGGTGGATAACAAAGGAAGCTGTTCCTTTATTGCTTCATGTCAAGTATACAGTCATAGGTTAGGGGATGTGAAAATTTGCAGAGCCACATTTGGAAATCTCACTGCCTCTTTCTGCTGCACAGTGACAAGCTGTGGGGCTTTAGTCTAAATGACATGTCTGTCAGCTACACAGAGGCTCACTTGAATTGCAGCCTCACTAAAGGTTTAAATTTGTTCAAAGAAGAGGTATACTCTGCAGACATCAGAATGCTGTGTATTTGTCACATAAGAATGAGTTAAAATAGCTAAAACAACCAAGGTGAAAATACAAAGCAGCCTGTAGAATTTTAACAACCCATTATAACTTCAGAAATAATTGCTACTTGCCATTGTATTCTAAGAAATGAGGAGTTTTATTCTAAAAAAAAAAAGCCAAACAAACCAAAGTATAGAAAACATCATATTCTCTGTTAAATTCTACAGATCTTACATTTAAATAAAATATTAATCTGTAGTCCAGAACCCTTCTTGATTCTATAAGGCTTAAAGTGTGACTGTGTACTGCAGCTGTTATTCCTGTTAATGTTACCTACTAATGTGATTAATAAAGATTGCCATGCATCATTTTCTAACAGTGCTGCAGGCAGTACTGTAAATCTTTTACTCCATAGACATCTCAAACAAATGTTTGATAAAGGAGGAGAGGATGTTAAACATTAAATTGACTGTGCTGTACATCAAGGAGGACATTTACAGTAATTGCCATATTTGTAGTCAGCCCATGTCCACTTTGAAAGCTACAGTAGTAATTTTTCTTCTCCCAGAAAATACTTACAGTGTCAGGTAATTTCAGCTATGCTTACTATGAGCCCTGCTTGGCTTGTACAAAAGTGTGAGAGCAGTAAGATTCTTTCTTTCATTACTTTTGGAGATGTACTCCATGACTGGTTGATTTCTTCCTTTATAAAGTATAAATAAAACAATGTGCTCAAAAATAAACTAGTTTTTGAATCTGATAAGGATCCTATAATATAGGTCCTGCAATATACAAGATCTGCCAATATTCAGAAAGCAATGGGTAGGAAGGTGCTTTTTATCATTAAATTCATCACCTGCATGTCTTAAATAAATTAACTTGATAAACAAAAGAAGAGGTGTCTGTCCATTCCCAGCAACTGCCTTTGCCTCCATTCATGCTGGGGCTGCAAATCAACAAAAGCAAGAGCAGGAGTGCCTTTTTTTCCTGCACTTGAAGACTGCTTTCATAACAGCCATACACAGATGTAGAAACTGACCCTGCATCTCCCAAGTACCTTATTGCAACCAAGAAGAGGCTAGCTGTTGTGGAAGTCACATATTTCTGAAAATTCATATATTAAGCAGCAATAGTTGTATTGTGTTTTGCATTATTATAGACAGTGTGTGCAAATCTTTTAAGATTAGGGCAATCAAAACATTAATTTAGACACTTTCAGAAGTTACATTGAAGTTTTAGCCAAACCCCATGAAATGCAAAAAATTCTTTTGGCATTGACAGGCTTTAAATAGTAAGTCCTTGACATGCTCAGCTTGATAGATGTAAAGAATTTAAGGGGTTTTGAAAAACCTACATATAATTGTGTCGCTCAAGTATTTTAAGCCAATTTAAAAGTCACTACAGTTCTGTCCCTGCAGATTAGAAAAAAGGAGGGCGGGTTTTGGTAGCTTGGGCAAACTGGATAGGATGTGAGATCTGAGAAATGTCAGGAGAAACATAGGGAGAGGGCAAGTTTGCCTGTGCTGTATGATCAAGCTGGCAGTATGTCCTGTGTAGTATGATAATGAAAAATCCAGGTGTCACTGTAGCCCAAGCATGGCTTAGAATCACAGAATATCCTGAGTTGGAAGGGACTCAAAAGGATCATTGAAGTCCAAATGCTGGCCCTGCATAGGACCACCAAGAATCACACCATGTGCTTGAAAACATTGTCCAAATGCTTCTTGAACTCTGGCAGGCTTGGTGCTGTGACCATTTCTGCCTCCTTAGATTTGCTTCTCATGGGTGTGCTGGGGGAAAAGGACTGCATAGCTTCAAGTAATTTTTTTCCCTCATATCTCTAAAGCCCCTGTGCAAGAAGCTTTGTGGGAAAATGAATGGCCTGAGAGTTATCACACACATTTATAAACCAGTTACTGCTCATAATAGTTCATTTTTATAATATGTTCCCATGGGGTTTAGGGCAGTCTTTGGAAAAGAACTATTGCAGTTCTACTGTGTACTTGCTCAAAAGCTGTTCCTTTCTGTGAAGGTTTGTTGGGGCTTTTTTGTTGTTGTTATTATTATTAAGCCATTTTTTTTGCTTGTACTGAAGTGTGCGATCAATAATTGTCTTTCATTACCCTTTTATTGCAGCAGATCATGCTTTACACTGTGGATCCTGACAGTATTTTACCTTATTACAGGAGGACTCTGCCCAGGGTCCAACGATCCTTGTCTAGAGAAGCCGTGTCCAGGGGACATGCAGTGTGTGGGGTATGAAGCCAGCCGGAGACCGTTCATCTGCCAGTGCCCACCAGGAAAGCTTGGCGAGTGTTCAGGTGCATGTCACAGCCATGAAGGGGGATAGATATCCTTGGACAATAAAGTGCTGCCATTCTCATTTTGTAGGCAGAGGTGGCAGTGAAGTTAACAGAAAATGTGCTGCTTAACCCATCTCAGCACGGGCACTTGGGGTGTGTGTTTATAAGCCCTATAAATACTTGTCTTTATAGCTAATGGGCTGTATGTAGACTGTGATCCAGTTTCTGTTTGGAAATTCCCACTGGCTTGCTTGAATACCAGCTGAGTAAAACAGGCTGCTGAGAAAACAGGATTTTTCCTAGAGAATGTTATGCCAGATGTTTTTCTGCCCATGGGCAAAGCTCTATAATTAACTCTTCTGCTTACTATTTAGATTACCAAAATTCCAACCTTTATTAATGAAAACACTACACTATCCCAAAAAGAAAGTTTGAGGACATCTGCTAGTTCTCTGCATCTGTGTTGTTCCCTGGGATATGAAGAGCCAGGTGGACAGCCAGTGAAGCAGAGCTTTCTGTTGACTTCAGTGAATCCCAGGCTGCAGGACAGAGGATTTGTGCTGTTTGCCTGATGAAAGCATGGCCGATAGTGAACTGTGGTCCTGGGCACTGATTGCAGGGGACTCATTGAGAGGGCTTGACTGACATCTGCACACACATAACTTGACACCCATAGCTCAAATGCCTAATGTACAGGTGTGGTCATCTTTGATTCCCTCTGTTATCAGTGAGACAAGACTGATGCCTCCAGGAGTGTATAAGCTGAAAAATGCTGAATACTTGGAGAAACTTCTTTATTTTTTTTTTTTTTTTAAGTATGGAAAATCAGAACTTTGCTCTATCCCCTGAAAAATAGCTTAAAAAAAGGAAATGCAGGAATATTTTGTAGTAGATGCCAGCTTTGTTTTCTCTCATCAAAAATGGGTTTTATTTATTTCTTCCTAGTCATTCTCGTTAACTTTATAAATTCTTTAATTACTTAACAGTTAAGGAATTGTTTTATGTATCACTAAAAGCACATGTGTCCTTTCAAAATGGTTGTTTCAGGCCACACTTCACTTAGCTTTGCTGGGAATAGCTACATTAAATACCGAGTTTCTGAAAATAGCAAGAAAGAGGAATTCAAGTTGGCTCTCAGACTGCGAACCCTGCAAAGCAATGGGATTATAATGTACACCAGAGCGAATCCCTGTATAATTCTGAAGGTAATTAAAATAACTTATCTTTTCTGCAGTTGTTTTTCTCGATTCTCTATTTTCTCTTGGCTCTTGATTTGGGGAATGCTGTTCTCATTTCAGCTGTAGATTGAGAAGATGAAGTCTGATTCTACCAGGGAAAAACAATTTCAACAACAGCAGCAGCAACAACGATCAGAAAAGCAGCTTGCTAGTGGTGCTTTACTTGGAAAATTCCCCACTGGGTACTGTTCATTATAAGCACATTATGTGTGTCTGTATGCAGGAGCCAGTCTGCACGAGATGTAAGATTTGGCCATTTATATGACTATGTAGTCAAAACGAAGCCTGCTGAAATTGCTGTTCTTCCCTTCTGTCCTGTCTGTGGTTAGAGGATATGCCCTTACTGTTCGTGAGCTAATTAAGGAAGCAACTGCTTAGAACGTGTCTCCTACTGAATATGAAGATCTCTGCACTCTGAGGATTAAGATTCTTTGTTGAGAGAGTCATGGGGTCAATGGAGATTGATACCAAATCAATATTTAATTGATAAGCTTTCCATGCATTTTTAGTATTTTTTTTTTTTTCTGTGGAATGACAAATAATGCAGAATGGAAAGGGAGTACTAGGCTCATCCAAGAGCCTGCACGTATAGTATTTCTGCTATAGCCTCTAAGGTACCAAATGAAAACATTGACATTTGTAATTCAACCACATCCTATAATTCAGCAGTGGAAGAAATGGTGCAGAGCCTTTTGTGTCTGTATTTGCAATCTTTAGGGTGCCTTTGGCTGAATGCTTAGGTAACCTTAAACTGGCTAGATGAGTTACTAATGGGCAACAAATAATTTCATGTCTGTTAGACTGAAATATTTCATGAGCAAGAGTACTGTCTGTCATTCACCAGGAACTGTCAGCATTGTTCAGATTTGCACGAGACAACCTCTGATTTGCGACATGTAGAAATGCAGTTTGAACTTCTAAGTATGTGTTTTTGTTTAAGAAAAAACCAAACAAAACTGCAAGTTGGAAGACCTTCTTTGATGTCTTCATCATGCTTGCTCTTAGCATCTGTCAGTAGGTAGTGCTTGCAATTTGGTAATTTCAAAAAAATACCTGGGAAAAAACAAACGGCCCTAGTGGAAGGTGCCAGTTGAAAACAATAAGAGATGATACAGAGATGGCCTGAATTGGAGTTAGAATGGTGATCATTTTGCTAGAGTTTTGTGCATAAAGATCTCATCATAAAGGAGCACAGCATATCCAGTTCATAGACAACTGAGTGAAAATACCCAGTTAAAGCAGGGAAATTTTGCCACCAAAATAGAAAAGTTGATGCTACTACTATTGCTACAGAAAGGAAAACGAAACCACACACACAAAAAAACCCCACATCAGAAAAAAAAACAAACAAACAAAAACCCCAAAACCAAATGAACACAAAAACAAACAAAACAAAATAAAAAAAAAATCCAAACCACTAAGAGAACCACCCTTTGCAATCATCTGAATTGTGTATTTAGTTGTGAGGTAGGAATAATGTTTTCAATCCCCATTTCACATAATCACCTAATTATTTTGCTTTGAAAGATGCTGAATTAAAAATAATATTTCAGGAAGCAGCAACAAGAGCAGTGGTTATTGTGCTGCAGTTTCAGTCAGCAACCTCCATGTCAGGCTGGTTTGCTTCCTAGGTCTAAGAAACGAAGAAAGAGAAACTAGAGAGCTTCATATGCAGCTGCTACCTCACATACCTGGTGAGTGAGGTCCATGGTTGTGTATGGATGCAAAGCCTCTACTTTGTCCTGTGCATTGATCAGGGGAGGACATGGGGAATTACCTTCTCAAAGCCTCATGCTCAGCTTTTCAGTAGGGCAGGATTCACTGTTGCAGTGAATCCTTTTCCCAGGTCTGGCACTGGGCTTCTGCATGCATGGGGTTTAAAGGAAACAAAATCATTTCATTCAGTATAGTATTTTTTTAAGAAATGGTGTCACTTAAAAGATCAGGAATTGTCAGAGTTTCATTTGTGAAGGTCTTTGAACGAGCAATATCAGGCTAAGTCCTCAAAAAACGTGCTCTGTGGCAGACAAATGGCATCATGCTCAAGGGATTCAGCCCTGTCGGGTCTCTTCAGGGATGGCAGCTGGCTCATGGACTGCACTTTGGGGATCCCTGACTCAGGTGTTTTCAAGGAAGTTACGCTTAGACTTTCTAAACACACATTTTTTTATTTTGTAAACGAGAGGTAAGGCTCCCTTTAACCAGGTACGAATGTTGGGAGGTAGAGAGGCACTCAGAAATGAGGCCATTAAGCAGATTAATTAGAGGTCTATAAATGTGAAGTTGTTATCATTTGAGCATTGCTTTCAATTAAATTAAACATGAGGAGAAGTTTTCCAAATAGAGGATAAAGGATGAAATCCTGTGTTCTTTTGAGCACTCTGGCATCACTCCAGCAAAGCACTTAATCACTTGCTTAACTTCCTGTATTTAAAACCAATTGGAACTATTCACATACCTTAAGCATCTACTTAAGTATCTGCTGGATTCGCACCCGAGGGCCCAGCACCATCACTGAGCTTCAAATAAAGGCAGAGGTGGAAGAAATTTAGACCTACAAGGTACAAGCCCGTGGGAAGACAGGCAGAAACACCTGTGCTGTTGGGGCACAGAGTGGCATTGATTGTTTTGAAGCAAGTCTCTGCCATTGCAGTCTGTTTAAACATTAATGCTGCAATATGCTTTTTGGTGCTTAAATGGCCAGCTTAATTTTGGAAGCTCATACATTTGTGATAACTCCAGGGATGGAAATATTTCATAATCTTAAGACAGTGTCCTTCCTGGATGAATAATCAATTCCATAAAGCAAACTGCTTGTCTACTACTTTGCTGAAAGCCTACCAGCTACACACTATTGATATAATAAAATAAGGGTGTTATTTATTCAGCTGTTTCAAATAAAGCAACTCATCCATTGATTCTGAGAGATTGGCCCTTTTTTTTTTTTTTTTTTTTTTTGCATGCTCTTGCTTTTAAAACAATTGGAGCAAAATGAGATGCAGGTCAATGTTGGCTTTTTTCCTTTGGAAAGATTGCATGTCCCAAGACCAGTACCAACCTTTCCTTTTTACCTATGTAGCAGCTAATTCAGAAAAGTAAGATTTAACCATTTAAAGCATTACAATGCCAGTGCAGAGTAAAATTCCATTTTTTTTTTCCCCCAAGGAATATAATGGAGATTCATCTTGTTTTGTGAAATTTTAAGGACTAAAAATAGGTAAAGAAAGACTTTCCATCATGCCATAAATATAGCAGCTAAACGATAAAAGGCAAGCATATGTTCTTCGGTCCCGGCAGTTAATGTGAAACTTTGCATGGTTTAGTTAAGTGTGTATTACACATTTTAATGCATTACTGCTGCATGGCTTATGCTGGATAGGACTGAAGTTTGGATATGATCCCAGTTGTGGCTGGAGTTGAAACGAGTAATGTTTTAATTAAATACACCGTTTTACACAAACAAACCTGAAATGCAATTCAGCTAACGAAATATTTCCCCAGATAGATTAGGAGGCAGCATGTTGTATCCATGGTGTTTGACTGCAGATGGACTGTGTGAGCTGGAGGTGGTCTCAGAAGAACCATTTGATCATTTTATTACCTATGTTGATACACAAATATGGATGTTAGCCAAACATCTTGGCCAGACTAATATTCTAACATAATTTACAGTATGTGTTTGGCTCTATTCTGCCCATTGAATGAAATTGTTGAAATGTAACAGATTGCATCAGCTTTTGGAGTTTTCACTGTTCTTTTAACTTCTCTACAGGTAAGGAATCTTGTGGCATATATACTTAAGTGTACATTAATCTCCCTGTCATAGTTGTTCATAACTGAAACTGTAACTAAACCCTGAGCCTAGAAAGCTCTGGGAAGTGGAAGCTTTGTGGGAATTTTCTGCCCAGCTAGGATGAAGCAGTATCTCTCTGCTTTCATGGTACAGAGCGTCTCTGCTGGTGCCATGGGCTGCACTGGTGAGAGGTTGCAAAGTTTGCATATCTTTGCTGTGAGATGGAGTAACTCAGGCTTTCTGCAGTGTTGCACTACATAGATGGATAAAGAAAGCAACACCACACATTCAGTGCTGGACCGACAGTCTGATGCTATCAGCTCTCAACCAGACCAACCATGCCACTGAGGTTATGGTCTGGATAACTGCTGAGCCTGGACAAGACTCTGGGTATTCATTGGATGCCCATATTTCTTCTTTGAATGTCCCTCAGTTAGCCTGAAGTTCAGCTTTTCTTGGTACCAAGGTCCAGGCTATAATCAAAGAACCCCCTCTGAGGACTGAGCAGTGACCCTGACATCTCAGTGGCTACAAGAAATCACAGGGATTAATTGCTGAGTGATGGTTGAATTCTTTGTGCTTAGGAGTGGGGACAGCAATTTTACCTGTTAGGTGGAAAAACCTTCTCCTCCCTGCCTGGCCAGTCCAGCTGCTAAGTACACAAGAGTGGAGGCCTTTGCAGCATCTGCTCCTTGCCCGTTCTTCCTGTTCTCCCTACTCCTCCTCAAGGTCCGTCAGGGGACAAATACTTCCTCCCAGCCCCTCTACAGCAAGGCCTGTGACCATCTGATTAATGAAAGTGCTTTTATGGTCCCATTGCTAGGGGTATCTGGGCATGTCACAGAGTCTTTAATGTATGTATCTGTAAAGCAGTGGTGTGAGGTAGGGAAATTACGTTATCCCCCTTTTACTGATGGAGACCTGAAACTAATGGCTTGCTTGAGATCTCAGAGGAAGAATGTTGCAGAGTGTGGATTCCCATGCAGATCTGTCATGTTTTAGGCTAGTACTGTAAGCATCAGACCATCCTTTCCATCTTTCACTCTAGTTAGAGGTTACTCGTGTTTCTTCAATAACAGGAAGGAAACTTAACCCTTCAGACAATATATATTTACTATATATGTCAGATCATCTGCTGGTGAAAAGAAATAAAAGTGGATAAGAAAGATGTATAAAACATATTTTAATGGCAAATCTTTTAGATCATAGTTTCCTGTATACAAATGGTGTAATATTTATCCCAGGTGCTCAAATGTGGTGTTGTATTTATAAAGATAATTGGAAAAACATGTTCTGTGAGTAAGAGGAATAGACATGAAGGCAGTAGGTCCTTCAGGACATAAGTAGTCATAGGGGAGGTATATGTATATTATACACAATCAGTAGAAGAGTTTCCATAGGAAAAAACCTTTTGAGTAAGCAGCAAGATATCTGCTTATCCAGTGATGCTGTTTTTCAAAGTGTAATATGTTGGCATGCATTTTTCTGTTTGATTTGTATTCCTGGTGAGACAGACCACACTTTCTGAGCAGCACCTTCAATGTTTATGGACTGTTTTGTTGCACAGGGAGGAAAGAAGCTATTGCTCCATCTCTGGAGAGAAAAAATTCTCTGCTTATCAGGGCATCTTGTTTACCAAGATTCCTCCTGAGAATCTGCTTTAACAGACCCAATTTCAATCTACAGAAACTGTTTACAACTGAGTTTTGAGTCCTTTAAGAAAATGGTTTTTAATGAAAAATGATCCAGACTCGTTATTCTATACATCCATTAGCCTTATTTGATTGAGCTGTAGGAGAATCAAGCAATCCCTTAAGCACATATTACAGTCATAGATCTGATTTCTTCTCAGTTTCATTACATCCCACAGATCAGGGACTGCAAAACAGCCAGTTGTTCATAGCAGGGGCTAATTCTAGCTCCTTCCCTTGGCTCCTTCTATTCCTCTACACCCCCTCATACTATGCAGAGTAAGTGGGCAGCTGGCATCCCTAGGGAACTTGCCCCATGCTTAGCACCTCTGTGTCCATGCTGCCAAGCAATCACTGAGCAGAGGACTGGTGTGGTTTATCCCCGGATTGCCCTGTGTGTTTTGGCCTGAGGTCCATTTCAGAGTCAGCCAGTCAAGAAACCAAGGATTTGCAAAGGAGAAGGAGATCCAAAGATCTACAGATCTCAAGGTTTTACCTTTAGCTTTTCCCTGGGTAGTTTTGTCAACCTCCAAGGACAAAAAATGCTGATAATGGCATGACAGCACGGTCTGCTCCTGTAGATTAACACTTGACTGTTTACCTTCAAGCCACATCAGGGAACCTGTCTGAGAAGAGTTTGAGCACACAGTCACATGCCAAGGGATGTCTTCATCTGACATGATTTAATGCTAGAAATGGCTAAAAATGGTCAAAGGCAGATGGACACTGCAGCGTCCTCACATCTGCATTTGCCATTCCAATTCAGCAGGCCACCAAAGCTGTATGGGGTTCTTGCACTGACAGCTGTGGAAACTCTGCTCTCACTGGGGGGAGCAGTCAGTCTCTGTAACAGATACCCGAGTGAGAGGACAATGTGAGCTGCCTGGAAGGATGAAAAATGACACAGCACCTGAACTTTGCAGGGGGATAAATAATGGGACAGAACTGTCTCGAAATGGGATTTGCAGAAATAAATACTTCCTAGAGCATGTCATAAAAGTAAAATACTTGGAAGAGCTTTCAGAGAACTTGAATCCAATTAATGTGTCATAAGAAATTATTTCCAACATTGTCAGCCATTTTAAACTTAAATGCCATCTGTTAGAGAAACCTAAAATCTTTGGGTAAACTGCTAATCAGGAAAGCAGCACTTTATATCCATTCCCTCACTCTGCACTTTGCCTGCCCCAGCAGGGTAGCACAGATTTTCTGTTTATGAGGACTTGGGATGGGTGAGGGAGAGGAGGGAGAGTGAGAAATCCCCTACAAACTCTCTAAATCCATGAGTCCAGCATAAATATTAGGAAAGAAAGAAAAGTAAGACCCATCTTATGTCATCTGTGAGGTATACACAGAACAGGTTGTGTTGCATCTTTGGGAACTAACTGACTTTTGGTCAACGAGTATCTTACTGTTTAATTAGTGATGCTGAACTTAGGATGTTTAGGGACAAATCCGCACCTTATTGAGAGCTCCTTAAAGTTACAGAAGCACAGGATGTCTGCATGAGCGGAGTACCTAACATCACCAGCTGAAAGTATGGGCACTGACTTTGCCACAAGCCTCTCAAACACCAAGAGGTGATCCTGTGCCCTGACCATCCTTCTGATAACATCAGCCACTGGGAACAGAATCACAGCTCTTGGACTTGCTGAGAGAGACACAGCTGTTCGACAGCAGAGCCAAGAGCAGAACAAGGGTCCTCAAGTCCATATCCTGTTCAGTAAAACATAAAATTATCCAGGTTTTCACCTGTGTTCTGCACCCATATGATTTTCTGTATTTTTAGTTTTCCTGCAGTAATTGGCTTTGGGCAAATTTGAAGTAAGCTGATATTTTCCACCTTATATTTTTTTTTTGCTCATGGTAAAGGCACAGTTTTTTGCTGTTTTAGTGTCATGTAGGAGAGCAGCTTTAACAGTGTGCAGAGACTGTCTAGAAGTTCTCTGTGCTTCCAGATTCTTTGTGAGAGCATATTATGAGACAGCTGAGTGCCTGAAGCAGTTTGATTTCTGTTTTCCTCCTGCAGATTGTCGATGGCAAACTCTGGTTCCAGTTGGATTGTGGAAGTGGCCCAGGAATCCTGGGAATTTCTGGAAGGGCCGTTAATGATGGAAGCTGGCATTCGGTCTTCCTGGAGCTGAACCGCAATTTCACGAGCTTGTCCCTGGACGACAGCTACGTGGAGCGCCGCAAAGCCCCCCTCTACTTCCAGACGCTCAGCACAGATAGCTCCGTCTACTTTGGCGCCCAGGTCCAAGTGGATAACGTCCGCAGCCTGACTGACAAGAGGACAACGCAGGTCCTGAGCGGCTTCCAGGGCTGCCTGGACTCAGTAGTCCTAAATAACAACGAGCTGCCACTCCAGAACAAGCGCAGCAGCTTCGCAGAAGTGGTTGGCCTGACGGAATTGAAGCTCGGCTGCGTCCTGTATCCCGATGCCTGTGAGAGACACCCCTGCCAGAACGGCGGCACCTGTACTGCTGTGCCATCTGGTGGTAAATGTTTTCATTACTTTATGGGCTTCCCCCTCCCCGTTTTCCTCTGTAATTTATTGCCAGAGATGGTTTAATGCAGCAACATGCTTGAAAAATCTCATGAACTCTATAAAACTCTGATAGGTATTGCAAATTGGGTAAAAGCTGTTTGCTCTATAAATAACAGTGAAATGGTGCCCCTTCTTATTGCATTAGTGTTCCAGGAGGAAATTGATTTATTGGCTGTTAGTATAATCCTATTTCTATAGAAACCAATAGAATTACAATTACTGTAATGTTCAGCTGGATTTTTCAGAATCCATTTACAGCATCTTTATAGCATTGAGGGCTGTACACAAAGATGGTGATTTGAAATGTCCATCACAGATGTAACAGCAGTGTTGCCTTACTCTGTTTCCGAAGCTGTCAGAAATAATTACTGAGCTGTCCACAAACACCTTCGTCCTTTTGGAAGTGAGTAATTTCATTACATGTCTGCATGGAAAATAGCAAGTTGGGCTCATTATAAACCCCCCTGAACTGTATTTTACAGCTTTCTCGGAGGCCTGAGTGCTCTAAGGTCTAAGTAATACTATCCAAATTTTATAGGGCGTAGATTTAGACTGTGCTTGTGTTGGAGTTTCCTATCCAGTGGTTATGTGGTGGTTTGTGTCATTTGATACCAGTGACTTACTGCAGTGCACAAGTTACCAGAACAGTCAGCATGTTAGCAGGAGAAAAGCAAATGGCACACATGTAGAACATTGCCTCTTGGGCAATTCTCTTTCTGCAGTGTAGGAGTTTCCCTTCCAATTCCCTATACTGTATTAGCATGCAGCATTGCACACCTTTACTGGCAGAATAAAACTTCCTCTGAAAAGGAGGTTGCTCAACAGAGAGGTTTTCTGCAAGTTCAGAGCTTTCCCTCCACTTACTGTCAGTGAGTTTTGGTCATGGTTCTCTAGGGAAGTTCCTTCCTAAACTCTTATTTTATGGAGCATTTAACCACTGTCCCGGAGCTTTCTGCTTTAATGTGTCCATGCAATTCCCTTGCACCCATAGTTATTATTTCTGTTTTTCATTAGTTTAAGCCTGACTCTCATATTTCCTTTCTTTGTCCCCTCCACCACACAGATTTTTTTAGGCCTAAACTTCAGATTTGTTCAAGGTTGACATGTGGTAAGATCTGAGCAAAACTGTGATAAGTTTCTCAGTTGGATAGGCCCACTCTTATAAAGTAAGTCCTGAAAATGTGGATTTGTCCATGCTGGGCTGTCTCAGCTAGCATCCCCTCTGGAGCTTTGGCTTTGATTCAGCCACCTCTTCTCCCATGCTATCACAAATGATGCATCAGGGATGCTATCAGCTTTGCTGTTGATGGAAAGAAATGGGAAGACAGTTAGAAGGAATGAAGCACTGCCCTGGTAATCCAGGATGTGTTGTGGGTCATGAGGAGAAATGTTGCTGCTCATGTGTTTGTCCTTAAGGGTCTTTATTTACCAAGGGAAGGAGAGAAAAGGAGGGCTGCACAACAAGGGCAAAAGAAAATAATTCTGAGACAGAAGGATGCTGCAGCCACTGGAAGAATTGCTAAGCATGATTATTGAAATTCCTAGGAAATATGGCTGTAGTATGTGCGTGAACGTATGTATGATGGCTTTGATTCAGAGTCCCTACTTAATAAATGAGGTTAACCATTCACCTCACATCCTAGGAAGCATGAGAACAGTTCCTTCTATTGATTTTATTTGAGTCTATTTACAGTATTGCTCAGCAATCTCATGATGAGTAAATGGAAACCTTTCTAACAGAACTCCTTACAGTAATTCTTTTTTTCCCAGCACCATGTGCATGCCAATTAAAACTGAGGGGAGACAAAGGGTAAGGGAGAAACAAGCAGCCCTGAAGTTTGGACCCATCTTATTACTGGGATGGCAAATATCATTTTCACATCAACAAAATTTGCTGCTGGAAGGCAGTCACAGAACTGATTTAACTTGCCTGTGTTCCTGCCTCGGCGAGGGGCATGTGCCCTGCAGGGATGTTTTGGCTGCCTGCCGTCAAAAAATCTGTTTGCTGTTTTTACTGTCTCAGCAGTGTGTGTAAATAAAGGATTGTTATAAAGCCATAATTCCAGTGCAGTGGGCCCTGACTGAATGTCAGTGGTTCTACAGCCTAGCCCTTAAGGAGAAGGCATGGGCATTTTTGCTTCCATTAGGCAAAGCAGTTCTGTTGTTAGTGTCCTCCAAATGCTGAAAGGCCACATAATTAAATTCTAAGAGTCCAACAGCATTGCAAATCTTAGTTGCAGAGCCACAAATTGCAGCATGCTTTTAAGAACCATCAACCATTGCACTTGCTGACATAGATGTTAGCAGCTGACTTCAATTTAAAATAGAAAAAAACATAACTTCATTTTTAAAGAATTTTCTTAATAATGAAATGGCAGCTTTTTTCATTTTTGGTGAGGGGAAGAATGCAAAAATGTACCATGCAAAAGTCCTTTTTGCAGTCACAAGGCATTCAGTAGCATCAGGATCTCTTGACTAATATTTTCTATGATATTATCCTCCTTTTTCAGTTTTTTTGGAGAAAAATGTTCCTTTTCCTAAACAGAGAGTATTTGGCATAAGATTTGTTTTAATAAATAAACCCTTTAGTTCAAATTTTACAAAGCAGATTTCACATACTGTTAGCATCCTTGTAGTTATGGACAGCCTACTGTGCTTTGCAAGAAAATTAGGAGAGAGAAAAAGAAAGCTGAGATTTATAGATAAGTTTAGAAGAAAACAGTCAAGCAAAGGCTACCCAACATTATAACATGAAAGAGTTGCTGGCTACGTACCAGAAGTCAAAGAGGCCATGTCTAATTTGCATATGATTTGCATAAATTGAGCATCTATACACAAACCTCTCTAACAGTGTTCCTGTTAGAGAGAATGTAAGATTCTCTATTCTATCTCTCTTCCTGAAATCTTCCTTTCAGTAGAAATGCCTACTGCCCTGTTCACCATTACTAAAAAGTTGCCTCAATTGCCTTTCACTTCATCCTGTGATTATGGGAATAGGGTCATACCATAGCCCTGTTTGGGGAAGTGCTCTGTATGCAGTAGGAGTGTGTCCGTGCCACTGCTGTCAGGGTTTGGATGGATACAGTCCCAGCAGCTTCACTGCGCCTGGTGCAGGGCAGGGCTCTGCCTAGGCTGCACAGAGCTCAGGACTCCCCACAGAGGTGTTGCCCCAAAGCAGGGCTGGCACAGGGCTAAGCTGACCCACAGTGGCTTTTTCTGCCTGACCTCTCTGCATATGGAACAGAGCAGAATGTGGATCTCAGCCTGTATGAGTGAGCACAGACAGCTCAGGTGGGAACTCCAAGAGTATAGAAAAGCCTCTCTGCTTTCAAACTCTGGTTTCTGAGCCAGCAGAAAGCAACCATGACATGAATCTCTGCTTGCTCTCAGGCAACAGTGTTGGCCAAGCGATGTCAGTGGTACAAGAGGGGGGGACTGCGTGTCCAGAGACTCCATGGGGAGATCCAATGCATGCTTAAATAGAGGTTGGCAGAGGGGAATCCACTCACTGGATCTGACAGCTCAAGAGACTCATAGCAGAAAGAGACATACTCAGTCTTATGACAATTTTCTTGGGAGACAGTGGAAACCACAGCCCTGAAGTATGGCCACATTCTTCCAGACTTTCCAGTCTCTATCCATAAGTATGGGTCAGTAAAGCTATTTATAAAGAAAGTTAGCATTTTGAAACCTGATGAACAGCATGACTTTCAGAAACAGCTTGGGTCTTTGAACTGAAATTTGCCAAGAAAACTCAACCAAGTGTTTAAAGTGCGGTTAAGCTATAAGCTGCTGAATATGAGGTCTTAAAATGGGAAATGTCACACAACCTTAATAATAGTGTGGCACTTCCAGGGCTGCCAATAGTAAATGTATGTTTATCTGCATGAGTAACAGTATGAGCAATCTGAGCAATAGAAAGCTTTACTGTAATCGCATGCAAAGAGTGCACCAAGGTTTTCAACCACAGAGAGAAACCTCATGCTTGTAAAGCCTGCAATTATAAGTATAGTTACTTCCTTTTAATTTGATCAGTCCTATATACATCTGGCTTTGATTAAAGTAAATGGCTTATATGAGTAGGCAATTTTATTTGAACATGAAGCATTTGAGCAGAAATATTTACTGAGTCAAGGACTGTGGGCAGAGTGTGGGGACATAAAGTCATTTTGCTTTCCCCACTCTTCACTTTTCTTCTATTCTTTTTTCTTTTTTTTTTTTTCATGAACAGAGCTAAAATCCAAAGGGAGGAGAAAATGCAGCATGGCACTTGGGTGGTGGGTTTAATACATGCTTTAAATGCTGTTGGCAGCATTACTCACAGCTGGTTTGGAGGATCAGAGAGTTGATAAAAAAGAAATAAGGGAAAAATCAGTGTAATAATACCACAGAACTGACCTGGTCTTACTAATGTTCTTGATCTTGCTTTTTCACACACCCAGCATACTGTGATGTGAGTATAACAAATGCACATCAATTATTTTTTTAAAGCTTTTTTAGAAATTCTAGGGGTGTTTAATCTTTTTAATATCTAGTGATTATAGGCATCTGTTCTTGAATTCCCATGTAAAAGCATGTACATGCCAATCTTCCCAGAAAGTACTGGTTCAGCAAAGACTGAGGTTTATTTTCATACCAACAAGTGGCAGCAGGCAATGATCTGTTTGAAGACAGATAAGTTAAATCTGGAGTGGCAGGACTCTGTATGGCTGAAGAACACACACTGCTTGAAGGTGGCCTGGTTTGACTATAGACCTACCAAAATGCAAATGCTGGGAGAGGTCCTCTTCACCTACAGTAGTTCTCATCAGTTAACTTCGTGTGTAACACTGTGTGGTCAATGCCAAGGGCAGGGCTGTTTCTGGACATTGAGTTTGTCAGGTCTAGCTGCACAGCAGGGAGAGAAACTACACAGAAAGACAAATGGAAAAGCCAAAGCCTGTTAACAGATTAAAGCCAGCCTGTCTTGCATGGGATAGATAGAAACAGGAGCATACACATGTTCCAAAAAAAAAAAAAAAAAAATTGGCGGCAGTTCGGAGCATCCTCTTTAATAAAGCCAAGTAAGCCTTGGGATAGACAGACATTCAGATGCTCAGGCTGGGAACGCTACCAGCGGAGATGTTCGCTACATAATGACAGCCCATCTGCTGATGGCACCATGCCTGCCTTGTGCCGCTGCCTCTGCTTCTTAAGTGCCAAACAAATACAGGTATAGGCAGGGAGCCTGTGTAGTGTCCTGTCTTACTGCATGTTGCTCTTCAGTAAGGTCTGGGGTGAAAAACACCTTTTCCTTTGGGTAGGGATATGCCAAGAGAGCAGTAAGAGCAGCTGTTTGAGTCACAGCAAGAAGGTGAGATTTAACTATGTAGAGGGGACTCAGACTGATGAAGGAGCATGAGAGAAGCCTTATAAAACAACCAGTAAGCCCAAGAAAATGTGTAGACCTATGTCTACATAATGTTTCAGGTCATTAATGATGTTTGATGCAAATCTTCTGATCATCATCTCTCCCTGGGCTTCACTTCCCACTGTGGAGAGGCTCTTGGAGGGCAGGACCAGGCTGAATTGGAAGACAGCTAGTTCCAAAGCCCTGAGCTGCACATGCTGAGGGTCTTCAGCATCAGCTGTTGGCTCCACAGACCCACTGCTGCTGCTCTGCAGGACTTGTTAATGTAAAAAGTCTGTATTGTTGTTCATAGCTTGTTGTTGCTCTTAGATCAGCTGTTGGTACATGCTGAGAATGTTGTGGTCCCACCCTAGAAGTGATTTATTAAAGAAATATGGATATTGATCTAGCACCAATATCCAAATGTGACGGACAAAAACTCTCTAACAGTTTGCAGTTAGAAAGTGTATGTTTATTGCGACGCCGGGCAGCGTGTGGGATAGCTCCCAAATACACACCGCTCCTTTCAAATGATTACAGAGTCCTTTTATCCACACAAGTATTGAATATCCAAAATACAAATACATATTCATAATTTAGTACATCCCATTCCTCGCTTTGTATGCTAATCATTTCAAAAGCTATTAAGCATGCGTAGTTTGTTCCTTGAAATGGGTCGGTGGTCCCTTTCATGGGGAGGGGTCCCAAAATGAGGAAGTAAATGAAGTCTTCCTCATTCTGACCTTTCTACCTTTTCAGTGCTAATATGACAAATGAACCTTGGTAGAACTCCCATTCCTTGTCTTCAATTGGTTTCAGAACAGAGGAGGCCCACAATTGTCTTATGTTCCTAAAAGCTATTTGTCAGTTTCTATATTCTTCATTATAAACCCAGCTAACTAAATATTGTGTTGACAAGCAATCAATTATTCGTTAACTACTAACTCTTAACTTCATCAAGGCCTACTTACAAAATCCCTTTATTTTAATTAACTCTAGTAAGGCTTATCTCTAGCTAAAATCTTAGCTCCTCTAAAATCTCTAAATCCCTTAAAGTTTATGTTTCAGAAGCTTTTCAAAGGTGTTTTCCAGAGCTTCCTGTCTCTTTCCACTGATTCCCTCTGAAGAAATACAGTGGTGACATCACAAAATTTGCCTTGGAGAGTGCAGATCAACATTTCTAGGAATTAAATATTCATGAATCTTAGAGGAAGCTCAGATGGACTGTATGATCCTAAATGCTGATGAATTTCCAAAACTTCAGTGTTTTCACTGTGAACAGGATCAAGCCCTACATTATTTAAAAGAGATTTTTCATCCCTTGCTGAGACGACAGGACACTGAGCCTTTTCTCATCCTTGAATGTGAGAAGTTTGCTTGTTATTCTTGTTCTAAACCAGAGGGAAGAAAGGAATGGTACATTAGCAGGATATTAAATTAAAAATTTAGTAAAATTCCTTTATTGGACCCAAGATGCACTCCCAGCCAGAGAGGTTTTCTTCACAATTTGCCTTTGTCCACAGCCATATGGCTAAAATATGCAGTAGCCGGCAAAATTACAGCCTCTGCTGGGAGTTTTGGAGAAGGATTGAAAGGTCTGGCAGGTCTTCTGGCTGAGTGCTATATGCTGTCTACTGAGCCATCATATCAGCTCTTCTCTTCCCTACTCCATGAATTTTGACATATGCTTTGCTGTGTTGGAGACCTCCCGGGTGAACGCTCTGCAGCTCTGAGCATGTGTGTCATGGAAAAGTTCTGTATCTTTTGCCAGTGGATTGGACTTGGCAAGTGTATGGCAGTGAATCCAATGAGAGGAAACACCAGTGATAAATATGGTAATTTAATACTGTCTTGTCTTAGTGCCTTCTTGATTTCTAACTTTGATCCTTAGACTTAGAATCTATAGTGAATACTGTAGTCTTCTAATATCTGATGTGTGTTCCACCATAATTAAATCAAATTGTGTGAAAAATGTAGGCTTTCAGAAGCAGATTTTTATTTTGGTCCTATTCATACACTGCTGAACAGGGCTCTGACCCATCTGGTGCATTCAGTTTCATCTCTTCTTACTATAAAATGCATAAATCCATGTTTTTTTTATAGCTGGTGGTAAAAATACATTTTTAATCAAATCAATACTTCTCAAGTTTTCTATAATGAACAAATGTAAACAGAATATGTTACAGAACTTAGAACTTAGCTGAAACAAACACAAGACATGAAAAGAAAGTGATTCAAAGGCTTTGTTGCCGATCATTCAAATGATTGGCACCTGAGAACTTGGTTAAAAAGCAACAGAAACTTGGCTTTTAACATCACTTTAGAGTTATGGAAGTTTATAAAATATCAGATAACAAATGGAATAACATATATTCTGCTGTTACATAAGACAACAGAACTGATTGTGAATAAAGTGGTTTATATTTGAATTGAACATTCTCCTTTTGCTTAAACTCATTGAGACTGTAAAAAACCTATAAAACATTAGTGTAAATTTTTGAACTATAGATGTCACTGTTCAGTCATAAAAAGGAAGCACTGAAACAGCCTTATTTATTCATGCTGTGAATTCTACCTACAGTCACAGGTTTGTAGTTCTTCAGACCCAGATCACTATAGGTCCAGAAAGCTGTTCACATTGTCCGAATGAGATATTTTTAAGACACAAAAAAAAATAAGCCCATCTTGCTGATGCTGACTGAACATGCTTTTTGGGAAGCCCAGAAGTTGAATAATTTATCTTCTTAACTCTGTAACCTTGGAAAGATCAGTGTGTCTGTCTCCCTTCTTGTAGCAGGACAATGAAACAGCATGATATTTGAGTATCTATTTCATTTATCTTCAATGAAATAATATTGAACTCTTGACTGAGTGTGCCAGCAAGTCTGGTTCTGAGTTTATTCTCAAAAGCTTGTCCTCATGAAAGAATTCAATTAGAGTAGCTGAACAAGACGAATTGAACCGTATAGGACATAAAAGATGTGGGAGTCTTGATGTAGAATTGTTTTTCTTATGCCTCCGCTGGGTTTTTCCATACTGTTTCCATGAATTCTTTTCCTTGTAACTGTGCTGGAAATTCCTGCCATGTTTGCAGAAAGAGTAACTTTTAAAACAAATATTTGGGTTTTTTTCCAGATGTATAGATAAAGTTTTTAAAAATACATTTAAAAGGCTCACCACTAAGAGATGATATTTCCACTATATCAGCTTGATTGCCAATAATTTTGACACTGAATTGAGTTGCACTCAACCATTTCAGCTCTAACTGCAGCTGTATTAATGGCAGGAAGGTTC